>NC_044978.1:157252841-157594024 GCF_008728515.1 Papio anubis | reverse complement strand
TGAGTCATGGAATCCCTTCAAAATTGCTCATAAAATTCAGGCATCTTCTGTATCTCTCTTAGGAGAGGAATCTTGGGATATTCCTTTTCATTGACTTAGGGTACTATACTTTTGGGAAGTCAAAGTAAAAATAAATTTACAGTATATTTTACTTCTTCACTTCCTAGACCTGCCTTGATGCCATTTCTCTTTAACTCTGTGTATTCCATATAAGTAATTCTATAATATAACGTGAAATTTCCCAGATTTGCAAATAGAAAAGAGGATTAAGATGCTTTTGCTTTTTGATTTCTAAATTTCAAAGCTGTTTTCTCTTTTTAAAAATTTATTAATATTTTCTAATACCATGAATGTATGGATGTTAAAGTAAACTATATTTGTGGAATTAGGTGTGAAAGCAAAATTTGTTTTCTTATGAATATCTAGCATGCCAACTTTAACTTGTGCAAAATTTCATTGTAAAGTTTTAGAAATAATGTCAAATATATTTGTGATATTATACATAATAGATGAGTAATAAATTCTAATAATTATTATAATGATATAACATAATTGAGGCCTATAATACTTATAACATTGATATTATATAAATAATTGGTTAATATAATTATCAAGTGTATGTTTGATTATACATATATTTTAAAGATGTTCATAAGGTTGTGGGGTTTTTTTATACTTTAAGTTGTGAGATACATGTGCAGAATGTGCAGGTTGGTCACATAGGTATACAAGTGCCATCATGGTTTGCTGTACCCTTCAACCCATCATTTATATTAGGTATTTCTCCTAACACTATCCCTCCCTTATCCCCCTCCCCCTGACAGGCCCCAGTGATGGGCATTTGGGTTAGTTCCAAGTCTCTGCTATTGTGAATAATGCCACAATAAATGTAAGTGTGCATGTGTCTTTATAGTAGAATGATTTATAATCCTTTGGGTATATACTCAATAATGGGATTGCTGGGTCGAATGATATTTCTAGTTCTAGATCCTTAAGGAACTGCCACACTGTCCTCCACAATGGTTGAACTAATTTACACTCCCACCAACAGTGTAAAAGCCTTTCTATTTCTCCACATCCTCTCCAGCATCTGTTGTTTCCTGACATTTTAATAATTGCCATTCTAACTTTCATGAGATGGTATCTTGTTGTGGTTTGATTTGCATTTCTCTAATGACCAGTGATGATGAGCTTTTTTCCATATTTGTTGGCCATGTAAATGTCTTCTTTTGAAAAGTATCTATTCATATCCTTTGCCCACTTATGAATGGTTTTTTTTTTTTTTTTTTTTCTTGTAAATTTGTTTAAGTTCCTTGTAGATTCTGGATATTAGCCTTTTGTCAGATGGATAGATTGCAAAAACTTTCTCCCATTCTGTAGGTAGCCTGTTTATTCTGATGATAGCATCTTTTGCTGTGCAGAAGCTCTTTAGTTTAATTAGATCCATTTGTCAATTTTGGCTTTTGTTGCTGTTGCTTTTGGTGTTTTAGTCATGAAGACTTTGCCCATGCCTGTGTCCTGAATGGTATTGCCTGAGGTTTTCTCCTAGGGCTTTTATGATTTGAGGTCTTACATTTAAAACTTTAATCCATCTTGAGTTAATTTTTTGTATAAGGTTTAAGGAAGGGGTCCAACTTCAGCTTTCTGCATATGGCTACCCAGTTTTCCCAATATTATTTATTAAGTAAGGAATCCTTTCCCCATTGCTTGTTTTTGTCAGGTTTGTCAAACATCAGATGGTTGTAGATGTGTGGTGTTATTTCTGAAGCCTCTGTTCTGTTCCACTGGTCTATATATCTGTTTTGGTACCAGTACCGTGCTATTTTGGTTACTGTAGTCTTGTAGTATAGTTTGAAGTCAGGTAGCATGATGCCTCCAGCTTTGTTCTTTTTGCTTAGGAATGCCTTGGCTCTCTGGGCTCTTTTTTGGTTCCATGTGTAACTTCAAGTAGTTTTTTTTCTAATTCTGTGAAGAAAGTCAATTCTACCTTGATGGGAATAGCATTGAACCTATAAACTACTTTGGGTAGTATGGCAATTTTCACGATATTGATTCTTTCTATCCATGAGCATGGAATGTTTTTCCATTTGTTTGTGTTCTCTCTTATTTCTTTGAGCAGTGGTTTGTAGTTCTCCTTGAAGAGGTCCTTCACATCCCATGTAAGTTGTATTCCTAGGTATTTTATTCTATTTGTAGCAATTGTGAACGGAAGTTCACTCATGATTTGGCTTTCTGTTTGTCTATTATTGGTGCATAGAAATGTTTGTAGTTTTTGCACATTGATTTTGTATCCTGAAGCTGTTCTTTCTACATTACTGCAGTCTCCATCTCTCATTACACACTTTTTGGACTTGAGAGGAGCTAATATACATAGTACATACATTGGTAATCCACATAGATGACTCCTCAATTCTTCCATCTCCAACCCTCTCCTCCATACATTTGGAGGAGGAAACTTACATGGTTCCTCATTTTTTTCCCCAATTCTATTTATTCTCTCATTTAATGATAAAATTTTCACTCAGATATTTGGTGTTTATTATTTAAAAGCCAGGCTTTGAAATCACAAGCCTGTTTGTTGCTCAAAAATGTGTGCCACTTGCAATTCAAGTGTTATGTCAAGATCTGTTTTATACTAAGAATGTCAAGAAAGTAATATAGGCCAGGCGCAATGGCTCACTCCTGTAATCCCAGCACTTTGGAAGGACAAGGCACGAGGTCAGGAGATTGAGACCATCTTGGCCAACATGGTGAAACCCATCTCTACTAAAATACAAAAAATTAGCTGGGCGTGGTAGTGTATGCCTGTAATCCCAGCTACTTGGGAGGCTGAGGCAGGGGAATTGCTTGAACCCGGGAGGCTGAGGTTGCAGTGAGCTAAGATCGTGCCACTGCACTCCAGCCTGGTGACAGAGCAAGACTTCGTCTCAGAAAAAAGAAGGCAAGTAATGTAAAACTACAAGTTAAAAAAATGACATTCTTGACTTACACAAGCTTTAACACTGAGGATACTACATATAGAAAGATACCTGCTGATAGAAATATGTAAGAAATTGTAAGGAAATAGGCACAAAATAAACCTCAGGCAATGTTAAAATTTTTTCTCTTAGTACCATCAAAGACAGATGTAGTATACTAAACAATTGCATATGAAAGAGACAGTAACTGAGCTCCCTACTTCTCTGAAAAAGTGATATTTATGCTTAAACTTGAACAATGAGTGTGCATTATTTATGAAAAGCAAAGAGGTACAGATCGGGGAAGGTAGACTACTCAGAAAGTATTAGATCAAATATGGCCAAAGGGAAAGAAATTTTGTTTTCAGGGAACTAAGAAACAGTGTAGGGGGAGCACAGGAAGTGAGCAGGTAACTGTCACAGATGGGACCCCTGGGATGGCACAGGGCTTGGAACCATGTAAATTGCTAAAATACTTAGATTTAATTCTAAAGACAATGAAATTCATTCAGAATTTTTAACAGGTGGAAAGGACATGATTTAAACTTTGAAACTGTGTGATCACCACAACTCTGAGGCGTGCTCCTAGAATCACAGGAAGATGGGCTGACCTCTTCCTGTATAGATCCTTTTTTAAGGGACGTGCTTTAATTTTGGGCTCTAATCTACTGTCTTTAATGTGTCTTCAAACCAATTATTTCTTATGAATTCTATGTAGAGACAGAGTTTTACAGATGCCTGTAATGGCTGCAAAGGTCCCTATATCAGCTGACCAGTTTAATACTTGGGATACTGTATTCCATTGCTCTGGTGTGATGGTAAAATCGTGCCTTTTCTTACATTCTGTATGTGTGTACACCTTTCTGAGGTTCTTAGCTTCACATAATGCATGTACTTCCTACCTGTGACTTTATCTCCTATATGTATGTTTTTTCACATAGAACACCCTCATTTAATTGTGCATGTTGTATGCATTTGTATGTTTTCTCAATTTATAGCTTAGAAGGGAAAAATTCAGGATGATATAGTAGGAGTAAATGATGAAATACTGTTATGTCACCTTATCTTATGAGCAGTATAGAAAAAATGGCAAGTATGGATAATCATAAAAGAAGCAGAGAACTGACACTGTACTTCACGAAGAGGAAAATATAGTTTCTAAGGCCCAGGAATTGAGGCATATTTTATTTTCATGAGATGAGTTTCAGAGAAATCCCAGTATGTCTAGTTGAATTACTTTTTATGATCATAAAACATCTTAACATATTTAAAGGGATTACTGCCCATTGGCATTAATAAATTACAAACGAAAATGAAGTGTCCATTGAGAAGACATTTAGGATTTGGATGCTAAACTTTAACTTATGATATGGAAAAAGTCAAATGATACATTAATTAAATTAATATCTGGCCCTACACTAGGAGGAAGGAGCAGAAGAGAAGTTAGAAATATTAGCATAAATGTTAGAGTTGAGGCTCAGCATAAAAATATATGATTTTTGTCAAATTAAAAAAAAAGAATTAGCCCAGTGGAGCTAACAGCATAACAAAATAGATGATCAAACTGTAAGTTCAGGTTCTAAAGTTCTTTAGTTTTATTTCTGCAATATAATATAAACTTTAAATTAAACAATTAAATGAAGATATTTTGGATAATATTTCTACCTTCAAATATGATGTTTCAGATTCTGCATAATTTCAAAAGAATTAAATGGAAAGGTTCATTTTAATGTATTGGTAAATCATCTGTACGATCGAATACAATTTAGTCTTATTATCTGTAGAAACTTACTTGAAATGTTTCCTTTTTAGGAAAAAACTAGTCCAACATATACATAACATTAAATATTATTTTTAGAAACCCCAAAATGTATCATTTGCTTGTGTGTTCCAATTTTTTTATATAGTTTAGATAAAAAATGTTAGCAATTATTTAAACTTTACTGTAAATCAAAAGTGTGAAATTAAATTTGTATAGTTGAAGTAAAATCTGCATGTAATGCTGCTGGAAGACTGCCTAAGGATAAATATTAAACAATTTCAAAATCTTCTTAGAAATGACTCTTATACAAGAAATGAAGAGTCTTTCTTCCAAAAAATTGTTTAACTTTAGATCAAAGTGTGAAATGTTTTAGAGGCTAAAACTATTTTAAAAACTAATTTTTCAAAGCAAGATTATTACAAGATAAGCTTATATACATTAGTAAGTTAATTATAAACATAGTTCAAAGTAGTTTTGTTCATTGAAAGTGTTATCAATTTATTCTTTACATGAGTTCAAATGAAACCATATTTCTGTAACATAAAACACAAAGAAACATTCTGAATATTTGAATGTGGTGAATGTGTATATTGCAACAAATTTTCTTTGCTTTTCATTAGACTATCTCCATGAGAATTATTATGGTCCTTTTCAGTAATATTTGCATTATTGTTACTATAAAACTTTCTGCGATTTTATATATTTAGCTCATTTTTCTATTATTTTATTAATAGAGTACTTTGATTAACATAAGCTGGCTAAATAAAATAGTACTGTGGAATTTGCTCTCAAATAGATTTTACTCCAATAAATATTTTTTTTTTTTTCTTTTTTGAGACGGAGTCTCGCTCTGTCGCCCAGGCTGGAGTGCAGTGGCTAGATCTCTGCTCACTGCAAGCTCCGCCTCCCGGGTTTACGCCATTCTCCTGCCTCAGCCTCCCGAGTAGCTGGGACTACAGGCGCCCACCACCTCGCCCGGCTAGTTTTTTGTATATTTTAGTAGAGACGGGGTTTCACCATGTTAGCCAGGATGGTCTCGATCCCCTGACCTCGTGATCCGCCCGTCTCGGCCTCCCAAAGTGCTGGGATTGCAGGCTTGAGCCACCGCGCCCGGCCTCCAATAAATATTTTAATGATACTGATTGTCTCTTAGAACAGCATATGAGACATTAGAAAATAAATAAATAGATATAAATCCAATCTAAATGTAATAGTTCTGTTTCTCTAATCAATAATATTTCATAATATGGAATTTTTCTCATATGAGAAAGGTGATAGATTATATTCGGGAAATTTTTAATAAGATGTTTTTGCTTCTTTTTGTGTATCAGTATGTGCTTAACATGTCATTAGTATTTCATAACATTTTTGTGTTTTATATTGCTTATATTCTCATACATAAACTTTTATTTCTGCAAATGAAAATGCTTGCAAAAGCTATTTAGTAAAAATGTAGTATGTTCTTACAGGCACCTGGGAATTTAAATGCCTTAAAATTATTCAAAACTAACTTTTAGAAAACTTACAAATACAAAATAATTGGTTTCTCCTTAACTCTACACCTAGTATCCATATATACATGCTGTAAAGCACTGTTTGTTTAGTTTTCATATATTTGGGTTTTAGTATATTTTATGTAAACATAAAAAGAACTTTTTACTTCTATATTTCAATATTCTTCATCACCAATGTATTAGAGAGAAGTATTATGATAAACGTAGGCATTTTGTGCAAATATAAATGTAAAATAAGTAAAATATGAATGCTTTAATTGACAAGAATGGCATTTAGTAAGAAGGGAGGTGGTAAAGCAAATCATATTTTCTCTTCATACTATTTGTATACATATGAATAACTGTGTAATGGGAATGTATTAGTTGTTTATTGCAGCATAACAAATTATCCCAGAATTTAGGGGCTTAAAGCAGCATACAGTCATGATCTTAAACTTTTGTGAGTCAGTAATCTGGGCATAATTTAGCTGCATCCTCTGATCGTGAGTCTCTCATAAGGCTGCAATCAGTGTTGGCCAACGCTCCGGTCATCATAAGCCTTTCCTTGGGGAAGATTTCGTTCCAAGCTGTCTCACAAGGTTGATGGCATGACTGGTTCCTCCTGAGCTTTTAAGCTGCAGGATTCAGTTGTTGACTGGTCTAAGTGTTGGCTGGAGGCTGTCCTAACTTCTCTCCATAAGTCACCTCATAACATGACAGCTGGTTTTATCAAATTGATCAAGTGAGAGAGAGCAAGAGTGCCAACAAGATGGAAGTGGCCTCTGTCACCTCTGCCATATTTTGCTTATTAAAAGAAAGTTACTATGCCCAGCCCACACTCAAAAATAAAGAATTACACAAAGGTGTAAATACTAGGAAGCACGAATATTTAAAGGCCATTTTCAGAGTATCCCTACTATAACAGTTGTGTAAATATATGTCTACTGCAAAAATTTTTCCAAATTTCTATGAGTGAGAAATCTTGATCCCTATTAGCCAACTGGAAGATCCTCACAAGAGAAAACATTAGGAAACCACATTTTTTGGCCAATTAAATGTTGCATACCATTCTTCAAATAACATGTTCATGTGCATATTATGTAAGGAACTCATCAACACAATCTGTCAAAAATAAAGTTGCACTACAAGGTAGCTATTCACTAAAATGATCCTGTTCAATATTATAGAATGATGTAAATGAGGAAGTTCTGTCCAGTTAATTAAACACAGATTCCATTCCTCAGTTGCATTTGTCTTGAGTTGCAGAAGTTTTTCTGTTGCTTTCTTTTTATCTGGATTATATACATAGTGCAGAAAAGAAGATAATAAAATGTATCACTGTTAATGTTTCACATCCAAAGAATATGCTACAATGAGAATCCACATTTCTTAGATGGAGAAGCCATCTGGCTTAAAAATCCAGTGTATTTAATAGTGTCTTGTACACTAATGGGTACAGCCAACTCAGATCAAAAATAAGAATGCCTATTCAGGGAACATTCTTTTAGACTTACCCAACTACTGTTAGATGAATTCCTAGAAAATGCAGGAAGATATAGAACATTATTCTTTTCATGCTGAGTGATTCATTAATGTTCAACTACCTTTGATGATAATGGAACTATCCATGCACATTATTGGAAAAATGTAGCCCTGGAGAGTTAAACAATCGTAACGCAGGGAATAATGTGTCCCAGGAGCGAATGTATGACCTACTCACTATATTAACTTTGTATTGTCTTTGCTTCTATGATTGCTTAAGAAAACCTATAAAAAGGGTTATTAATATTTTAGAGAAGTGTTGGAAAGGCTACTACTCTGAATTTATAAAGAAAATTGAGCAAACGACAAAAGACTTTACATTAAAAAGATATTTCTACACTGGGATATTTACACAGTACATATTCTTTGATGTTAGCATATGATCACATTTGATTATGAACTATTTACAAGAGGAGTTTGTCTACACAGTTAAGTTGTATTGTTAAATTAATGGATCAATAAATTTTATTACTTTCTACTATGTTCCAAATACTATTTGGTCATGCATAGAAAACCATGACAATTACTTTGAAGATGTCAGAATTATATTAACTAAAATGTGTGTGTTATTCTAGCATATGTAAATGAATTTAACCTTTGCAAGGGTAATATTATCTTCCTGATATTTCTTTTAAACAGTAATTTCAAGATTATAGAGCTTCTAACAGGGCATAGCAGGAAGAATTCTCAGTTCACTGTTTCATTTAACTGTAAAACAGAGTTTTTCTGAAAGTCATTCATGGACTACCTGATGGGAATTACCCGAACTATGTAAAAATGCATATTCTAGCCACAAACATAACAATTACACATCAAACTCTCAAAGAACAGCCAGAAAATTTCCATTTCAGCCAGATTTCTGTGAAATTATTTTACACTGTAAAGCAAGAGAGCCAGTTTCTTAGTTGTGCTAATCCTTACATCTTATCTGGAGTGATAAACCCTCATTTGTGAAACTAACAGTGAAAGTGTATTAGTCCATTCTCACATTGCTATAAAGAACTGACTAGACTGAGTAATTTACAAAGAAAAGAGGTTTAATTGACTCATTGTTCTTCAGGGTGTACAGGAAGCCTGACTGGGGAGGCCTCAGGAAACTTACACTCTTGGAGGAAGGCAAAGAGGAAGGAGGCATGTCTAATATGACAGGAGCAGAAAAAAAGGGAGCAAAGAGGGAGGTGCTACACACTTTTAAACAACCAGATTTCTTGAAAACTCACTCACTATCATGAGAACAGCAAGGAGGAAATCTGTCCCATGATCCAACCACCTATCATCAGGCCCTCCCTTCAGTAATGGAGGTTTACAATTTGACATGAGATTTGGGTGGGAACACAAATCCAAACCATATCAGAAGGCTTGAAAGAAACGAGATATTAAGAAATAGAAAACTGGAAAGTGGTAAATTGTCCTTAAATGCACTGCATTTGGTTTATTAATATCAATTATTGAAAATTTGCCATGTGTCAGGTACTGTACTAAGCACTTTAGGTAAAAACCAAACTTAAATCTAAAAAGAGAGAAGTTTTGAATTCTCAATTTACAAATGAAGAAACTGAGACCAGGACAGGTATTGACCTAAGATCACAGAAACTGTCATCAGAGGAGACATTCAAAACAAGGTAAATTTCATTTACATACCCAGGTTCTCAACTTCTATGATACTCTGGAGAGAACAATGTGGCCTGTAATGGTAAAAGAAAGTTTCACTGGAAAATATAACCGAGTTTGGGTATGTAATTGAGTTTGGGAATGAGAAGTGGGACTCACCATAGACACTGAAGAATGACTGAATTTAAATAAGTCTAGTAAAGGAGGGAGAACATTCCTGCTCCGCCCAACTACGTAAGTAAATTAATTTAGGCATAATTGTGATGTTATGTGGCACCAAATATTGAAGTCTAGAGCAGTACTTAGAGTTGCCTTCCTATCGAAAAGATTGAATATTTCTTTGGTGGTTCAGATGTGAGAAATTTTACCACCAACAACTTGAGGAAAGAAAAACCTTGTTTATATGACAGTGTTTGAATAGAATCTTTCTCTATATATATATTTATTATTATATCTGAAACATTTAAAGCACTTGACTACTACATTTTTGAAACTGTTCATCTCAGGCTTAAGAGATCTCATTCCATTTGATTTCCATTCATCTCTCTATTTGTTATCAATCTCCTTTATTCATTTTTGGGCTTATCCCTTAAATATAGGTTTTATTCTGCAAGCTGTTCAAATATGGACTCCAATTCTTGAACTGCAATTAAATTAGGGACTAAGATATTCAGTCTATATATAGTTTAATAATAACTATTCAAATGCTATCTCAGCCTTAATAGTCATTCTTTTTTTTGGTTTTTAGCTGGCAGTGTCTCAAATTTTTGTAAAAAATTGTAGCACATTGAAAGATGATTTCATTCCTTTTCTAATGGATTGATTGAAGAATGTCATATATGAATATATGAATCAATCTTAGTAATTAAACATGAGCAGGAGATGAAGTTGTCTGGAGGAAGGCCAGAATGTTTCCAGAAAAGTTTTCTTTGTTGGTAAAAAAAAGACAGAGAGATATATATAGAAAAATAGTCATTGTTCGTTACATGGGTATTGTCAGCTCTGAGTGCTATTCTGGGAACTCATGCATCCATCTTGTTTCCATGAAGAGAACTAGTCCAAGTGCAAACTGAAATGCCAAGGAAGGTGAAGAAACACACACACACACACACACACACACACACACAAACTGAAATGCCAAGGAAGGTGAAGGAAAAAAGACAAAAATATGTATATATCCACAGCGGTAATTTGAGTGACTATTTCACCAACTATGGAACTCGATCTTAAGTATGATAATTTTTTTTCTTATAATTTAAATTGCTGTAATCTGGAGTTTTCCCTTACTTGTAGCAAAAGGGATCCTCTCTGGATTCCAATGGATAAAAGAGATCCATACAACCCTCGAAATTGTGAAATATTTACATGTGCATATTTCTAAGAATGGAGTATTTAGTTTCCATGAGATATTTTTTAATGTATATAATAGTAATAAGTTCTTAAAACGTACTAATTGACGTATTGATGACCTATAAATATGCATCTTCTATATCATTCTCATCAGTTTCATTAACTTCACCCATTCCTCTCTGCTACTAAAGTACTGTTTCTTAATGAAATCCAATCATGTTGTTTTACTACTTAAACTGCTATTCTATTAATAATCTCCTAGGGTGTGTGTGTGCCTTACAAGGATAAAAAGTCATATAGCCTGCAATTTTAGATTTTCTATTTCTTCATAAGTTCATTAAATTATTCCAATTCTTAAAAAAATCAATGGAAAGGCATCCAAAGCTTCTTGAGTGATGAACTTGGCATGAATAAGGAGAGAAGACAATAAAGTAGAAGGGTGGGCTCTCTGCAGCCCGTTACTTTCAACTTCTGCCTGTGCCAACAGAGTGAAACTCCATTAGCGGGACATGTCCAAAAATACTAAGGTATGGTCATGATAAGAGCGTCTAGATAAGCTGAGAGAGTCAAGAAGAAACAGAGGATTCTGAACAGTAACTGAGAAGTGGAAAAATCAAGAAGTACTGTCTTTCAACTATGAAATAAACCTAACCCTTGAATGAGGAAGAGAAGTATAGAGAAAAGCTAACAAGTTATCTATCAAAACTCTTATTCAGTTTAAATCTCTTCTTGCAGAAATCCTGCAGAGCACAGGCTGATTGAATAGAAAGAGGATGGGAGAGCAGTCTCTCCTTGATCTGTCTGAGACATCACTTGTCTCCTCTTTCTTGAAGTTCAGCTACTTCAATGTAATGTGATGGTAAGGAGAGAAGAGAAAAAGAATGAAAATGTGTTGCCTTTACAGTTAACAGGCAAGACTGCTGGTCTTAGCTCTGCTGGTTGTCCCATTCTCTGGACGATGGTGTCTGGATATTAATGCTGTCTCTGTAGTCAGCATTTAAACACTGGATGCCTGATGGGATGCTTTTCCTCTCTCAATTCTCCACTGAGGGTCATGTAGAATCTCCTTGTCACATACCCTGGTCGTTCCTTTCAGAGCCTAAATTCATGTACAACTATAGCCTTGAACCCTGAAGGCAGCCTCCTTACACTGGAAGGTTCCTGGAGGGCAGCTGCCATTTATGTGGGAGCAGTCCAGCTTCTCTAATGGCTCCCACTGTGTTGGAATAATTGAGAGTGGACACCTGTTTGTTCTCAGGTTCATGGCAGGAGCTGCCTGTTCTCGGACAACAGAAGAAGGATCCCTTAACAGTGTAAAAAACTGTTTTATTGGCTGGATGTGGTGGCTCATGCCCATAATCCCAGCACTTCAGAAGGCTAAGGTGGGCAGATCATGAGGTCAGGAGTTTGAGACCAGCCTGATCAACATGGTGAAACACCATCTCTACTAAAAATACAAAAATTAGCCAGGCGAGGTGGCAGGTGCCCATAATCCCAGCTACTCAGGAGGCTGAGGCAGGAGAATCACTTAAACCTAGGAAGTGGAGGTTGCAATGAGCCGAGATCGTGCCATTGCTCTCCAACCTGGGTGACAGAACGAGACTCCATCTCAAAAAAAAAAAGTTTTATTTAGCAAAAACAAAATAAAGAGCATTAACCCTTTCAAGCTGGGCTTACACACTGTTTTCTTGGAAACAAGAACTTTGTAAGGTTTTTCTATTCTTTTCAGTATTTTATCAGGGTTTATTTTGTGGATAACTGTAACATAAAGAGAAGGAAAGCATAAGTACCTATGTTTTCATGTTTTAAAATTTATTCTATGGAAAAAACACTTAAAACATTGCCCATGAACCATGTATATACACATTTATAATTGTTTCGATCATACATTTGTTTCGACTGGCAAGACTTATCTTCTGAAGCTTAAACTGTACCCATCACCTGTATTCAAACATGAATGGAAATATGCCCATAAATCTATTTGAAGAAAGTGTACTTGCCTGACAGGTTCTTCCTGTCCACTGCACAGAAAAAACCAGTATACTGAGAGACTGGTATTGCAGTAAAGAAAGAGTTCAATTAATATGAGGCTGCCCACATGGAAGAACTGGAGTTATCACTCAAATCATTCTCCTTGAAGTCTTGAATATCAGGGTTTTTCAAAGGTAGTTTGGTGGGCGGGGGATCCGGGAATCAGTCATGCTGATTGGTTGGGAATGAGATCATAGTGGTGTGGTAAAGAGTCTTCATGCACTGAGTCCGTCACTTAGTATGGAGCCACAGGACTAGCTGAACCATGAGTCAGAAGTCCAGGTAGGGCCAATCTGAAAAAACATCGTAAAAGACTAGTCTTACATTCTAAAATAGTTATGTTACCTGTAATAGCAACTGGGGAAGTCAGAAATCTTTCACTCTCTGGCCACATAACTACTTAAGAGTAAGAGATTACAGAAACAATGCCTACATTTTAACATAATTCAGGCCCCTTCCATAATCCTAATCCTGTGGCCTCTTATTAATTTCACAAAGGCAGTTTCAGCCCCTAAAGATGGAGTAGGGGGTCAGTTTTAGGGAGGGGCTATGATTATCTTTGTTTCAAAGTTAAACTATAAACCAAATTTCTCCCACAGTTTACTTGGCCTACACCCAGTCATGAGTGAAGACAGCTAGCCTGTGAAGCTAGAAGCAAGGTGGAATCAGCCATGTTAGATTTCTCTCAGTCATACTGTTTGCAAAGGTGTTTCAAAAGGATTGAAGGACTGTCTGTTATTGAATGCATCCAAAGTGAAGAGGATAAGGAAGACTCAATGACCTCATAATAAAACCTTACTCCCTGCAAAAGATGGATGATTCTTACCTCTGTCATTTTATTTTATTTTATATTTATTTTATATTAATTAATTAATTTATTTATTTATTTATTTATTTATTTGAGATGGAGTCTTGCTCTGTCACCCAGGCCGGAGTACAGTGTCACTATCTCAGCTCACTGCAACCTCTGCCTCCTTGGTTCAAGCCGATTCTCCTGCCTCAGCCTCCTGAGAAGCTGGGATTACAGGCATGTACCACCACATCTGGCTGATTTTTGTATTTTTGGTAGAGATAGGGTTTCACCATGTTGACCAGACTGGTCACGAACTCCTGACCTCAGGTGATCCACCCACCTCAGTCTCCCAAAGTGCTGGGATTACAGGCGTGAGCCACCACGCCCAACCAACATCTGTCATGTTTATAAAATGACATCAGTTATCTTATCTCCCCGTGGTGGCTCCTAGGTTCTTGCTCTTTTGTTTACAACTAGATGTAAAGCTCAACATATTTTCAGACTCTCCTAAAACTCCACTAATGAAAACATGACTGTGCAATGCTTATTTTCTGTAGTTTTTAACTGGGAAACAGAGAAGGAATATTTGTATTACAATAAACAAATGAAGATGCATTTGTCTAGTTTTATTCTCCACAGTCACACAGTTTGTGTTGACTCTTGCCTGCTCTTTCTTCCTTTTTTCATTCATGTTTTTTCCTAGGCCCTTCATATCTTTAAGTTTTATTATTAATTATTTATTACCATTAGGAAGCAGCTCAGCTTCCTCTTGGTTCTTGCATATCAGGAAAATTAGCAAGATAAATTTCCCGCCTACCTTGGAAGGCCATCTATGTGTTTGCATAGGAGGATTTATACATAAATTCTTCCTCCACCGTCAAAACCTTGTGCTTCAGTCATGAATTGTAGAGAGACATAAGTTTGTTAGGACAGTTAAAAGATTGGCTAAAAGCTAAAAGAAACTTCGAGTAATAAAGTGTATAATGTCAGCCGCATGAATATTGTGGTTTCTACATGATAAAGTATAACAAAACCCTGAATAGAAACTTTCCCCACAGCCTGTCTTGAGGAGACGCCAAAGAATTAACTGGTGCTCTTAACAGGGAGTTAAAGTTCGTTGTCAGGTCTCTCCAAAGGGAGACTGAGAAGAAGAAAATAGAATCTGTTCTGTTATGAATGAAGGACTTGTGCTTGAACATGTGTGAGAGACCGCCTGTGAACTCCACTGATAATCTGGGAACTCAATGTCATGGGGCAGCAGATCCTGCAACAGCAGGCAAGTTCTCCAAGACACTGATGTACCTATTATGAAAACTATCCTTGTTCAACAATCTGGGAAGGAATGCTAGGAAAAGCATCAGCTACCTAATCAAAAACAGCAAGTGAGAATTTTGGGGCTGGAAAGGACCTCTGGGGGATCTATTTCTCCTGATATCCTATCAGCTGTTTCATCAATCCTGTTATACAAGCTTCAAAACTTTGTGTGCATCCCCAAAACAACTCAGTTTTATCATTTAAGTATTTTCCATTCTATCTAAATAATCTTTTTTTAATGCTACATATGCTGCACAAATTATCTATTTAGTAGCATATCTCTTTAGCTTCTATATGGTAAAATATGTTTTATTTTTGGAAAAAATTACTTTTCACAATCTATAAAAATTTCATTATACTTCAGTTTAAATGTCTTTGTGCTTACTGCTATACATTCTTTACTTTTTGTGGAAAATATAATTAGATTTTTAAAAGGAAAAATATTCAGTAAATGACAACAATGAAAGTTCTTAAAACTATATTTTAATACAAGAAAACAGTGACTATAAGGGAAATGATAAATAAGAATTTCTGAAAAAATTAATGGAGCTGAAAGTCTATTTTATCAGATAAACTTTTATATAAAATATTTTTTATTTTTCTTCCTTGAGCTACAGCAACTGTTTAAAATTAAAACACAAATTTAAAAATATAATATAATTTTATTAAGAAAGTATTCTATATGCCAGTCATGGTTCTAGCTAATCTAAATTTTAACTTATCCAAATCACGTTACACCCTTAAAGAAAAGAAATTGCCAGTGAAAGAAATTTACCACAGAAAACACAAGTTTTGGAGTTAACCAGGCTAGTTTAAACATTCAGCACTTTTCTCTGCTGCTGTTCTAAATTTGAACAAATTAATTCTACTTTCTTGGGGGAATAATAGGGATATACTGATTTATATGTTTGTAACAAGGATTCAATGATAGTTTATTTAGCATAGTACTTGGCAGACCTAATAGTTGCTCAATATGTATTAATTAACACTCTTATTCTATGAGGAAATAGTAATTGCAATTTCATGGTAGACCCAGAGTAGGAACCCAAAATAATTGTATTCATAGCTATTATACAAGAATTTACCATGTGCCAATATTAAGCACAATTTACATGTTATCATATTTAAGCCTCAGAATACTACTGCAATACAAGACATATTAATATTATCCCCATCTCACAGATAATAACTTGGGACTTAGAGAAATAACTCGTTTTGAGGTGGTGCCAGAGATTGGGAGTCTACTTCAGAGTCTGCCATCAAGAGTTCCTGCTTGTATTCTCATGTTCTGTTTATTTAATTCTGTGGATATATGTATGTGTGTATGTGTGCATTTATTTCCTTTTATTGAGGGTTACTTTGAGTGGGTTTTATTTAACAAAATGCTATGAATTACATGATTATAAGCAAGCATTAATGGAGTGCCTGCTTCCATTAGTTTTCAAAGTTATACTTATCTATAATCCAAAGGTGGTCATTTTTCAGGGCTAAGAATATTAATTAAAGACTTCACAGGTGATGTTTTGCATGGAAATTTCCTGAGTTAGATGGGAAATATGTGTGTGTGTGAGAGTGTGTGTGTGTGTGTGTGTGTGTGTGTGTATGAGTTAACTTTTTAACTTTTTTGGGGAATAATTTTTGATTTACAGAAAAATTGCAGACGTTAGATTTCCATACACACTCCAATAAATCTCCCTTTAATTTGTCATCTCATATAAACATTGTGTATTTTTCAGACCTAAGGGATATGGTTTGGCTGTGTGTCCCAGCCCAAATCTCATGTTGAATTGTAATTCTCATTGTTGGGGGAGGGATCTCGTGGGAGGCAATTAGATCATGGAGGCAGATCTTCCCCTTGCTGTTCTCATGATAGCGAGTGAGTTCTCACGAGATCTGGTTGTTTTAGAGTGTGTAGCACCTCCCGTCCACGCTCTCTCTCCTGCTCCACCATGGTAAGATGTGCCTGCTTTCCCTTTGACTTCTGCCATGATTGTAAGTTTCCTGAGGCCTCCCCAGTCACGCCTGCTGCAAAACTGTGAGTCAATTAAACTTCTTTTGTTTATAAATTACACAGTCTCAGGTGGTTATTTACAGCAATGTGAGAATGGACTAATACACTAAGAAAACTGACCAGGCACGGTGGCTCACGCCTGTAATCCCAGCACTTTGGAAGGCCAAGGCAGGTGGATCACCTGAGGTCAGGAGTTTGAGACCAGCCTGGCCAACATGATGAAACCTCATCTCTACTAAAAATACAAAAATTAGCTCTGCATGGTGGTGCACTCCTGTAATCCCAGCTATTCAGAAGGCTGAGGCAGGAGAATCACTTGAACTTGGGAGACAGAGGTTGCAGTCAACTAAGATCATGCCACTGAACTCCAGCCTGGGTGAAAGAGTGAGACTCTGTCTCCAATAAATAATTTTTTTAAAAATGATAATATTTCATGAGTATTAGCTAAATAACAGACTTTATTCAGATTTTATCACTTTTCCCAATAATATCCTTTGAGTGTCCCAGCATCCGATTTAGAATACCACATTGCGTTTACTTTCCATTTCTCCTCATGTTTATGGCAGTGCATCAGTCTTTCTATTTGTTTCATGACCTTGAGAATTTGAAGAACACTGTTCACCTTGTAGAATGTTCCTCAATTTCTCAATATTAGATTGGTGTATAGGTTTGGGGGTAGAAAATCCCAGAGGTGAAGAATCCTTTTACTACATCATATGAAGGGTACATCATATCAATATGATTAATGCTGACAACACTAACATTGATTACTTGTTTATTGTATGTTTTCTAGGTTTTTCCACTATAATGTTACTATGCTTTTCCTTCCCATAGTCTATTCTTTGGATACAAGTCAATACCAGCTCATACTCAAAAAGGGCTTTTGTTTTGTGGTTTGGGTTGGAATCCAATGCTGCATTAATTTTTATGTTCCTTTAATTTTTCCAGCTTTGGGTGATGAGAGCATTTTCAACTGGATAACTTTTTTAAATGTCCTTTTGTCCGATTGATAGGTATCTATACTCCACCCATCTACAAAGTCTCTTCCCTAATGACTCCAGCCTATATGAAGTTTCCACCTTCTTTTCCCAATTTGGCACTGTATTCAATAATTAACAACTCATATGCCATTTTATTTACTAATTACTCTGATTCATGAAAATTGCTCTGCCAGATACTATCTTGTTTATTGACCCACCAAATAATAGATCTCTACAAAATACTTCCTATTTTCATGATAATGTTGGATACTGTGGAAAGTAGAGGGGGAAAAATAACACCTGCCTTCAAGAAACATAAAATTTATTTTGGGGAATACAAATAACACTCAAAGCAATTTCAGGATAATTTGAGTGCTTAATAACAAAAGAACTAATAGTGTAGAATTTAGGAAATGGGGGGACAATGCAAGGTTTTTACAAAAACTGAAACAATTTATGCAATAAATACCATGTACTAAGGTTTAAGGATAAAGTGATGAGCTTATGATTAAGTCAACTGCCGGGAATGATGAGCTACTTTTAACGTTAGATGGAGAGAGCACTATGATATTACTTCACAGATTATAATATGAAGTTACAGAAGGACCTCTGGAAGTAATTTTTCTATAAATAATGAATGACTAACAGGAAAGCCACCTGGAGAATATGGAACTTGTATGCAGTCTTAAGAAGGACTTCTCAGCAGGAAATCAGAAGGATGATTATTCTACATAATGAGGTATCTTTATATCCTCAAATAAACTATAAAGTATCTGTA
The DNA here is from genome assembly GCF_008728515.1 of Papio anubis. NCBI lineage: Eukaryota > Metazoa > Chordata > Mammalia > Primates > Cercopithecidae > Papio > Papio anubis. The sequence continues at coordinate 157,575,402 of NC_044978.1, read as the reverse complement.
GTAGCAGCTACAGTGCAACATCATTTAGTATAAAATTGTTTTTAAGTAATCATTCTAATGACATTGTATGTATGTGTATCTGTCGGTTTCCTTGTTTGGTTTCTTTGTACTTGACCATACACTTGTTCTCTTACTGTTCATTCATTTTTTGTTCAGTAAAAAATTTCTAAGCACTTTGTGGTAGGCAGAATCCTAAGATTACCTTCAAATATCCTCTAGTTTATATAATTTATTCTCATGAGTGTGGTTAGGACTGGTGAACATGAGGTATACCTCCCAAGGCTGTATTACACTCTATGGTAAAAGAGATTTTGAAGATGTAATTATGATTACTACTAACAAGTAGACTTTGAATTAATGGAAAGGTAGATTATCTACGTGAGCCTGCGCTGATCATATGTGCCTTTAAATTCGTGCCTAAATGCCAGATAAAAGAGAATCCAGTGATCCAAGTATAAGATTTAATCTCCCATTGTTAATTTGAAGATAGAGGAGGAGGCATGGAAAACAATGTGCTTCTCTCACGGAACTGAGCTAGGTCCTAACTGTGAGTCAGGAAAGTGGAGACCTAGTACTAAAACAACAAGTCGTCGTATTCTTTCCACAACAAGAATGAGCTTTCAAGTGAATTTTTCCTCAGAGTTTCCAGATTAGATTAAGCACCCGAACATGCTATGCTGAAGTTCTGACCTATAGATGCTGAGGTAAAAAATGCGAGATGATACAAGCCACTAAATTTGTGGCAGTGCATGTAGCACTAGAAAAATTAATTCATGCTTATTTGTATCAAGTACTGTTTTGGATCCCTTTAAAGACAATCAGTACATGCTATGTTATTTTGTGAAAAAAAAAAACCAAAAACACAAAAGTGATAATGACGAACCTTCACATCTTTGTGGTTTCATACTACAAGATTTACTTTTCACATATGTAAATCACCCAGGGAAATGTCCAGTGTGCAATGATGAATCAATTTAGACTTTGTTAATCTTGTAACGTCACAACCTCAACACAAGACTCTCTTCAAAATTGCTGAAGCAGGGTCAAGAATGCTGGCCTTATATAAACAATAAATAGCTTGTCCTGGAAGTGAAGCATATCACTTATGTCTTGACCAATTGGCTTGAAGCAGTCCCATGCTCATGCCTTACTGGAATTGTAAAGGTGGAAAACGAATGAAGAGAATAGGGTATATGTGAACACTCAAAGTCTTACCTATGCATGAGTGACCAAGAAAGACTTTTAAATCAGTGACCAAAACAAAACTCTTGTGTTTATGCAGATTATTTTCTAGTACTTCAAGTAAGCCATCTAAGGACAGAGAAGTGTTATTAGGACAGTTTATAGAAGTAAAGCACAATATTTATGTTTAAATTTGACTTCCATAATAACATTGTAAAAATGTCAGCCAATCTAAAGTGTCTTAAGGTTCTGCTGTGCTACCCAGGTCCAGGTGGTAGTTGGGAGAAAGAGGACGACATTATTTGATCCTGTGGAATTAGAATGCATTGAAGAGGTAACTGAAGAGTTCAGAAGCCAGTGTGACCATATTTATTCCATTCTTGGTTTAAGCTTTGGGGAAATGACAAAGAAATTCTCCCATTCACACTCAGAAATGAAATAGGATAAATACATTGAGGTCAGGTCCCTCAGAATCAAAACACATGTGAAGACATCTTTCACCTTATTTTAGAGACATTTTAACCTTGACATAAAGAAAATCCATGGACAAACAATCTGATAGTATTAGAAAAATTGCCTCTAGCAAAATAACAAATAATAATAAGCACATACATAAACTAACATAAAGATAAAATGTAAAAAGAAGATAATTTTTAGAATCATATGCCAGTTAAAACATAAAGAGGCCAGACAATTCCAAAAAGTTCCTTCAACACTCTGCACATATTATTCAGCCCCTACACTTCACAGATGACTCTCGACCATTTTAAGTTGGTATATTTTACCTGCAATTTCTGCACTCCTCCATGGCTGTCTGTACCTTAAAAGAATCAATGGATATATTTTAATACCTAATAGTATAAGATATTGTAATCTTTATCAATTTGATTTTCCTTACTATTGTTAAGCTGCTTGTCAAAACAAATTAGCATTTTTATGAATTACTGTACTGTAGACACCTTCAATTATTCCATAGACACTACATAGTTAAGCCCAACTCCTTAATTAATTCTAATTTTTTAAGACTTAAAGTTAAGTAATTCTACACTTTTCATTGTTCTATCACCTACTAATTAAAAAGCAATATTATTTCACCTTATTATAATGAAAAATTAAATACACTGTTTTAATGATAAATAGTTGTTTTTACTTTACTTAAATACATATTTACAGTTATGTGATATCAGAAAAGATGGCTGAATAGAGTTGCCTGGTGCTTGTGCCTCCTACTAAAAGTGACCAAAATAGCAGATAAACAACTGTATTTCAACTGTATTGACTGAGGGAGTATGCTGGAGAGCACTAGAGGGAGCCTCAAGATCTTTGTGAAACTTATGCATAGCATAGGATTACAGAGCTTGGAGTGAGGCCCCCTGCCTCTGTCAAATTGTTTGCCCTGCTGGATGGGCTCAGAATCAGGGGAGACTTAGAGGAAAAGGTAATATGGAAACCCCTAGCTGTCCTCAATACTGCCAAAGATACCAGTAATGTATGCTTCAAGAGAGTTGCCAATACACTTAGGCATTAAATGCAGTTTGGAAAATTTCCAGGAGTACATGTGGCTGCCTGGCATCAGAGAAGAACCCTCTCCCAGTCCTCACCCCCATGATATAAGTTGCTATTACACGGCAACACCTTGAAACTAAACCCTCTGCTAGTGTGTGTCCTGCCCTTGGGACAAGTAACCACTGATTTTCTCCATCACTGAGGATCTGCTGGCATTACACCACACTAAAAATAATAATAATTATAAATACCTGCAGTACCATTAAATCATCTGTCTGGAGTCTAGGCTTCACAAAACAACTCAATGGGAAACCACTGAGCAGCTGGCCAGTCCCCAGTGCCCACACTCTGCTTGACTGCGCAGCCCAGCCAGCTGGTGAGTGCTAGGGCCAAGTCTAGCAGCTATCCCAGCAATGGACCTGCCTCCCCAAAGAAACTGCCATACAGACATCTGGTTTTCCATGTTCACATGCCTACACTCATATGTGACTCAGCAGCCAGTCAGGAGCAGCCTTGCCTCCTGAAAAACAGCGCAGCACAGCTGCACACCCAGGCCAACACACCTGACCATAACGCAACAGCCACTCCAGCAGTGACTCCACTCTCCCAAAGAGCCTGACACATAGTCCATTGGCTGCCATACATGCACATGTCTGGCCTGACAATCCACTCAGAATCAAAGCCAATGCACTCTTCCCAATCAACACCTTAGGACACATTTACAAGAAAACATTCCTCCTACAAAATCTACTCTATAAATTGTGAAAAGTATATGTTCCATTGGAGGTACAGTTATCCACATAGGGACATAAGAGACCTGCAAAAAAATAAAGAAACATGGCACCCCCAAAGGAATGCAAGTCTTCAGTAAGAGATCTCAAAGAAAAGGATGTTTACAAAGTGCCTGAAAGGGAATTCCAAATAATGAGTTTAAGGAAACTCAGTGAAATATAAGAGAATATAGACAAACAAACAACGCATTGAAATCAGAAAGACAATTCATGTTCTGAATGAGCAATTCAACAAAAAGATATTATAAAAAAGAATCAGATACAAATCGTGGAGATAAAAACTGCAATTAAAGAAACAAAACTGAGAGCTTTAACAACAGACTAGATCAGCAGAAGAAAATATTATCGAACTTGAAAGCAAGTTTTTTGAAGTAATCCAGTCAAAGAATAAGTAATAAATGTGAACCAAAAAAGGTCTATGGAGGTAATGGTACACTGTAAAGCCAACATTTAAATATTTTCTTATTGGAGTTTAAGAGGGATAAGAGATTTAAAAATACACAGTTAACCTACTTAACAAAGTAGCTGAAAACTTCCCAGGGAACACTTATGCATTGTTGGTGAGATTATAAATCAGTACAGCCATTTTTGATGAACAGTATAGAAGTTCATCAAAAAATTAAAAATAGAACTATCATATGATCTAGTAATCCTGCTACTGGGTATATATCCAAAAGAAATGAGACCATTATGTCAAGGAGATATCTGTACTTTCATGTTTATTATAGCACTATGCACAATAGTCAAGGTATATTATCAATTTGAGTGTCCAACAATAGATGAATGGATAAAGAAAGAGTGTTATACACGCACAATGGATTACTATTCAACTACAAAAAACAATGAAATCCTGTCATTTGTGACAACATGGATGAACTTGGAGGACATCTTGTTAAGTGAAATAAACCAGACAGACAAAGTCAAATACTGTATGATCTAAGTCATATGTGGAATATATATATGTATGTGTGTATATATATATAGACCCTCTGCTTTTATGAATATATATGTGGAATATATACATATATGTATATATAATTTGACCCTCTACTTCTATGAATATATATATACTCATAGAATATATTACTTTGTGATAATCACAAATTCTTCCTATAGAAGAGATGATACAAACAAAATGATGAATAAAGCATACATCATGTTTAAAGTGTCATTTATATTAATGTTAAATAATAACTTAAAAACATTTTTAGTCTACCATTATCTTCCCATGGATCTTCCACCCAACCCAACAGATAGCAAACAGAAAAACTTTTTCTCTAGGAGAAATTTATGTCCAAAATGCTAAACTCACATTTGAGATGAAAGATTCTCCTTGATTATGGGAAAATGATTATATTCCATGAATATATATATTCATATATATGCATATATATTCATATTCATATATATGCATATATATTCATATTCATATATATTCATATATGTGACTATATGGATATATATTCACATATATAAATATATTCATATTCATATATATGCCTATATATGGATATATATTCATATTCATATATATTCATAAAAGCAGAGGAACAAATAATGGAGGAGAAGGTTTGGAAGAGATCAGTGGGTATAGAGTTACCATTTTACATGAAGAAGAAGTTCTAATGTTCTATTGGACATTAGAATGACTAGAGTTAACAGTAAGTTATTGTATATTACAAAACAGCTAAATATGAGGCTTTTTAATATTCTTAATAGAAGCAAGCTAATGCATGAGGTGATAGATACATTAACCACCCTTATTTAATCATTATACAACTTATATGCATTGAAACATTAAATCATACATGATAAATATGTGCAATTAAAAAGACTACACATTAGGGACAGGGTACACTGCTAGGGTTAAGAATGCACTAAAATCTCAGAAATCACCACTGAAGAACTTATCCATGTAACCAAACACCATCTGTTTCCCAAAAACCTATTGAAATAAATAAATAAATGGGTCAATTAATTTTTTTAAAAAATAAAGTTAATTAGAAGTACTTTTATTTTTGGTAGATTATATTAAATATGCAAATATGTTTGTATTCATTTAAAATATTTTACATTCTTTGTATTTAGACTATTAAAAAGCTTTTACTTATCAGAAGTAAACCACTTAAAAGGGCTATTTTTATTCATTTAAAGTTTTACAAATGTGTGTTATGAACATACCACCCAAACTATTCTAAGTTCCATGAGAAAATGTACACAGAATGTAGGGTCTTCAAAAACGTGGGGCAAAAAAGAAGGGCACATGAAAAATTTATTATAAGAAAAATTAGAATAAACTAAGTGTTAATTGTTACACAAAAAGGACACACAATGTGGTTAAAAAAAATCATTTTCTTCAAAAGTGTTTGCTGAGGTTTATTACACAATAGACTTTATAGTTGAGAATAGGGAACAAATATGGCCAGAAACTTTTCCTCATGAAGCTCACAGCCTCTGGATGTGGTGGACATTTATCCAGTACTCACGCAAACAGGTGTAAAATGGCAACTAGATGAAGTCTTCTGAAGAAGTCTGCTTAGAGAGGCCACAGAAGGACTTGAAGATGTAATGCTTGGTTTAAGAGGAAAAAGCATAAAGAATGGAAATCAAGTAACCAGAAAAGGAAAGAAGAGAATCTTCCAAGAAGATGAAATGTTATGTTCATAAGTCCTGTGGTAAAAGGAGCACAGTAGGTTAGTAGGTCTAGAACGAATAGAAGAGCCTTACGGCAACTGAATATAGTGAGGAGAGTGAGTTAAGTATTTAAATATTTAAAATAAGTTGTTGTCTGTGGAGACTCATCTGGCCCTATTAAAAACAGTTCTTTTATTTCAAATCAAAGATACTAGTAAGAATGAAGAATTCAGATAGTACTTACGTAGAGTGTTTACTTCTTACAGTTTGGTAGTCATGAGGGAAGCTCAAATGCTCTTGGCCTAGGCACCTCTCTTTATTATAAGTTTTCTTCAAATGATGTGGAAAAGAGCAGAAATAAAACAGTAATATTATATCCTCAAGTTTAAACCGTGCCTAATACTAAAACTTAGATGAAAAATGCTCTGGTAACCAAATTGAATTAGTTGGAGGGACTCAGTTTCATACGTGCATGTGGTTGTGATTTTCACCCAGAGCATTTATTAATCAACATATGTTTAAGAATAAAGCAGAATAGAACAAAGCTAGGTTTGGCATTGAATCTTCCTACTTACCATTTCTGTAACATGGATATTATATGGAGAACAGAGCTGGTGTCACAACCGGGTATGAGACAATGAATAGAAAGTCTGCTGTTCTTCAATAGATGTAGCCCAATCAGAGTGTGGAACATCATTGACTGGATTGATATTTCCTCCTTCTGGCGAGTAGTTAGGAGTGGGTATAAGAACTTTAGTTTATCACTTTAAATAGCAGCTTGTGGAATTAGTGACTCTCAGTGTCACTGGCAAACACTATAGACAGAATAAGTAGGATGTGGATTAACAAGAGGTTTAAAAGAGTTAAATACATAAAAAATTTTTTCATGGACAGTAATTAAATAGCTTGATGCAGACGTAAATGTAGATATACATGTAAATATAACGAATAAATGGTGACTCTTTAGTGGTGCTGATAGAATAAGTGAATGATACTAGTTTGTGTGCAGAGATTACTTTGTGATAATAACAAATTCTTTCTATAGAAGGGATGATACAAACAAAATAATGAACAAAACATACATCATGTTTCATGCATCATTTATATTCATGTTAAATAATATCTTAAATTATCTTTGTTCTGCCATTGTCTTCCCATGGGTCTTCCACCCAGCCCAACAGATAGCAAACAGAAAAACTTTTCCTCTAGGGGAAATCCATTTCCAAAATGCTAAACTCATATTTAAAATGAAAGATTCTCCTCAATTATGTGAAAAGAATAACTAAGAGCCATGTGCAGCGCCCTGAACACAAGGAGCATGGACTTTTTTTCTGGGATCTTAAGAATCACATAGAATATGAGAAAAACGAAAAACAAAAAAACATTTATGGCAAGAAGCTCTCTGATAAAGTTTGTTTAAGAAAAGAGAGACATGGAAATATCAAAGCTACCAGAAATTAAAGATTACAAAAACAATGGCTATAATTGAATAGCTGTTGGTGTAGACAGAAAACCTCACACAGAAGCCAGTGTTCACATCAACTCTACCCATCTAGACCTTGGCACTAAGATCACATAGCTGTGGCTCAACCACAGTCAGAGAGGATAAGAAGAAGGACTGAGATCAAGCATTCTTTTATAATATCCAAAAGGAAGCTTGGAGTAAAATAATAACATGCATATCTGAGTTTGAGTATGACGATTCATCCTTATTTCTACACAGAAAAGCAGCACTCGGAAAGCAAAAATTCAGAATGGATCAAGGACTATGAAACTTGCTGCAAATAAGGAAAATATCATTTTAACTATAAATATAAGAAAAATATCACTTTTATTTATATGCCAAGCTGGAAGGATAATGCAATGGGGATATTGACTCCATAACAGAAAGGAGATAGTACACTTATTGCCATAGCTGTAGACAATATCATTTTAGGCAGCAGCAGGTGGGAATACAAAGGTATGAGGGAAGGGAACCATCCTGTTGCCTCCCAGAAGTATCCTGTTATTAATTAAAATCAGAGAAAGTACATACTGATAGATCTATTGAACTGGAGGTACAGTGTATAAAGACTTATGTTTGTCCCATGGAATGCCACCCAATTAGGGCTCCTAAATCCTCATTTTACACAAGGTTGCATTTCCTATGAAAAGAAGTTAGGTAATCTAATATTTACTGCTTTTTGATACTGCCTCAAAAAGGAGATATGCCTTCTAAGTTCTCCTTCTATGTTATCTGTATTAGTAAGTTTTCATGCTGCGGGTATAGACATACTTAAGACTGGGCAATTTAAAAAGAAAGAGGTTTAGTTGGACTTACAGTTCTACGTGACTGGGGAAGCCTCACAATCATGGTGGAAAGCAAGCAGGAGCAAGTGACATCTTGAGTGGATAGCAGCAGGCAAAGAGAGAGATTGGGCAGGGAAATTCTCCCTTATGATATCATCAGATCTCGTGAGAGCCGCTATCACAAGAACAGCACGGGAAAGACCTGCCCCCATGATTCCATTACCTCCCACTGGATGCCTCCCACAACACGTGGAAATTCAAGATGAGATTTGGGTGGGGACACAGTCAAACCATATCATTATCTTATAGTCATTGTATATAAATTCTGTCCTTCTGATATAAGTCCTCCATTGGAAGATCTTACACTTTAGCATTCCCTAAGTATCACTGTCTTACCAAGTTTATTGTTTTCAAAACATCCTAAATGAAATACTCCATTTACAGATGTAGATAAAGTGGCTATTCTTTAATGGTTAGCTATGGACCTATCTTCTGGACCTACCAAGAGCTTAAGAAACTTTAGTAGTATTAGGATAAATAAATCAATACTGAAAGAAATAAATGTTAAAGAGAAAAAAATTAGAAGTTATTGGACATTTATTCTACCTTAGAAATAAACATATGCTCAAAAGTCCCATCACTCACCTTTCTGCAGAACAATTTCATGTGTTGTAGAACGTCAAAAATGTAAAAAGTAGTTACAATCTATTTTCTGTTTTCTAAAATAAATAATTCAAAGAATTTTTTTAAGTTTATGCATTCAATTTTTCATTTTGGTTGCATTTGATGAATTTAAAATACTAATTATATTTGCCACAAAATCTATTAGCAACCATCTCCAAAACTTACAAGCATGTCTCTTTTTTTAGCTTAACTTTATTGTACTTTGCAGATATCATGTTTTTTTTTTAAATTGAAAGTTTGCAACAACTCTACATCAAGCAAGTCTACCCTTATCCAACAGCATGTGTTCAATCCATGTGTTTGTGTCACATTTTGGTAATGCCTACAATATTTCAAATTTTATTATTATTATTATTATTATTATTATTATATTTGTTATAATGATCTATAATCAGTGATCATTGATGCTACTGCAGGAATTTTGGGGGGGACACCACGAATTGCACCCATCTACAGTGACCAATCATTAAATGTTGTATGCGTTCTGTTCCAATGGTGGGCCATTTTCCCCCATCTCTCTCTCTCTATCTCTTGCCTTGAGCCTCCCTATTCCCCAAGACACAACAATATTAATATTAAGCCAATTTATAATCATTCTATAATGTCTAATTTTTCAAGAGAAAGGAAGAGCCACACTTCTCTCACTTTAAATCAAAAGATAGAAATAATTAAGTTTAATGAGGAAGCATTTCAAAAGCCCAGGTGAGCTAAAAGCTAGGAATCTTGAGCCAAACAGTTAGTCAAGTTGCAAATGCAAAGAGAAAGTTCTTCATGGAATTTAAAGTGCTACTCCAGTGAACCCTAAATAAGAAAGCAAAAGAGTCTTAGTGCTGATATGGAGAAAGTTTTACTCATCTGGATAGAAGATCAAACCAGCTTCAATATTCTCATAAGCCAAAGCCTAATCCAGAGCAAGTCCCTAACTCTCTTCATTATGTGAAGGCTGAAGGATGTGAGGAATTGGCCGAAGTACCATTTCCAGAGGTTAATTCATGAGGTTTAAGGAAAGAAGCTGTCTCCAGAACATAAAAGTGCAAGGTACAACAGTAATTGCTAAGGAAGAAGCTATAGCACATTATCCAGAAGATCTAGCTAAAATAAGTCATACAGCTGGGTACAATAAACAACAGGTTTTCAATGTAGATTAAATATCTTACATTAAAAGAAGATGCCACCTATGACTTTCGTAGCTAGAGAGGAGAATCAAAGCTTGGCTTCAAAGGATAAGCTGATTCTTTCATTAGGGGCCAATGCAGTCAGTGAGGTTGGAGACAATGCTCATTGACCATTCTGAAAATTCTCGGGCCCTTAAGAATTATGTTAAATTTACTCTACCTGTGCTCTGTAAATAAAACAACAAAGTTTGTATGACAACACTTCTGTTCATGGCATAGCTTGTTGAGTATTTTAAGCCCACTGTTGAGACCTACTGCTCAGAAAATTTTTTAAAATGATTTCTTTCAAAATATTTCTGCTCATTGACAAAGCACCTCATCCTCCAAGAGCTTTGCTGAAGATATACAAGGAAATTAATCTTTTCATGCCTGCTACCACAACATCCATTCTGTAGCCCATGAATCAAGGAGTTATTTTGACTTTCAAGTCTTATTTAAGAAATACATTTTGTAAGGCTATAGCTGCCATAGATAGTGATTATTTTAATGGATCTAGACCAAGAAAATTAAAAGCTTTCTGGAAGGGATTCACTATTCTAGATGCCATTAAGAACATTCAGGATTCATTGGAAGGGATAAAAATAGCAACTTAACAGGAGTGTGGAAGAAGTTGATTCTAATGCTAGTGGATGAATTTGAGGGATTCAAGAATTCAGTGCAAGAAGTGACTATGGAAATTGCAAGATAACTGGAATTAAAAGTAGGTCTTGAAGATGTGATTGAATGGCTGCAATCCCATGACAAAACTTGAACAAATGAAGAGTTGCTTTTTATGGATGAACAAAGAAAGTGGTATCTTGAGCTAATATCTACTCCTGGAGAAGATGTTGTGAACATTGTTGAAAGAACAATTAAGGATTTAGGAAGTGAGGTCCAGAAACTAGCAATACATACATGAACTAGATTTAATAGAAATGCAGAGTTTTAGGGGCTACTGAAGACCTGTTGAATAATAATCTTCATTTTTAACAAGGTCCACAAATGAAAGTTGAAAAACACACATTAATATTCTTGGCATATCAATGCAAACTGTGGGTTTTACATTCTTCAGTTTAGCCTTCAAATTTGTGACATGCTGTGTTTCTCTGTTATCCTTTTTATATCACAGAGTAATTATCACATACAAGCATTCTTCTGGGTTGTATAAATTCAGCAGAATATAAACAATATACTCTGCTTTTATAAACCTTAACATTCTTGAGTAGAAGGGTGTGACTGAATACACTATGTAAGTAAAACATTTAGTATGTTAGGTGGTGACATATTAAGCAAAGTACTTTTTACACAAGAGAGAGAAATGGCGACTGCAATTTTAGATAGGGTAGCTAAGGAAATTATTACTAAAATGATATTTTAAGAAATTCCTGTAGAAAGTAAGACAGCCAGCTAAATGGATATCTGAGAAAGAAGAAATAAACGTGATGAACTCTTTGATAGTAAACTTGGTGTCCATGATTAATTCTACCTGCTAGGGCAGACAAGTTACAATATAAAATATTAGGGAAATTGCTGTTATTTGAGTGACTACTAATTGTAGTTATTGTGTTAACTAATTTTTATATATTATTTCTTTCAGTTACCATGACAACTTTATTGGGTAAACATGTAGAGGAAACTAAGCCTCAGAGAAGTTAAATAACTTGCCAAATTTCTCACAGCCTGAAATAGATGAGTTAACATCTAAATGCAAATACATCTGTCTCAAAAGCTTCTGCTCTTTACTTCTCTGTTTGCGGTCCCGTCATAACCAGTATCATACTGAATCTGGTACCAAAAAGAAAGCCAATTTTCTGATAAGTTGAAAAGTATGATTACAAAATGAGTCAAGAAAATTCTTACTGACTTCAATCATTTCCAGAGCATATAGAAGAAGATAAATAAATTATCTAAATATAACACTAACTGTATTAACATTTTTAATCAGAAATTTGTGCATTACAGTGCAAGAAGAATCACTTGGAGCATTTTTATTTCCAAAACCTTTTGTTACTTCTCTATCCCACAGTTTCAGATTCATTAAATCAGTTTTGTGGCTCAGGGATTTGTTTTATAAGCAAAAGTTTTATAAGCAATTCTGATACACAATAAATATATAACAATCACTGGAGTTAACTTTTTTAAAGGACCTGATCAAAATCACCTAAAAGCAATTTCACCTGAGGGGAAATTAACTTACATAAGAAGAGTTGGGATTCTGGCTTGCATTATTTTCTTTTAAGGACAATACATCTGCTGATAAATAAGCTAAATTACCTTTGTAGACTCTTTATCAACTCTGACCCAGGTAGTGTGCAATTTCCTTTGCAGTGTGTTTCCAGATAGTGCCGATTGGACAATATCAATCTTACAAATTGCATTCACCACATGTTATTTGAAAGGATATGTGAATGTGACCAAGGAATAAGAATGCATCTGCACATTGGAAAGAGAATTAACAGGAGTTTGGAAGAACTAAACTCTCTGTAGCAAAGTTTAAATGTATTAAGCATCTATTTGCTCTACTTAATGTATTAAATTGTTTAAAAGTCTTAATTTTTAAAAATCTATATGACATGATTTATATTTTATGGAGCCCTCTGTCACTTCTGATTGTATTTGAACTTTTAAATAAAAGTTATTGAGGAAAAATCTGCTTTAATATAAATTCACTTTTGTGAATGACAACTTGACAAGAAATATCAGAATTGTGAAGTTTTGAGGATATTGTCACAAAGACTATCTTTGAAACTAGACAAACAATAGTGATATTATAAAGAAGGTCACTTACTGTGATTTTTGGAATTAAAACTTATCCAAGAGTATACACTTCTACCATATATAGTGAAAGCAATTTATTGCTGCTTTTCAGTATTGGAAAAGAAAAAGTTCATGCTGTCATTGATTGACCTTTTAAAAAGAAAAATGTAGCTGGCTTATGGGTAATAAGAAAGCAATATTTTTTTGTTACCTTTACAAGTAGATTCTTCATTTTTGTCTGTTGCTTAGTTTTTCCATAATTTTATTATAATTTGATCGGATAAACCAATCAATGTCAATTCATCTTATCATATGGATATACAAGACTTTTGGTGCAATACTTTGTACACTGCAAATCTTTAAGAAAAAATAAGTGAGAAGATTTTTTACAATTTGAGTCATTAAATTTTTTTCATTTGGTTAAACCTTATGATGCCTAAAACTATAATAATTTTTATCATTTGTTTTTTTATAAAATGAAAAACTTCATTGTAAAAGTTCAATACTCTTGAATATCTTTGTAGTTATAACAGTAACTTTCTATTGTTCCACTCTGGTAAAAAAAAATATAATTATATCATGTAAAGACAGTGATTGATACAAATATTTATCTGATAAATGATCACATTCATGGTCAGTTTTTACAATTGGATAAGAAATGATTATAATAGAAGTATGGCTTTTTTTTCTACTCAACATTATCCCCAAATTTCTTCTCTTTTTTATGTTCATATTTTGATCTTCACATCTTTTGTTACGCCATACAGTCTACGGAATACTAAATAAGAAAAATTACTCAATTATGCCATGCTACCCTCTGATATTTTCTGAAGACCAATTTTAGCTTTAAATTTATCTGGTTACATTAGTCATTATAATATGTTACTATTATGGTTTTATCTTCCATAAATTAGCTGTTTTTACAAATAGAATGACAAAGGTATTTGTTTCTTGAACACTAATTTTACTTGTATAATTTTGTTCTCTAATCCTTGGCTCTTCTGGTTCAATTTGCTTTTTGAAATTTAGGGCTATGAGTTTAGCGAGCTTTTAGCATAATGAAGAGGACATTTAAAAATATAAACCTAGTGCTTAAAATATTTACTCTAGTCAATGTCAAATAAATGTACTTCATTTCATTTTTAAAATTAGGATTGAATGATGATATAATTAATGATGATATCTTCCACACCTTAATTTGTGCCAGTTGGTATAGAACCTTTCAGTGCTAGACTCTTTTTCAAAAGCTCTAATAGAGTTTAAGTTTAAGTGAATTGAGTTAAGCTTGAGTTAATCCTTTTGAAAACATTGTGCTTTCTTTCTTTAAAAACTGAAATGTAAGCATCTTCTTGTATATTTACATTTTATGTTATTTTGTGATTCATATTTTAATGTTTCCCCTTTTAAGTTCTGCAAATCGCTCTGTTATTGCCAGCGATAGACACAGCTTTTACTGCAGCTAATATTCGATGGCCTGTACCTCCCAATCCAAGAGACTTCAACAGATTGTATTGGTTATAGCAGCCTTCTATGATAGGGAGCATCTCCTTCTTGGTTTATTCAAATGCCACTATCAAGGCCAAGGTCTAAATTGTATAGGACACTCAATCCCAAAGTTAAAAAGCCACCTAAAAGATAATACTTTGATTTGCCTATGTTATTAGGCATGGTATGTTCCACTTAGTGCCTATAATCTAGGAGTGCCTTGGGAACACTTTTCTTTATATATGCCTTCAATTTCCCGTCTGTATTATGGAAAGAGAAATGGTGAAAGAGAGGTTGTAAGGTCATGGCTATTTTGGCATCTACCTGTGGTCCATCTTTCTACAGGCTATTTATGGAAGACAGATTTTTCTAACAGCCTATTTAGAGACTTTCAACAAAATTTCGAAGGTACACATTGTCACATGACTTTATAGCAGGCTGAAATGTAAGCAACATCTTATTAGAGAATGGCAAGTAATATTATTTGCAGTAACAGATAAATTCTAATATTTCCATGGGTTATCTCAATAAAAATGTTTCCCATTTAATACTTGGTCCTATGTGCTTTGGAAGATAAGGCATCCAGGGGCCCAGGGCTTTGGTCTACACAGGGCCAGGCTTTTACCACCTTGTATTCCACCCTCCTAAATATGTTTAGTGACCTCTTCAATCAGGCAACAATGAATTAAAGAGAGTCAGGTTTGTAGGAAAGATGTTTTTGTGGACAGTTCTAAAAGTGACACATCATATTCTATTGATCGTAGAATCTTAGCCATATAGTCATACCTAGAAATTAGAGATACAATACAGTTCGGCCAAGTACCTAGTTTATTTTTATGGATAATTTCTATAAAGTACTGTGAATCTCTGTTTGGGGTTTTATAGATAAATTTCTATATGGCATATATGTTTATATAATTTTTATGTCCTTCTTTAACTCTGTTCATATTTAACTAGGTCTCTTGAGATCTGTTAAAAACAATTTAAAGCCTTGAATTTTTTTTATTTTGTTTTTCTACTAAACAATCACTATTATGTGGTAACTTGATATACTTTTATCTTACTTTTTAATCTAAACTTCAACTCTTTAATACAGAAAATTCTTTAAAAGGTTGAAGATTTTTACTCTCCTTTTTTTTCTTGTTTCCTATGAGATTCATTATAGGACAAAAAAAAAAAAAAAAAAAAAAAAAAAGACGTAGAATGGAGTTTCTATGTCTACCAAAAACAAATTTCTAGTAAAAACTGGTATAAATTGGGTAAAATGTCCTTTATGAAAATACTTCCAAGGAGAAGAATTCCTGTTGTTGTTCCTCAGGGACCATTGAAGTATAATTACATTTTTTAATTTGTCCCATCTTGGAGGAGTGCGTAAAAAGTAGGATGGAGAGGTGGAAACTCAAACACCCAGTCACTCTCTTCTGCCTCTACATTTTCTTTGTGTTGAAAAAAGTGGCTCTGCAAGCCTAAAAGAACAATGATTAGAAGCAAAATGCGGCATCTCGGGACTTAGAGATGAGCACGCAGAGGCAGTAAGTGGATCCAACAATTACTTCTCAATTCCCAGACACACATAGGAAACACTTCTTCTGTGTCAAAGGAAGAAATTATACAGCAATTTGCTGAAGACAGCAAATAGGTCTCAATTGTTTTTACCCCCAGTGCCTCACCCAGTACAAAACATATAGTAAATGCTAAGTAAACATATGCGGACTGATTGAAAACACAGACACACAAAATTCAAAAGATATGATTAATAAAGCTTTCCAAAATACCTAATTTACATATCAGAAACCTTTGAATCAAATATTATGTTTGTACTTATCTTCTACCAAGTAAGGCTCACATCAGATTAGTATTTAATCAAATAAAAGAAAATACAGTGATTTTTTTTTTTCTCTGCATGTTCTTGTATCTCTTCTGTACTAGACTCTCCTGTGGATTTCAAAGATTTGCACAGCAGTGATAAAGAGATGGATGAAAGATGTTTATGAAAATAATATTTTATAATTTTATTTTCTTAATTCAAACTCAAAAGTGGAAACAAGTAAAAGAGAGAAGGAATACTGTCATTCTCCTACATCAATTTTCAGTGTAGCAAATAAGTAATTTTCCACAATTATCTTTACCTTCTTATACTTCAGTGAGTTATTTTTTTCATTTTTTTGGAAGAGAAAATTAACTAGTTGTTCAACATGCATTTTTGTTAATTCATAAAACATGATCTGCAATTTGTATGCACCAAACAAAGTGTATTAGGGTTTCAAAAACATGCAGTAACTTATTCTGTTTTTCCCATGCTTCCTTAATTTTTGCTTCATCAATTACTTTCCTTCTCTTTCTTCTCTTCTTCTTATTCAAAAGGTACTTGTATATAGATTACACATAAAGCCAACAAAGAGCATGTTAAGCCTAAACTATTGTCACTAGAAAGTTTATAATGCCAATTTTTAAGCCTGTGAGATGTTACTGCAAATATTTCTATTTTTTTTCTTACTTTTAGACAAGGGGAAACCAAGCATTTCAATGCTGTGAATGTAAATGTTGATTTAAACTTTTCTAATCAACATTTTTGAATCCCACATTTGCCTTCACATATTGATAATGCAGACATTTTCCTTTTCATAAGTTATCTGTAAAAATGTATACACAGTAATCATGGTATATATTTATTAACAATTTTATTTATTTAACCTGACATTTGACATAGAGCTAGGAAAAGAAGAAAATTTTGGTTCAAGAAATATCTACAGAATTACTTCAGTAAGAACTTACCATGTCAAAATAAAATTGTTTAGTACTTTTGTGGGTATTTTCAAGCATTATAAATTTAAGATAATTATAAGAGGCTTGAGAAAGAAAAAAAAAATACTGGATTTGGTAACTGGTCATTGATAAAATTCCTTTTAAATTAAAAATGGAATCTTATATAAATTATTTCTTAGTACCAGACAATGATTACCTTTCTGATGCTTAGCGTGTATAATATATTTGTGTAAATTAAATTTTCAATAGGAATTTGCCCATCCCTAGAATTTTTCAAGGTGAGACTAGATGATCACCTGTTAGAAAGGGTAAAGATTTTTCAATGGATACCAGATACTTATTTCTAAATATTATCAGTTCGTATTAGTTTTTACCTTAAAATCTTTGATTTTTCCTCTTTGCTTTGAGGACAGAGTACAAAACACTTTAAATCATTTTCTAAATCTGTCTACAATTAGACTCATTGATTTCCTTATCCTCTTATCTTACCAATCACCAACTTAAATTTTTGGCTTCAACTATTTTAAGTTATTAGTTCCCCAAATATACCATAAACTTGCCTTCAGCTGGTGTAAAAGCTGTTCAGTTATTTTTATCCTTTTTTACTCTTTCATTTTGTCTATATCTACAAATCTCCTACATGTTACTTTCCTTCAGATGATTGTCCAGCAGATATTCTGAGAAGAGGATCAATGACTTTCATATGTAGTCCCATAGCATCTAGTCTTGAAAGGATGATAACACTCCAACCACTGACTTTTCCCATTACCAAGTCTGCATTGCTCCACTAGATTATAATAATCTTAAATAATTGTGTGTTATTCATTTCTGTCTCCCCAACAACTGTCAGAGTGTTATACATTCAGTATTCCACAAGTAGTATATATACATACTCAAAGAGTCACATTTTAGTATAGGGAGGATTGATGAGGTCATTTATTTTCTGATGTGCCAAAGGAAGTTTTATGTTATAATGGTAGGTGCCAGAAATGACTCTATTGGCTAAACAAGGGGCTTAAAACCACAGCAGAATATGGCAATTACTGATCCCATCATATGCTTATCATAGTGAAATTTGACCTTTTGATTTACCAATCTATTCCCTCCTTTATTGCTCTGCGGAGGATCTTTGACAAATCAATTGGCTCATTTTTAAGCCAACAGATTATTTCACATTCTTAAGAGTAAAACAATGGCTAAAAATGTATTAAAAATTAATTCTTAAAATAATTTTTTTTTTATTTGGAAATATGTCAGCAATGCTTATTATGGAAGAATGAATCCACAGTTCCAATGATGAAAATATTTTATTGAAATACAACTCTTATATTAAGATATGAACTCAATTAGTCTCATTAAAACCTTCTTTAATTTTGATCTCACTGCCTACTCATTTTCTGCCAATAAAACTTCTTAAATTTGCAATTCATAATCTATATCTAAATACAATTAAATTCTTCTCAATGCATTTTCTCTGCATTGAGCTACATTTTTAATTATGTGTGTCTTATACTATTTCTTTATAGCCTAATGTTGTACTTTTTACTAGTTCATTTTTCTAACTGAAGATATTAATGAGATAACTGTTTACATTTATATTTCTAAAACTGATTTTTTAAATTACATAAAATATGAGTATGGATTTATTACATTTGATGTGATGAAAAAATACATACATCTCAGTCTCAGTCATTAATTCTTGAGGACTAAATCCTATCTATACTTCCCAGGACCTGAAAAAGGAAGAGCTCAATAAATATTGGTTTAATTAATGTAAAAAAAAAAATGAAGGGGCACATGTATTAAACTGTGAACTTGAAGTTATCAGTTATATTCTCATTTGACTGAAAGATCCTAAGTTATTAAATTGTCCATTTATATTTAAGTACTGCATTGTTGACATAAATACATAATAATAATTTATAAAATAATTGGTGAAAAGAAAACTCCAAATTCTCTGTTCCATTCTTCTTTCCAACTGCTTTTTTTTCCTTTTTTCTTTTTTTTCACTGAGAGTAAAAGGAGGCACTTATAGCAAACCGTGTTTTGTTTCAGTTAGTAGAGTACATGTTTTATCTATTTCCTCCTGTTTATTACATGAATGTTAAGATCTCTACCTTGACCACGGTAGTATATCACAAAAAGTAAAAGTGTCATGGAAATGTCAACAACTTTTTTTTAAAGACAAAGCAGTCCAGGCGCAGTGGCTCAAACCTGTAATCACAGCACTTTGGGAGGCCAAGGCTGGCAGATCACTGGGTCAAGAGATCGAGACCATCCTGGCCAACGTGGTGAAACCCCTTCTCTACTAAAAATACAAAAATTAGCCGGGCGCAGTAGCAAATGCCTGTAGTGCCAGCTACTTGGGAGGCTGAGGCAGGAGAATCATTTGAACCTGGGAGGCAGAGGCTGCAATGAGCTGAGATTGCACCACTGCATTCCAGCCTGGCAACAGAGCGATACTCTGTCTCAAAACAAAACAAAACAAACAAACAAAAACAAAGCAAACGATTTTATTAAATACACATAGAGATAGAGTGTTGTGTTAGTTCAAGTTCCTCCAGCACAATGCCTGAGACAAGGACTCGGGTGTGGGTAGTTTATTTGGAAGGTAATCCCACGTGGCTTACTGATGGCATCTTTATTGAGAGGCAGACTGAATGCCTCTCAAGTCATCCAACTGAAAGATGAAAGGCTGAAACACTACCTACCAGAGTCTAACTGCTAGCTAGTGCTGTAGAGCTGTTCCCCACTCTGAGATGAAGTTTCTTCAGTGTCTAGAGCTGCATAAGCCTTGGTGGAGGTCCTGGGAAACATTGAAAAGTCAGAAACGCGCTTGAGGTTGGTGCTTATAGTCAAGGTAAATGAGTACTTTTGGAAGAGTTGAGTGAAATCAGAGATGGTCCAAAGAGACGTGACACTGGCACCCAGATCACCTGCACAACAGTCTTCAATGGGACGGACTGAAGAGTGAATGACACACACACAAATCCTACTCTTCAGGAGCTTCTGATATGGTAACGTTAAAATATGCAAGACTTGGTTATTAAACATATGGTTTACTGTTTAATTGAGGTTCTAAAATAGAGAATTATTTTTAACACTCCACAACAAAACTTTGACTAAAAAGCATTTACCTCTGCATGACAGTATTCTCCTTCTGGGCAACAGAAAAAGGCACTGACATTCGGTGATAAGAAATAGTGCTAAGATATTATTATTAATTATTTATCAATATCTTCATAATCAGACCAAGCACGGCACCTTATGCCTGTAATCCCAGCACTTTGGGGGCTG
Source organism: Papio anubis (assembly GCF_008728515.1). NCBI lineage: Eukaryota > Metazoa > Chordata > Mammalia > Primates > Cercopithecidae > Papio > Papio anubis. Next base: position 157,554,857 of record NC_044978.1, on the reverse strand, counting down.
AGGTGAGCCAGCAGGTGGTCCTGACATCAGCTGATGTCAGGAGTTCAAGACAAGCCTGGCCAACATGGCAAAACCCCATCTCTATTAAAAATACAAAAATTACCTGGGTATAGTGATGTGTGCCTGTAGTCCCAGCTCCTTGGGAGACTGAGGCAGGGGAATCTCTTGAACCAGGGGACCACAGGCTGCAGTGAGGTGAGATTGTGCCACAGCACTTCAGCCTGGATGACAGAGTGAGACTCTGTCTCAAAAAAAAAAAAAAAGAAAAGTCTTCATAATCAGAACATAACAGGTATATGCAGATAAGCATATTATTTTAGAATAGTAAAATTTTTCATATATAACTTTAATAATATCTTCCCTGAAGAAAAATGAGAATAATGTGTTTAAAAATTACTTATCTTGAAGACATATTTCACTTTTACTGCTTCATCGGGAATTCTATAATTGGCAGCCTAAACAAAAGCGTGCTACATTTATCATCTAAAATTGTTTTCATTTTCCATGGATTTTAAACTACTTAAAGGTGGACTATTGCATTCAAATATTTTTCATGTTGGACAAAAGAAGAGCTGGTTTAAGTATCCAATGCAATTATAAGGTCTACTATGCAAATAAAAATTATATCTTTATAATGAATTAATTACTAATGTTAATGATAAAAAGCAATACCACCAACATTAATATTAGTTAATATTTATTGAGCACTTACCACGTACTAGTTATTGTACTAAATTATTTGCTTACCTTATCTAATTTAACCCCTCCACAATTACACTAAGTAGATACCATTATTGTAATATAAAGTCATTATTGAAAATTATTACTAAATACAATTAAGAATGAGGGTTCCTCATTTTTTTCAGAGTAGAAGCAAGTAGCTATGTATCGGCATATGTTGCACACTGAAAATTACTTGATCACACTTCTCTTCCACCTTTGTCTTACCCCATTGTAGAAACCCTGGCCAACTTGCTCATCCCAAAGCAAACCAGGCATCTCTTATGTACTGGATGTTCCATCTACTTGGATCAACTTTGGCAAAAGGACGTGTGACTTCTGTCTTCCCCTCCTTCTATTCTTTGTTCATATTAAGCTTGCACCTTCTTAATGAGGCCCACACTCATCACTGCATTTACAATTTTAATCTACTCACTCTCCTCTATTCCCCAACCTTGTCCGTCTCTGTTTTTCCTTTATGACTTGTCACCTTCTAGCATATTGTGCTAGAACTGAGAAATATTCTGCTAGAACTGAGATTGGCAAACTATATCCCGTAGGCCAACTTCAGTCCAACTCCTTTTTTTCCTAAACAAAATCCTATTGGAACAAGGAAATGCTCATTCAATTATATATTATCTATGGCTATTTTTGTGATACAGTGACCAAGTTGAATAGTTGCAGCAGCAATTCTTGACCTGCGAGGCTGAAAATGTTTACTTTAGGACTTTTCACAGAAAAATCTGCTGACCCTAGTCACAGTATACATTTCAATAGGTGAGAGGATCATTCTTTGTTCACATCTGTATTCCAATGTCTTGAAAAACAAATTAAATTTTTTTTGAATAAATTAATTATTTAGCCCATTCTTCTCTATTAGACACCCATATACTAGTACTATTATAAATACTTTGTCAAATATCAACATAATGGACGAGGAAGATTTTAAGGCAGACAAAATAACATACTTTTAAAAAGAATTTAGGGCCGGGCGCGGTGGCTCAAGCCTGTAATCCCAGCACTTTGGGAGGCCGAGACGGGCAGATAGAGAGGTCAGGAGATCGACACCATCCTGGCTAACACGGTGAAACCCCGTCTCTACTAAAAAAATACAAAAAATTAGCCGGGTGTGGTGGAGGGCGCCTGTAGTCCCAGCTACGGAGGCCGAGCCAGGAGAATGGCGTGAACCTGGGAGGCGGAGCTTGCAGTGAGCCGAGATCGCACAACTGCACTCCAGCCTGGGCGACACAGCAAGACTCCTTCTCAAAAAGAAAAAGAAAAAAAAAAAAAAAAAAAAAAGGAATTTAGGTACAGTTGATTCATCATATAACTGGATAGATAAATTTGACTTTTTTTATGCTAGAGTTTGCTACTGAAATATTTTACTGACGTATGGATCTTGACTTTCCTAATGACAAAATCAGTATCTTTTAAAGTCCAACTAAGGGCTCATCTTTCTTTTTTCAATTCCTTTTCCAATTACTTTAATCTAAAATGTATAGGATCAGTTTTAATTTCTCTATCCCCTAGTAATTCCAATATTAGAGTGAGCATTTAGTTACATGCTAACTCAAAACCCTGATAGCAAATTTTTTACAGATGTAGATATAGTACTCAATAGTAAAGACTTGGAATCAACCCAAATGTCCATCAGTGACAGACTGGATTAAGAAAATGTGGCACATATACACCATGGAATACTATGCAGTCATAAAAAAGGATGAGTTTGTGTCCTTTGTAGGGACGTGGGTGCAGCTGGAAACCATCATTCTTAGCAAACTATCACAAGAACAGAAAACCAAATACCGCATGTTCTCACTTATAGGTGGGAGTTGAACAATGAGATCACTTGGACTTGGGAAGGGGAACATCACACACCGGGGCCTATTATGGGGAGGGGGGAGGGGGGAGGGATGGCATTGGGAGTTATACCTGATGTAAATGACGAGTTGACGGGTGCTGACGTGTTGATGGGTGCAACACACCAACATGGCACAAGTATGTAACAAACCTGCACGTTGTGCACATGTACCCTAGAACTTAAAGTATAATAATAAAAAGAAAAAAGAAAAAAAAAGTTCTGAAAGACAGTTTCTGGAAGTTTCCATTTAAAAATAAAATCTTCCACCTTTAAGACAATCTCTAACGCTGCCCAAATAGATTATGTTAATGAAAGATGTTTATAATTTCCTCCTTTTTTGAAAATGATTTATTACAAAAAAAATTCTTGAACAGCAAACCTTCCCCTGAATGTACTTAAAATTCTTCTGAACACGTTCTGACCATCTTTATTTCATATGATCTCTTGGTGTTCTCAATGCAATTACTAAATGTTGCCACAATTGGAAACCTATATAGTTTTCTCCTTTGAGTTATATAATCATCTGTATGAAATTTATCTCCTTGATTATAATTATTTTAGACACCTGATGGCAAGAAACATGTCCTTTTTTTAAAATATTACATATTACCCTTAAAACAGTACTTTATTAGATGTTCAAAAACATTCTGAATGAATGAATCATGAAAAATAATGAAAAATAAATTTATCATGTAACACACACTTGACTCATGGTTGAAATATTTGTTCTATCTGGTTGGCACTTCCAGCAGATAGCTTCATCCTTTGCTCTCTCCTGTCTTTCCAAAGTCTATTGAACATTATCTTAGACTTTCTGGGACTATCCTATATAAGAAAACAAACCAGGTCCCCCCTTTGACCCTTGCAATACATCGTCCTACGTTACTTATTCTCATAACCCTTATACTCTGAATATTATCTCATCTTTCTATTATCTATTGTCTATTTATCACTCCCAAACCTAGAATAATGTTCTCATGAGGGGCAAAGATTTTCATCTGCTTTAATTTTTCTGTTTCCCTAGCATATCAAATAGTGTCTAACATAAAGTAGATATTTTATAAATACTTTTTATTTATACTACCAGCTGCACCTTTCCAAAAATAGTAGAATAATGACCAAATGATATTTCAGTCTTTCTTAAATGTTAACTTGTTGTGTCATTTACTCCATGACTCTTAAGTGTAGAATATGTGAATAAAATATTATTTAAATTTAGCTATTAATTTCAAGTTACAACTGGCTTTGTTTGGCTCCTATTTGAAAGTAATAAACTGAAATTTAAATACTTCAAAGTGTTGCCTTATCCTTTTATGGGAGACTTGTAACCCAATAATTAATTCAACATTTATTAAGAATATTGATACAGCATTTTCTCAGTTATAAGTGGGAGCAAAACATTGAGTACTCATGGACACAAAGAAAGAAAAACCAGAATTGGGGCCCACATGAGGGTGGAGGGTGGGAGGAGGGTGAGGATCAAAAAACTACCTAGTGGGTACTATGCTTATTATCTGGGTGATGAAGTAATCTGTACACCAAATCCCTACCAAACCCATATAATATGCAATTTACCTGTATAACAAATCTGCACATGTACCGCTGAAACTAAAATAAAAGTTAAAAAAGAGACTATTGGTATATAATTTTTACAAATTTCTGTGAAATACCTAGAGGACATAATCTCATTTTTTATAAAGGAATACCAATAGAAAATGTTTTCCTTTTACTTTTGCCCTTAAATTATTTAACTGATGAAAATTTAGAGACAATTAACAATTTTATTTAAAATGTTGATTATGAAAATGCTACCTAAAGGCTCAAAGATTTTAGGGCATTACAAAGATACTCATTTTAGATTAAGGAAGAATAAGCGCAGCCCTTATTCCTGTGATGCTTCCATTTCCTTTATTTATTTTTATTTTCGTTTTTCTCAAATTTATATTTTTATTTATTTATTGACAGGGTCTCACTCTGTTGCCCAGGCTGAATTGCAGTGGTACAATCATACTTCATTTCAGCCTGTAACTCCTGGGCTCAAGTGATCCTCCCACCTCAGCCTCCCCACTAGCTGGGACTACTGGTGTGCACCAACATGCCTGGCTAATTATTTCTATTTTTGGTATGTAGAGGGTCTCACTTTTTTTTTTTTTTTTTTTTTGAGACAGAGTCTCGCTCTGTCGCCCAGGCTGGAGTGCAATGGCCGGATCTCAGCTCACTGCAAGCTCCGCCTCCCGGGTTCACGCCATTCTCCCGCCTCAGCCTCCCGAGTAGCTGGGACCACAGGCGCCCGCCACCTCGCCGGGCTAATTTTTTGTATTTTTTAGTAGAGACGGGGTTTCACCGTGTTAGCCAGCATGGTCTCGATCTCCTGACCTCGTGATCCACCCGTCTCGGCCTCCCAAAGTGCTGGGATTACAGGCTTGAGCCACCGCGCCCGGCCGAGGGTCTCACTTTTTGTTGTCCAGGCTGGTCTCAAACTCCTGGCTTCAAGCAGTCTTCCTGACTCACGCTCCCAAAGTATTGGCATTATAGGCATGAGCCACTGCACCCGGCTCCCTTCTTTTTACTTTTCTTGTGAGTTGGGGCAATTTCAACACAGAGGAGTATGAAATACACAAAATCTAACAACCAACTAGTATTTAAATTGTTTTATGCCTATCCACAGAATCTTGTAGAGAAACTATGCATCTAACTACCTGGAAGAAGCTTTCTATGTACCGTGTAAATGCTCTATGTATCATATTGCTCTAATTTGAGCCATGGGCTGATTGGAGGAGAGAAGGCTCTTGGCTCCATGGGAGTGCAACCAATGTATTAGATGACCACCTGGCTCAAGGAGCTGTCTTGGAGCAATCAGATATAGTTCTTGAATATATAAAGCAAAAAGCACAGGCAATTTTAGAAGACAATGGTAAATATGCAAACTTTGAGCTTATTCAATTATTTATTGATTACACAAATGTTTTTTGAACCCCTGCTACATGCCAACTGTTATCCTAAACACTGGGGATAGAACAGTAAATAAAACAAAATGTAAATTTAATACATCCATAAATATATATTCTAATGAAAAGAGAAAAAAATAACAAAGAAATAAATAAAATACCTAGTATGTCAGAAGGTGATTACAAAAACCACAGAAATAAACTGAGTGGAATAGGAGTATAGGAAGTACAGAAGGTGGGGTATTGCCTCGTAGACCAAATAAATATATTAAGATTTGATGTTGGGAAATGAGGCATGACCCAGGAGACCTGCGCTTTCTGTGATGTTTCATATTAACAGATAAAAGGAGTAATGGAATTGATTTTTATGATTATTTTATATCTGTTACTGAAGATGAGGTTGTAAGTGTTGGAGGAGAGGTGGGCAGTGGCGGACTTGCAGAAGCACACAGAGTTCTGAGAAATCTGCTTAATTTACCAAATAACTATGTTAAACCAAAGAAAGGTCAAGTTTATCTAGAGCAGGCAGAGCTGCTGAGCACCTTCTCGGTTGCTGTCAATGGAGGTGTGGGTAAATGTAGGGAAGGCAGCCTCATCTGGAGCACGTGTTGCCCTGGGGCACCTTGGAGATCTCTTGACTGTTATAATAAACAGTTGGGTTGGAAAGTTGAGTGGAACATATAAAATATAATAAAGCAAATATCTAAAATCCTGGAAAAAGGAATTTGCAGATTTTCTCTCCAGATTCTGCCAGTGTGAAGAAAGTGAGTGTGATTTTGTAAGTTGAAGTTCTAAAAAAAAGTGACTGCTATGGAAAATGTGGAAATGCCAGACATAATATTTTGTCAGTGGTTTCCATTCAGGTAATTACACACTTTATTATTCAAAAAAACTGAGATAAACATCGCTGACTTTCTGTGATTCCTGAAACTTCCTGAGTTTTCGGAATATTGGTAGTTTTCAGTGACCTTTTTCTTCTAGCCCCTCCACATATTTTGTAAGCACCTAATTCCCTGTGTTAAATCCTTTCCTGCCTGAAAAAATATATATATATATGTATATATACACACACACACACACATACACATAATTAAGTCTGTTTGCTTGAGTCTACCTTGGCTCATATGGCAATGGGGTTTAATTTAATAACAAAATCAAGCAGACAAGCAGCGTGAGGCAGAAGTAAAGAATATCATGTTGATTCTGATGAAGGAGAGGACATTACCTGTTTCCTGATAACATTTTTTCCCCATAAATGCCTTTTTTACTTCATTTTCTGATCACAGGTTGATATCTGTGTCTTTATAGTTAGCTCCTTTATTCTAGCCCATTTGAGTGGTTTCCTTTTATTGATTGCTATGCTAATTGGCTAGGGTTGCATAATAAAGTATACAGATTGGGTGGCTTAACCAATAGAAATTCTTAAAGCTCTGGAGACAGGAAGTCCAAAATCAAGGAATGTCAGAAGGTTTGGTTGCTTCTGAGGGTCACGAGGGAAGATTCGGTTTCAGGATGTTCTTAGCTTGTAGGTGACCATATTCTCCCTTTATCCTGACATTGTCCTCTCTCTGTGACTTCCTGTGCCCAAAATTCCTTTTCTTAAAAGTACACCAGTCATGTTAAATTATGGTTCATCTCTACAATCTTATTTTAAATTAATTACCTTTTTAAAGACCCTCTCTCCAAATGTAGTCACATTCTGAGTTACCGGGAGTTAAGACGTCAACGTATAAATTTTACGAGTGACAAAATTTAGCCCATTATAGTTACTAAAACAGTATTTATTCTGAAACCTCAGAAAATTACTTTCAAGACATAGAATAATATTTCTAATTGAAACATATTTATAGAATTCTTATCATAGTCCAAGATCTCTGCACAGCATATATATAACTTATAAAACAACTATAGAAAGTCATAATGTTTTTATCTTCATTTTATATGGTACTCAATTAAGGGTCTGAGATGTTAGGTAACTGGCCCCATGTCACATATCTATTATGATATCAGTTAACAGTGAGCTATTTTGGATGGCTGTAAATGGGGCAGGAAGAGATGGAAGATACACTACCAGAGATAATAATAGCAATGATCTCATTGAAACCAATAGTTTCCACCCTTATAACCTGAAAATTGTATGTTGTCATACCTGGAAATTGTTTTGCTATTGAGAATTATGTTTCTTGGTTATTTGTTTTTGTATTTTTGCTTCTTGTTCTTTGCCTTTCTACCCATCTGATGACATTATTTTAGAACTTCCCAGGCCACATGTGTAATTTTGATGCGTCGATGTTGATAATCTGGAAAATGTCAATAGTGAATTTACCAAAGGATCTAAATTCGTGTTATAGAACCAATATTGACATATACTGCTACAAGAAATGTATTAGTTTGAAATAATATGATTTTTTTATTTTATAAAATTCTCTAGGAAGAATTTGGCATGATTGATCCACATTCGGTGGAAAGCCATAAGCTGCGAAGATAGGGAGGAAGAGAGACAGAAAGAGAGAAAAAGAGTTTCTGTAGTTCAGTATTTCAGAAAATAGTAGACATTTGTTTTCACAATGATTTATTTGGTATTATAGTAAGTGAAACTGCTAAAGAATCCTCAGATTTACTAAACAAAACAAAACTTACCTATATAATGATCACCTTGAGTTGGAAAAGGGAGAGGCTCAATAAAACTATCTTCACTCAAAAGTTTACTCTGTGATTAGGAAGTCTCCAAAGTTAGACATTCACACAAAAACTATACGAATCACTATAAAAGATGTTTAAATTTTTATTTCTATGGTTCACTAATACACTTGTTTTGAGCAAGTTATTAGTTTGGTCACTTGAGCCAGTACAAATACATGACATAACTATTTTGTGCCCAGAATCTTCTTAGGTACCAGAAGAAACACAAAGGAAAATCTATAGTTCAATTCTTACCACAACTGAGTTACTGTCTTCTGAAGTCAAAGATCAGTTTTTATTAACACAATAAAATACTATCAATTTGGGTGACTTTAACAGTAATAAAAAAACTCTCCAACTATTTCAATAAAATATCTCGTTATACATTTTCCCTGAATTCTAGATTTTGAAGTATTTTCCAAAAAAATTGACTTCTACTCCCAATTAAAAATAAATAAATTCCTAAATACTTGGAGTGATAATCATGTCTTTCATTGTTCTTGTGTTTCTTATACGTATGGCTAATGTAAATTATGGAAATCAGCACTATAAGAACAAATAAAAAATGATGTGTATAGATGCCCATGAGGAGAAGTTTCTGAGCAATGTGAAACATATGAACTCTAAAAGAAGAGTAGGTTTTCAATAAGAGTTGGACAAATAATTATGAAAAGTGAATGCAATCGCATTGGCCGTTATTTTAAGTCATTTGTATATTATTCTGTATGCATAAGAAGCGATGATATTTCCTTCCTGCCATGTGTGAAGGAAGTGCTAGAGATATGGATGGTGATTAAAAGATAAACTTGGCTTTAATCTATACCTTTTCTTTGTTGCCAATTGATTGCCAGCTCCAAGAGTTAAAAGAATGTCAGCCTCATAGTGGGCCACATAAAGGGACAACCTGATGAAATAGAAGAGAAATAAAAATCTCATTGCAAGATGATTATGGAATCATGTACAAACCTTTAAAGGTTAATGAGCTCTCTAGAGAAGATGAATTATGCTGTGGAATCTGTTGTCTGCCCATAATCCATTTTCAACATAATCCTAGTTGTGAAGATTTGACATATTACAGTAATTTGAGGTGAATGTTAACTGTGAAAATGGTAATTGAAGTAATGCGAGCTCCACTGATGTTAAAAGAAACATCATTCGGTCAAGATATGAAACAGGAGAATTTAAAATTTAGTGGTTAGAAAACCCAGAGCACACGTTAATGATCAAAAGGTAAAGTAAATGACGAAAGAATTGATCTATGATTTCATTCATTTAGGTATGAAACAAAGTGAGACCTATCTTTTCATTCCTCTTTTATATGAATTTTCAAGTATATCACTAAGCAAATTACTTTGTTTAGATAAATAGTGTAATGATAGGAAAAGACAAATGATACAAAGAAAAAAATGTTTAGCAGAACAAATTTGAAGCACCTAGGTAGCTTTAACTGAAAGTAGAGGAATGCAGCATGATGTGAGTTCGAGACAGTCCATTTCTCTTTTGTGTTTTCTCTAAGGTCACACACTCTATGGGAAGATGAGGACTTGCCATGCACATTTACTAGGGGTAGTTAATTCATTAATTAGGAAAATGAGTTCACGTAAAAATAGTTTGTAAAATTAAATTGGTGAAATTAGTAACATTATTATTTCATATAAAAAAGGTAAGCCTCTCAAAAGATTTTTGTTTTTGTGCATATGCTATCAAATTTTAATAAAATTGTGGGGTTTGCAGAGGACATTTATTATAGAAAACATAAAAAAAGCCTGAACTTTAATTTCAGACACTGCTGTCCCACTAGCTATAGCTGGCTCAGGAATAAAATCTTCCAGCCCTTCTTCTCTGTTAAGAGTGTATATCCATGTTACCTCCTCTCTGGATTCAGCAGGTATTTAATCTTCAATATTGTCACTACCAGAGGATAGTTCCAAAACTAGTATTATTTTGTTATGTGAGGCAATATAATTTCCCTTTCTGTAAATATCCACAATCTAGACTAAGTACTACCTTTTCACCACTTTCTTTTTTAGAACATTTTTCTCCTACACACAAAGAGTTATTGACCACTGAACAGAACTGATTTTTGACTTATGATGTAGGTATGAGATTGTCATTCCTTTTTATTCAACAACTTTATTGAGCTATAATTATCATATAATAAACTGCACATCTCTTAAGTCTGCAACTTAATATGTTTTAACATACTAATATAATTGGAAAACTATTACCATAATTAAGAAAACGAATGTATCAGTCACCCCCCAAAATTTATCTGTGCACCTTCGAGTGACCTCTTTCTTGCCTCTTCCTACCCCTTACTGCTACCAGACAAACTCTGATCTGTTTTCTATCACTATGGATTAATTTATTACCTTAGGATTAAAATAAATGAAATCATATGGTATGTATTTTTTTAAGTCTGGCTTCTTTTACTCAGAATAATTACTTTGAGATTCATCCATAGTGAATATGTATTGTAGCATGTATAAATAGTTCATTTATTTTTATTTGCTGAGTACTAGTTCATTATGTGGATACATCATAGTTAGTTTATACATTCACACATTGATGGACATTTATGTAATTGCCAGTTTGGGGCTGCTGCCAAAAAAGCTCCAGTAAACATTTGTTATTCATATATTTTACAGACATATAAAATTTCATTCCTCATGGACAAAAACCTAGAATTGAAATTGCTGGGTCATATGGTAGATGTACCTTTAACTTTTCCAAATAAAGAATTCCACACAAAATGGTGTTAATAATTAATGTATACAAATTGATGGGTTTCAACATAATTATACACATGTGAAACTATCACCACAATTTATGCTATAAATGTATTCACTACATTCAATAAGTTCCTTCTCATGATGATGATGATGACGAATATGCTAATAATGATGATGAATAATATGCCAATAATGATGATGATGAATTATATGCTAACAATATTTAGCAGAAGATCTACAGTCAGCAAAATGTTTAATTATACAGTACAGTATTAACCATAGACATTGTGCTGTATAGTATTTTTCTAGGGCTAATTTATTTAATGTAACCAAAATGTTTTACACTTTGACTAATAACTCCCATTTTCCTTATTCTAGGCCCTGGAAAATAGCATAATACTGTCTGCTTTTCTGAGTTTTACTACTTTAGATTTATAATATAAGTGATATGATATAGTATTTGTCTGCCAGTGTCCGGTATATTTCACTTAGGAATTATTGTTGTAACATAACATTCTATATTATGACATTATGTCCTAACGTAATATTCACAGAGGCAATTTTTGTCTCCCAGTTTCATCTGTGTTGTTGCAAGTAGCAGAATTTCCTTTTTATTAAGGCTGAATATTTTATTGTACATAAATACCATATTTTTTAATCCTTGTTTCCATCCATGGAGATTTATGTTGCTTCCATGTCTTGGCTACTGTGAAAAATGCAACAATGAACATGGAAGTGCAGATATCCATTTGAGATGCTGAATTCAATTCTTTTGGATACATATCAAAAAGTGGAATTGTTGGATTATATGGTACTTCTATATTTAGTTTTTTGAGGAACACCCATATTGTTTTCTGCAGTTGCCGCACCAGTTTACATTGCCACCAACAGTGTGCAAGGATACCCTTTCCTTCATGTGTTTGTCAAAATTTGTTATTTTTTATTTATTGGATGAAAATGATCCTAACAGATGTGAGGTGATATCTCATTGGAGTTCTTATTTGCATTTCCCTAAATGATTAGTAATGTTGAGCACATTTTCATATATCTGTTGGTCATTCCTGTATCATTTTGCAGAAATGTCTATTCAGTTTCTTTGTCCATTTTTAAATCAGGTTGTTTGCATTAATTGTTGTTGTTTTTGCTATTGAGTTATAGAAGTTCCTTGTATATTCTGGATATTAATCCTTTCGAAGATATGTGGTTAGCAAATGTTTTCTCTTATTTCATAGGCCGATCTTTTATTTTGTTGATTGTTTCATTTTCTGCACAGAAGCTTTTTTGTTTAATGTAATACCACTTTTCTCTTTTTAGTGTCACATTTTACACTTTTGGTGTCATATAAGAAACAATTGCCACAGTCAATATTCAGAAGCTTTTTCCTCATGTTTTCTGCTAGGACTATTTTTGTTTCAGGTCTTATGTTTAAGTCTTCAATACATTTTGAATTGATTTTTGTATATAATATGAATAAGAATCTAATTTTATTATTTGACATGTAGATATTCAGTTTTCCCAGCATCATATCTTACAGACTGTCCTTTCCTCATTATGTATTCTTGGTTTTACTGAGAAAAATCAGTTGACTGTATAGTGTGGGCTTATTTTTTGGTTCTGCATTATGTTCCATTGGTCTATATATCTATTTTTATGTCAATATCACACTCTTTTGATTACCGTAGCTTTGTAATGTGTTTTGAACTCAGGAGATGTGATGCCTCTAATTTTGTTCTTATTGCTCAATATGTCTTTGTCTCTTAGTGGTGTTCTGTGGTTCCATAAAAATGTTACATATTTTTTCTATCTCTGTAAAAAAAATCCACTGGTATTTTGATAGGGATTACGTTAAATCTGCAGATCCCTTTGGGTACTATGAACATTTTAACAATATTTAATTCTTCCTATTCATAAACACAGAACATCTTTTAATTTAATTGTGTCTGATTTAATTTATTTTGTCAGTGCTTTATAGTTTATAATGTACCTGACTTTTTCTTCCTTGGTTAAGTTATTTTAAAGTACTTTAATCTTTCTGATGGTAATGTAAACAGGATTGTTTTCTTTATTTTTCACATAATTGTGTTAATGTATAGAAATGAAACTAGTAATTTTCATATGTTGTTTTGAATCTTGCAACTTTGTTGAATTTGTACATTAGTTCTAATAGTTTCTTGGTGGTATCCTTAGGGTTGTTTAGATATGATTATGTTATCTGCAAACAGATACAATTTTCCTTTTTCCTTTCCAATTTAGATGACTTTTGTTTCTATTTCTTCCCTAAATGCTCTGGCTAGAACTTCTAATACTATGTTGAACAGAAATTATGAGAGTGGGTATCTTTGCCCTATACCAATTCTTAGACAAAAAGTTTTGTTTTTCACCAATGAGTATATCGTTAGCTTTGGACTCTTCATTTCTAGCCTTTATTGTATTGAGGTAAGTTCCTTCTACATCTAATGTCTTGAGAGATTTTATCATGAGAAGGTGTTAAATTTTGCCAAATGATTTTATGCATCTATTAAGATGGTGATAGGATTTTCATCTTTCATTCTGTTAATGGGATGGGTTGCATTTATGGATTTGCATTTGTTGAATGTTGTATCCCAGTGATAAATCCCCTTTGTTTTTGTATTAGTCTGTTTTCTCACTGCTATAAAAAACTGCCCAAGACTAGGAAATTTATAAAGGAAAGAGATTTAATTTACTCGCATTTCAGCATGGCTTGGGAGGCCTCAGGAAACTTACAATCATAGCAGAAGGTGAAGTTACCTTCTTTGCAAGGCAGCAGGAAGGAAAAGTGCTGAGTGAAGTGGGGAGAGCCCCTTATAAAACAATGACATCGCATGAGAACTCTCTCATTAACATGAGAACAGCATGGAAAACTGCCTCCATGATCCAATTACCTGGTCTCTACCTTGACACGAGGGGATTATGGAAATTATAATTCAAGATGAGATTTGAGTGAGGACAAAAAGCCTAACCACATCAGTCATCATACGCTTCTGCTGTTGAATTCCGTTTGCTAGATTTTTTTTTAAAGGATTTTTTTGCATCTGTGTTTTTCAGGGATATTGGCCTGCAGGTATTTTTGTCATGTCTTTTTCTGGTTTTGGTATTAGGGTAATATTAGCATCACAAAATACTTTGGAAGTTTCACTCTTCAATTTTTTGGAAGAATTTAAGAAGAACTGATACTAATTTTTAAACGTTTGACAGAGGTCAGGTGTGGTAGTTCACACTTGTAATCCTAGCACTTTGTGAGGTGTAGGTGGAAGGATTGCTTGAGTTTAGGAGTTTGGGACCAGCCTGGAAAATATAAGGAGACCCTGTTTCTACAAAAAAATAACTAAAAATAAGCAGCCAGGCATGTCTGTAGTCCCAGCTACTCTGGAGGTTGAGGCCGGGAGTCCTCACTTGAGCCTGGGAGGTCAAGGCTGAAATGAACAATGGTTATGCCACTGCACTCCAGTCTAGGCAACAGAACAAGGCCACACCTCTAAAAAAAATGAAAGTAATAATGAAAAACTAAATATTTGCTAAGATTTATTCATAAAGCCATCTGGTCTTGGGCTTTCCTTTGTTGGAAAGTTTGTTCATTCGGGCTTTCTATTTCCACTTCATTCAGTCCTATAAAGTTGTATGTTTCTAGAAATGTATCCTTTTTTTCCCTAGATTGTCCAATTTGCTGGCACATAATTGTTCTTAATAGTTCCTTATAATCTTTCTTGTCCTGTGGCATTGGTTGTTATAACTCTTCCTTAATTTCTAAGTCATTTATTTGTGTCTTCTCTCCCTCTCTTTTTTCCTTATTTTAGCTAAAGTTTTGTCAATTTTATCTTTCAAATAACAAATTCTAAGTTTCATTAATATTTTACGCTAATTTCCTATTCTCTTTTATTCATTTTTGCTTTGATATTATTTACTTCTTTCTGTTAACTTTGGTTTAATTTGTTCTTATTTTCCTATTTCCTTGAGGTGTAATGTTAGGTTATTTAAGATCCAACACATTTTTAAGTAAGTTGAAATATCTATGCAAATCAGAATAATGTTGACATCACATATAAATTATTTCTTATCTTTATGTTTGTGCTCTTGTCAACTTGCATATATGAAGTCTCATTATTATTATCAATGATGAAATAGTAAAAGTGAATATTTATTGAAAACTAGCAGCTCTATTGCTCCAGTTATTGTACTAAGCACTTTATATGTTTCTTTTTTTAAATATCTTAGCAACATTACAAAGTTTGTATTATTGTTATTATTGCTATTACACAATAAAGTTGCTGACATTTTTGTGGTCATGTAATTAGTTCAAAATCACACAACCAATAAACAGAGAAAGTAAATATTTAACACAAGAAGTTTTCTTTTAGAAATTGAAAGTTTTCGAGGCTGGGCATGGTGGCTCACACCTGTAATCCCAGCACTTTAGGAGGCTGAGGCAGGCGGATCACGAGGTCAAGAGATCAAGACCATCCTGGCTACAGAGTGAAACCCCCATCTCTACTAAAAATACAAAAATATTAGTCAGGCGTCGTGGCGGGCACCTGTAGTCCCAGCTACTTAGGAGGTGGTGTGCGCCTGTATTCCCAGCTACTTGGGAGGCTGAGGCAGGAGAATGGCGTGAACCCAGGAGGTGGAGCTTGCAGTGAGCCAACATCGTGCCGCTGCACTCCAGCCTGGGCAACAGAGTGAGACTCTGTCTCAAAAAAAAAAAAAAGAGAAATTAAATGTTTTCACATTATTGTTTTGATCCTCTTATCTTTAAAAAATTTAAAATAAGACAATTATTATGTTTAATTTTAATGTTTAATAAACATGATCAGAAATAGATTTGAAGTCATTATGTAAGGACCTAAGGTGTTAAATATTGTATTTTGGTTCATCTCTCTTTTTATATATATTAATATGTTATAGCTCTTTATAATTTTTTCAATATCTACAATGTATGTCAAAATGAACATACACACACACACACACACACACACACAGGTGTGTGTGAAGGAGGCAGACAGAAAGAAAGAGAGAGAGAGGTTTGTTTTAAAGAATTGGCTCATGTGCCGTGTGTGCTCACACGTCCCAGTAGGCTGGAAACTCTGGCAGGATTTCTATGTTGCTGTCTTCAGGAGAATTATTTTTACTACAAGATCCTCAGTTATTGCCCTTATGACCTTCAACTAGTTAGATGACTCTCATTCACATTATGAAGGGCAATCAGCTTTACTCAATTTATTGATGTAAATGTCAACCACATCCAAAAATTACATTGACAGCAACATCGAGACTGATGTTTGACAGAGCAACTGGGCACAATAGTCAAGCAAAATTGACGTGTAAAAGAAAACACCACAG
Source organism: Papio anubis (assembly GCF_008728515.1). Lineage (NCBI taxonomy): Eukaryota > Metazoa > Chordata > Mammalia > Primates > Cercopithecidae > Papio > Papio anubis. Next base: position 157,538,559 of record NC_044978.1, on the reverse strand, counting down.
ATGTCTAATTTGTAATCATCGCTTTGTTATTCTAAGAAATCTAAAATAAGTAAGCCAACAGTAATTCAGCTGGTGCTTTCCGAAGGATATTAGAAAATATAACTGTGAAAGGACTGTAGCGGGGAGACACTGGCTTCTTCCTTTTTACCAGTCAGACTTCTTTGTTAACAAAAGAAATCTTACATTTTAATTTTTTGTTAGTATATTTATTCTGTTACTTTCCATCAAACATGCCTAACTGTCCTAGATTTCATTAAGTTTAACCTAAAGAAACAAACAAGTGTTAAAATCTATTAAAAAAAAAAGCAATATTCTAAACAAAACAATTTCTTAAGAAGGCTATCTTAAAGAAAACAGCAACAATACTTGTCCTTAAGAATCTCAACTTAATTCTAAAACTAAAATTTGCATTAAAATTGCTCATATATCACAGTACAAATACTCAGTGCTACAACTGTTATGTTGATTAATGTTCACATGCTATATTTGACTAAAGACATTAAGGTTGGTCTAGAGATGAGATGTCAAGGACTTACATAATTCCTTTTATTTCATAATTATAGTGGTTTAAAACATTTATGAATTCATTTCATACCCATTCTTACATTAAAAGTGTGCTGAAATTCATTTACATTTGAATAATTTTGAATGATTAAAATATGCAAAAATCTATATTTAACCTAAATACTATATTTATGATTTTTACATCCCTGTTGCTTTTGCACAAAGAGGATGATCATTAATTGATTTTGTTCAACAGACTGGTATGTGTTTTAAAAGTTCTCTGCTCTTTGAAATGCTTTATACTCCTTTGAAAATGTTAGCATTATGAAAATGGAAAGTTTCAATTGGTAATGTACCATAGGAAAGAAAGTTTATGATGGACACAGGGATGGAAACAACACACTGTCAGTGGGGTGGAGGGAGGGAGAGCATCAAGATAAATAGTTAATGAATAGGGGGATTAATACATAAGTGGTCGATTGATGGATAAAGCAAACCACCATGGCACATGTTTACCTGTGTAACAAACGTGCACGTCCTGCACATGTATCCTGAAACTTAAAATTAAATTCAATTCTAAACGGAAAGAAAGTTTATGTAGATGTGGACTACAAAAAGGACAATTTTCACTGACAGATAGATAATGGTGATTCTAACACCAAATTAATGGGAAAAGAAAGGCAAGGTATTTCTCCCTGGATCTCAGTTTTCTCCTTTGCAAAATATAAAATGGTATGAAATTAGGCATGAAACATATAAACATTCTTAAATTATGTTTACCTCATTCTTATGTTATATTGTAATATATCACAAATATATGAATGTGCACATATGCATAAATATGCTTCTACAAGTTGGAAGTGTCAACATTTTAGTTTGTAAATAAAAATAAACAACAGCAGCAAAAATGTCAAATTGGTTCGTATTTTATTAAGTAATAAAACAATTCACTTTGTGGATATTATTTCTACAGAATATAGAAGAGATTCTAAGCTTAAATAAGGCAGTAAATGCGCAAAAATATATGCTATGGTCTATGTTCATGAGTGGGAAAAGCAAATATTGTACAGTGTGCTAAAAGTGTTTGACAGTAGAAAGGCTGAAAAGTTATGAAAGACACTGAGTTTGCAAATGTTATTCTCAGAACTGTGAGAGCAGTTCTGGGCATGGAAAAGGAAGTGCATAATAGAAACATGATCAGAATCCCTGAAATCCCAGAGACAAATCTATCTGTATTTTCGTGTGCTTCCATAATAGGGTATCACATTTCCATTTGGGTGCTGAACTTTCCTGCTGCTGTCAGGCATTTAGTATCTTTCCAATTTTAGACTTTAAAATAAAAATCAGCATTTCTACTCCAACTTTTGCAAATCCTCTGAAAGAGGCAAATTAAATAAAACACTGACTGTGAATACTAAGGCAAGTGGAATTTTCCAAACATTTTATGTTAAAATAGAAGAGTAGAGCAGACAATGAAATGGTGGTCCTTAAGTTATTTGTTTTGTCTTATGCACTTTTTCACGTATGCCAGATTTTCTGATTTTTTGTATTATCTAACTTAAAATTTTTAGAAGAGGAAACTGTTCTTCTCTTTCAGCATTTTAAATATGCAGTTTAAAAGCTGAATTGATGTCTTTATAAAGCAAAGGAAGACACAAAGTTATTTAAAAGAGAAGACCACAAGGATAAAAAGAAAACTGTTTTTATGTTAAAAAATAGTAATACAGGCAATGGCTTGTTGTGAGAGCTCAAAAATCATTTTTCCATTCAAATAATTTCACAGTGTGCATTAACTCTGTCTCCCAGGCATAAGTATGATGATTTTCACTAATGTTATGAATAGGGTGGAATTGGGATCGGCAAAAAGATAATCCTGTATGTATATGGGATATGTTTGCCATCAGATCTTAAGACACGTAACCATTAAATATTTACTTGTAGTGGGCAGACCATTCTTACTGAGTCTATTCTGGTCATTTTTCCAATCCTTCCAATCCAAGGCAACATCTTTCTTTCCTATCATTTCTCTTTGTAGGAAAAGCTTAAGGGAAAGATTTTTCTGTGCTGGTGCTGATGCTGTATGTTCCAGCAGATCTTCAAAGAAATGTAAGATAATTGATCAAAGTAAGGAATAAAATAAACTTTTTTTCTGAGCTCTACTTGATTACCTAAGCATTACATTTTTATAAAGATAAAATTTATACAATTCAAATATATTTAAATAACTTTTCATTGATCAAGAGCTATCATCAAGCCCTCAATTAACTGTGTGAATGACTGCATGGACAAGCATACATTTTTTTTCATTAATAAACCAGTATTTATGCATTTGTTTTCTTCTTTGACTATAATATGTTCACTCAGTTGGAATTGGTATTATCTTATCTCGAAGTTATGGAGTACTGCCTTTATTTTAGATGAGTCATGATTAATATGAATTATCAGCTTAAGATCACATTTCTTATGTGGAAGAATGTATTGATAGTTCTCAGTCTCTCTCTTACACACGTTTGACCTATAAGCAAATAATTTCAACTCTGCCTTATGACATGTCCAGAGCCTATCATTTCTCACCATGTTCATTTCTATCATCCGGGTCCAAGACAACATTAAACCACGTGGTACTTCTGACAATAGCATCCTAATTAATTTCCCAATAGTCAATTTCCAACACAATATCCATAGTGAACTTTTTGAAAGATTTCAGACCATACTATATATCTGCTCTAAGGACACAATGATTCTTCTGTGACCATTCTAAACCAAATGGCACTATCACCCTCATTTTCGCTCCCCAAACCCCTTCCAGATGATTTAATCTTCTCTAGAGCACTCAGAACCATGTGGCGTCATACATTTCTGTACATTTGTTAATAATTTATACTCCATAATATAATATAAAAAAAAAGATTAGTCAGAAACTTTATTTTCTTTGTTTTTGTATCTCTAGTGGCTAGAACGCTGCCTGGTTCATGATAAGCTCTTCATCACTTTCAGTTGAATTAGTAAATAAAATTAAGAATTTATTGAAACTCGTGGCTCTAACTAAAATACAATGAATCCGATAGATGTGTATTGGTTTAAAAAAAACCCTGTAATTTCATTTAATATAGATCACATTTGTCACTCTTATGGAATAATTACATAGCAATCACTACATTTTTTTGTCTGTCTCCTATGCTACAAGGTAATATGGTAAGTATTATGCTACAAGGTAATATGGTAAGTGAATACTTACCTTGAGAAGCTGAACCATGTCAAATTGATTCCAGAGCCCGTGTTATGCAACAGTGAACAATGCCCAATTTAAGCATTTTGAGTTAAGTGTTCTTGCACCAAAACCTGCATTGGGCAACATGCAGCAAATCTATAAACTATTTTCCCAAATCCCTAAGTTGTACTTCACCAGATCCTTTTCTCCAGTCTCAAATAACTTTGGTTATCACTATGCTGCTTCTATTTGTTGCATGCTTTTTGTGATCGGGGTATGGCTTTTCAAATTGTGATCCTGACCCTACCTGGCATCATTCAAATCACCTCCGTAATGGTTATCTCCTTTCATCCAAGACCTCAAAAGTTTCTCGCATGTCATCTTTCTTTGTGGACTTCAGTTCCACCTTGTTCGTCATTTCATATAACGAAACATTCGTGTAACGCCTTACAAAATGACTTGAGCCACTTTTGCAGTTCGTTCGGGTAATGCCTCTGCTTTTTCTTCTGAAACTGGCTCATAGTGTATACTATAATTCAGATTAATTTATTCACTTTGAGAGAAGTTAGTTGTTTCTTAGATGAAACACACCATTTCACACTTAATATTAGAGTAATACAAAACAACAGTGACTTCCACTTGTTTATACTAGCAGTTTGCAATCTGGGCTTACTAATACCCAGAAAGTAGAGGTTCCAAGGACCCATGTAAATGATCTTCAAAACTGGTGAGTGTGTGTGTGTGTGTGTGTGTGAGTGATTTCCAGGAAGAACATTCATAATTTTCATAAGATTGTCATCAGATTGTCAAAGGGGACCCTGACAATAAAAATCTTAAGATTATTCACATTTTATATTGTCATTTTACTTATTTCGTTAAACCTAAAGCACCTAGGTTTTATACCTTTTTTTGTGCTGTTTTGGTTTTCCATTTCATCCCAATGTGTATAGAGTTGCTATTATTTTTTCTATCTGGCCTCATTTGCTTAAAGTTTTATTACTCATGCCCCAGGCAAAGCTGAGCCTTTTGTATTATATTTTGTTTCTTGAGGCACAATTGTTTTCTACGAAGGAGATAATACCTCAAACATACAGAGTGGGCATCTTTGTCAAGGAGGTGTGTGGTGGAATGTGAGATGTGAGTTCTGTTCTGCCCACAGCCTTTGTCAGCCAGCAGCAAGGAAAAAAAAAAAAAAGAAGAAGAAGGAAAAGAAAAGTCTCCTGTTTGAACAGAAAGAGTATAGATAGGAGTTACCATCACTTAAAAAAAAAAAAAAAAAAAAAAAAAAAAAACAGCAACAGCAATTTTTGTTTGCAGCTGTGTTTTCCTGCCAAAGTAAACATGGCTATACTGTGTCTCACCATTTGTCTTTCTATCTCTCTTAGCGAGGAGAAAGAAAAATGCACACTCTGCTGATGAGTTAAATTATTTTTGAGGCAAAGGTAATAACAACTTTTTTCAATTATTTTTGCAAACATTAGTATTTGATCTCCATTAAGAAAGTTGATGCACAGTATTTGCTGATTACTAATCAGCAATATCTGTTTTTTGCCCATAATTTATCACATTTACAAAATTTTCCTCACCCTATAAGATCAATAATTCCTAGTATTTGACAGAGCTTATGTGATACATGTGTGTGTGTCTGTGTGTGTGTGTGTGTGTGTGTAAACGATGGATCACAGTTCAGATATACAGAAGAAAACATCATCAATATATAAAGTTATTTGTTCTTTAAAAGGTATTTTATCTGTTGTTTGACATTTATTGAATGTTGATAGGCTATTTGGCAATGCATAAAGCAGAATAATACATTCCACCTTTAATCATCATTTTCAGGGCAAATTATCACAATCTTGGGGCTTAAAACAATGGAAATTCATTATCTTATAATTCTGGAGATCAGAAATGCAATAATGAGCTAAACTCAACCTGTCTGTGGTGTGGTTTCTTTTAGGAAGTTCTTAGGGGGTATGTTTTATGGCTTTTTCCAGGTTTCAGAGGCTGCCTGCATTAAACAGCTCCTAAACTCCTTCCTTCTCCAAAGTCAGCATTTGATGGATAAGTCCTTTTCGCATCACATCACCCTGACACTGACTCTTCTGCCTTCCTTTTCCACATTTAAAAACCTTTGTGATTGCGTTAGGCCCATCAAATAATCTAGAATAATCAATTTTAATGACTGCTAATTAGCAACCTCAATTATATCAGCAAACTGAATTTTGCTTTGTTATTTTACATAACATATCCACAGATTCTGGGGATTAGGATGTGCACAGCTTTAAGAGCTATTATTCTTCCTACTTTAAGCACAAGCTCTGTGGTTTGTGCAGTGCCAAGTATCCTGTGGAGTTGAGAGAGGGAAGAACAGGTCAGAAATGGAGATATCTTTACAATAAAGTTATACATTAACTTAATAAAATGGCTTTATTAGAGTTACTACTAAAATACTTCTGTGCCAAAAGAGAGAACAACCTCCAATAGCTCAGGGAACCCTGGGGGATAGAACTGTTGTTATTTTTGACTCTATTCGTCAGTATTTTTTGAGTAAAAATTCCCTTACTACCAGATATCAGTGAATGTGAGAGGCGCTAGCTTTAGCTCTACATTGATCTAATTCTCATTATGCTTGAGTTATGGTTTAATCCCACCAGCAACACAAAAAATTTAAAAAATAATTGTGTATAGAATACATTTTTATCTTGGAAAAAGTCTGAAGAACTGACATTTTACTTATCCCCTGACAATTCCTCTCAAGATCCACAAGTGCATGGAATGCCAAATTTGTTTTGCATGGTGTGGATCACCTTATCTCCGCATTGGGGAAACTATTTATTGAATGTCTAGAAGAGTTGTTGTGTATTAGACATAAGATACACAAAGATGACAAAGACTTAGAGCATTTCTGTATCATGCACCACCATGCTAGAAGCACACGCAAGAGGAATGGACATTCAGATAGCTTCAGACTCAAACATCTTGTAGGAGGTGATACTTGATTTGATTCTTGGAAAAGAAGTAAGATTTGTATGTGACCAAAATGTGAGCTGGGATAGTGGGTTAACAGCGTGTGAAAAGAGGAAATAGCATAAGGAAAACACAGCAAGCATGTAAAACATCAGACTAATGTAGAAGTTCGATTTCTAAAATCTGAAGGTTCTAGGACATGTCTATAAATAGAATAGAATAAAAGGTATACAACGTAACTATGAAATTGATTTTTAACAGACAAATCTGTTATAATATTTAAGGAAGTCTTCCATATGTACACATACGTAATAATGGCTTAGAGTACATGAGTAAACTCTAAGTTCCTTTCCAAATACTATTTATTCTAAGTGGAGTAATTAGCATGAAATTACACTGAAAAATGTTAAAAACTGAAAAACTTCTGCCCTGCCATGGCAGTGAAGGCAGACAATATTCCAAAAATATATAATTATGATTGAATAATTTCAAATTGGAAGACTGACAATATAAGAAATACAAGAAGATATAATGCCACCTATGAAAGGAGGAGGTGACATTTGAGTAAAGTTCACAATAATGAGAAGGTTCCAATAATATATCTAGGGGAAGAAGATTTATTTACTGTAAGGAGAACCATAAAGGCCTACAGTTGTTATAAAATGATAAAATTAATGCAGATATATACAGCTAGTTATATATTTTATTCTTCAAACCAGGACATCTTATGGGTAAAAAAAATTTATTAAGGTATTTATTCATTGACAGAATTATTTATTTTGCTTCTTAGTCATCAACAGCTATCCAAACATTATCCTTGAAAATGTAATTATTTCTAAAACTATTTAAAATAACATATATCCATGTTAGTTGTATATGCATTTTAGCAACACTGTGTCAATTAAGGCAAAATATATCACTTATATTAAACATATAAAAATATATAACTTATATTAAAGTATATGCATTTTAGCAACACTATCAATTAAAGCAAAATATATAACTTATATTAAAGCATGAAGTAAAAATTTTTTCCTTGTTATAAATTCATGCACTTTAGTTCATTAGCTTCATTTGTCTCTTCTTAGACAATAGGTATTTTTCTGAAAAATATTATTAAAAATGATAATGGTATTGAATTATCACCCATATAATAAAATAAATATTCATGAATTCTATACATAATTAAATAATAAAGTGGGAGAAGGACTTTTTTTAACAGAGTATTCCACGTAACATATACAGAAAGAATGAAGAAAATACAAAGTACAAAACTTTAAGGAGAAACAGCATATTTGCAAAGCCTCAAGAGTAACTCCCCAAATTATTAATTAATTGACATGGTGGTATGTCAACAAATTATGTAACATTTTTATCTTTATGAAGTGGCATTAGATTACTGTCTTCTTGAAAATGGGCTGGAGATAGTGATTTGCTTCTTATAAGCAGAGTATGGAGAAGAAAAAAACAGTGACTGTAGCACATAAATATGGTGGACACCTCTTAATCAAGAAATCAAGGTGAACATCAATAGTTGTAAGTCATGTTGATATCATATACCACCTGAAATATGAGTGTCATTTTACCTCTGCTGTATCCTTCCACAAAATTCATAACTACAGTATCATCATGAGACAATATTAAACCAACTAAAGTTGAAAGACATTCTACAAAATACATGGCCAATACTCATCAAAAGTGTCAAGGTCATGAAAAACAAGGAAATACCAAAAATGTGTTTACAGACTAGAGGAGACAAGGGGACTTGACTACAAAATAAAATGTAATTTTTTAATTGAATCTTGAAATAGTAAAATGATATTAATTCAAAAAGTAATTAAATCTAATTAAAGTGCTATAAATACTAAAAATATGAATAGTCTAATAAATTATAATTTATTAGTTTCTATATATATTATGGTTCTATAAGATGTTAATATTGAGAGATGTTGGGTGAAAGCTATATAAGAACTCATCTGATCTTGACAACTACTTAGTAATTCTAAAAATACTTCAAAATACTTTTTAGAAATTATTTGTAGGATAATTTAATAAAAAGAAATTTGTTCTTATTTTATCTCTACCTCAAACAAGTTGTATTTTTTCTTTTGTTTTCAGTTCTATAGTCTGAAAAATGTAGGATTAGATAAAGTAATTCACCTATGATGCTTTCTTCAGTATTCTGTGATTTCATTTGTAAGATTTTAATTATGTAGAGCCATAATCATGGCTCTTTGCCAAACATAGTGCTAGAAGCCGATATAGAGATTAGTGTGGAAGCTGACCTTCAAAATGGCCCTAGATGGTCTCCACTTCCTGGTACCCATTCCCTTGTGTGTGGGGTTGAATGTGGGCAGTGTTTGCTGAATCACTACCAATAAACAGAGTATGAAAGAAGTGATGGGGGTGTTAGTTCTTAGTTTATAAAACAGTGCAATTCATCTTGGAATCTCTCTTTCTTCTTCTCCTTTTTTCCTCCTCTTCTCCTTTTCCCCTCCTCCTCCTCCTCCTCTTCCTCCTCCTCCTCCGCGGCTCTGAGAAAATTCAGATATCATGTGATACAGCCATGTGGACAGCCATGTGGAGAGTTTCAGGTGATGAAAATGTGAGGTCTGAAGCAATAATTTTTGTTCAGTAAGGGTTTATGTATTGTGTCCATCCTATCTAATGATATAATTAATGCAAAAAATAATGAACTATTATACAGAAGGAAACTGTTCTCAAATGCATTTTTTTAGGGATTGTGACATGTCTCCTAATTATGATGTCTATTAGAATAGAGTAAGGCTTTGGTTATTTTCATGATCTTCATAGTTTCATTCCACATATCAGATTCACTCTCATTTTTAAAAATTTTCTTGGCATTTCAAAGATTTTTTTGGGGGGGGAGTTCCTCCAGTCATCCTAAAATGGAAAATCTCATGTTATTTGTTTATTCATTTCTGCTTGTTTCAACCTTATACCGATTTCATCCTTTCCTTTCTTGCCACCCATAAATGTTTCTTAACACAATATTTAAGGACAAAATTTGGCTAAATAGAATATCATCTAATGTAACGCTTTCTCAAAAATCATGTGCACCTATACATTTACACTGATCAGTATATTTTTCTTTAGAATCATTCTATTGATGTAGAATATAGTATCATTAATATTAAACAAAAATGCATAAGAATGTTTTAATTTTATGATGATGGAATATCAACGTGGCTTATAATATCTTATTAGCTTGAAATAAACACATCTAATTCTGGCAAAATTCATATTCTTTATACTTTCAGAAATAGTTAATGTTTTTAATAGGTCAAGTATGAAAAGTTAACTTTTGCTACTTTTTTTCATTTCAAATATTGAGGTTGATAATTTGAGACATTAATCTTAAACTTTCAAGGAAATTGCTAGTTGGACTAATATAAACTATCATGTCATTTCTGGAATTAGCTATTTAATTAAAATTTTCATTCATCTTCTTGAAAGTAGAATCAACTAAGAGGAAAAATTTAACCTTCAAGAACCTATTTCTAAGAAAATTATTAAACTTAAATTAAAAAAATAATTATTGGTTTGTGTATTTTATAGATATTTTATCTTCACAGTTGAGATTTAATCATATGAGAAAAATTTATGGAAATATGCATATAAGACAATGCTGCCTCAAAGTTGATTTTGTTTTATTTTGTTTTGAAGTAGTAAACTTAGGACTGATAACTGAATTTAATAAATATATAGCTTTATTTAAAAATCCCCTTTACACATACATGAGAAACATAAAATATAGTTTTTATTTGTGCCTTCAGTGATTATTATTTTAATAGAATTCAATTTTTGTTAATTAAGTATATGATAAATATGTTATCTGTTCTTTAAAAAAATCTGCAAACTTCTCTTTAATAAATTAACTTATAGATACAAAATCAAGCTTCATATTTAATGAGCTCTTATGAACATCAGCAACACCAATACTTTAAATAACTTTGAAAGCCCAAAGGCTTATGAGTTATTGGCAACTTTGCTCTTTTAATCATATGGTGAATTGAGTGACCTGCTAAGAGTTGAAATAAACAATCTCACCAGCAAACTCAAAATCCGCTGAAGAATATGAATTAAGATCTGCATTTTATTCAAATATATGAAATGCTTTTTTAATGCAAAAAAAAAGATAACTTGGGAAGTGAGCATATAACTGTAACTGCTAATTCTGCCTCTTCCTGCTGTTACAATGATTCGAACAGTGGAGAATATTAAATGAAATCCTGAAGTAATGGAAAGAACGATTGTGTTAAAAATGCTGAGACATAGGTCAACCGAGACTCGTGATGTTATTACCTTTCTGCTTGGCAGTTCCTCCGCAATGCAATAACTGATTGCAGAGTTCAGCAGGAAGGAAGATAATGTAATGATGATTCTAATTTTCATGTACCTTCTCTTCGTACTTGTAGAATATCCTACATCACATTGCTTCAAAAACCAGGAACTTCCACACTGTGCTCTGCCACTTGCAAGTAGAAAATAAACATTTAAAAGGCATTTATATTCAAGACTGAGTTAGCGTGTCTGGAAAATGAAAGAATGGAAACAAAGATTAAGAATATGTTAGTCCTGGCAGAAGAACAGAATTAACGGATTAGCCAAGGAATCTAAAGTGTTTCCATTATTGCTCTGCCACTTATTGGATGTAATCTTAGGCAAATTATTTAGTATCTCTGTGTCTTAGTTTGTCAGCTGTAAAAATGGTGTTAATAATAAAAATAATAGTATCTACTTTAAGATTTTGTCAGGCAAAGGAGTGTTGACATGTAACAAGATGTCTATTTTTATGCCTCCAAAGATTCCCTTGTCTGGTTTTTTTGAATTAATAAATAAAATTATTTTCTTATTTAGAAAAAAAATCACATCAGCTTTAAAAAATATGGAAAATAAAAAAATAACAAATAATAAAATGTAATCATGCTGAATACCAAAATTTAGAAGTAACTATTATTGCATCTAATTATTTTATTTATATAATAGGAATATCTTTCTTACAGTAAATATACGTTTACAATACCATTTGTAATGATTGCATAGTATTTATTTCACTAGGTTGCATCATAAGTTATCCACTATTTAATATCTAAGGAGTCCTCAACTTCTCATCCTCTAAGTACACAGCAGTAAACACATACCTCTTAGTGTAATTGGGAAAATTAAGTTAGATAATACATATAGACAATAACATTTTTGAGTTCTTTAGCTATCTTTATTGTTTAGTAATTACAATGGAAAGTATTTTAATTTTGTTATAACTCTTTTACATCTTTCATTATATATTGGGGAAACTCAGACATGCTGAATTATTAACACACATATTATACACATTATTAAGATTTTAAACCTAAAAAGCACTTTTAAATTGAAGTTAAGCATATCTGTTTTAACTACATTTTTCTTTTTTTCTCTCCAAGGAAATTAAATTCTCAGAATCCCTTCTCATTTTTCTTTCCTATTTCAAAAGACTCACTTCAACAGTCCTCCAAGCAAAGACTGAGTACACCCTTTAAATTACATGATTATACTATGCACAGTCTCATTTATTACCTGCTATGCAGTTAATAGGATTATTTTGCCCTGAACCATCTTTTAATATATTTGGAGGTGATTTTCTAATGCAAATAATTTAATTTTATATCTATACTATAGGGAAATTATTTTAGTTTGCAGCGATGTGAAATGCAAACTGTGGAAAACACTAGTGAGAAATTCTGAATAATTATTTTGTTTTAGATTTTAAAAACAAATATTTGCTCTATTCTTTATTAAAAAATACATAGCATGCAAATACCTGCAATTCAAAATTATTAATATGGTCTCTAAATATGAGCTTACATGTTTACACAATATGCAACATTTTTATATAAAGGCTATGTTAAAATATTCTGAGATTTTTGTCATGTGCTGCCAGTCCACGATTCCAATAAAACAAAGATGTTGGGTATATTTCTTAGATTAGGGTCCTTTGACACTTGTAAAACAAAGAACATACTGTCTTTAATGATGAAATCTTTATTAGGATGTAAACTTGTGAATTTTATTGACTGCATAGTTCATAGCACATACATTGTCTTGACATCCACTTATTAATTATTATTTCATATTATACACTAATATGTACATCCATTGTCATAGGACTATAGGAACTTATTTTAACAAGTGATAAAGTAGTACAGATTACTATGACACTTTTAGTAACTAATGTAACTTCTAATATTATTCTGAGATCCATCTCTATTTAGAATTCAAATGCCCTGTGTTAATTTGTCTAAACAAAATAGTACTTACAAAATAGAGAGTATGCACACAATGGAAACCAGTCTTTTTTTTCATGAGTATTATCATTATTTATTGTCAGGAATGCAATAGATTTCAAGATGTTATGATCAGTCTAGAGAATCGTAGTAAGAATCTGAAGTTGTGTCTGAGCATCAAAGTAAAGCTGTCAGTTGGTAATGTTTGTTTAAAAAGTAATAAATTTAAAGGAGATTAGTAATATCTATGCTGTGTATTAATCATGCCCAATAAAGTCACTTTCTCACACCAAATTTTGCTCATTTTCAATTCCTCTTTGGCTTATTATTTCTTTATTAGGCAAGTTTCTTGCAGCTGCAAGAAATAGAAACAAAGAATAGTGTAGGGCAAAATATAACAACAAAAATCATTTAATTTGATTGGATTATATGACTGGCATTCTCAGTGTTACACGTATGTTCATGTTCAGAAATAGGTAGACATAGGGCTCTCAAATTTATCTAAGAGTAATCTCTTTTTTGACTCTGTGTTGCCTTCATTCTTTTTTTTTTTTTTTTTTTTTTTTTTGAGATGGAGTCTTGCTCTGCCACCCAGACTGGAGTGCAGTGGTACAGTCTCACCTCACTGCAACCTCCGCCTCCTGGGTTCAAGCAATTCTCTGCTTCAGCCTCCCGAGTAGCTAGGATTACAGGCACCTGCCACCACACCTAGATACTTTTTGTATTTTTTTGTATTTTCATTAGAGATGGGGTTTCACCATCTCGACCAGGCTGGTCTTGAACTCCTGACTTTGTGATCCACCTGCCTCGACCTCCCAAAGTGCTGGGATTACAGGTGTGAGCCACCGTGTCAGGCTGTGTTGCCTTCATTTCAGTGCATTATCTGCCTTGGTGCTGGCAAATGTGACTACCAAAATTTCCAAGTTTTGTATTATCAGTTTATAAAAGCCAGCAGAAAGGAGTGTCTTTACTCAAAACTATGGAAGAAATTATGCTGTACTCTCATCCCTGTAGTGAAAAAGGGTAATTAGATTCAAAAGAATAGCTTTGACTAATGGTAAGAAGGAAATGGACCGTCAAAGGAAATGTAGCCTGTGTAATGGAATGAATGTTTAGGTCCTCCCCAAATTCATATGTTGAAATCCTAAGACCAATGTGATGGTGTTAGGAGGTGGGACCTTTGGAAGTTGATTAGGTCATGAAGGCAGAACCCTCATGATTGTGATGCGTGCCCTTACTTAAAAAAAAAAACAAAAACAAAAACAAAAAAAAACCCTAGAGATGGACATCTGTGAACCAGAAAGTTGGATCTGCATAAATAGAGATAAATTCATGTTTATGGAGAAGAAAATTGAATATTGTCAAGATGTCTTTCACTAAAATGATCTGTAAATTCAAAGTCATTTCTGTCAAAATCCCAGCTGTCGTTTATAAAAATGTACAGCTATAAAGCTGTACACACTGATATTTAAAGGTATATGAAGTCGTAAGGATGCAGTATAGCAAAAATAATTTTGAAAAAGAAGTAGAAAATTGAAGTACTGAAACTATCTAATTTCAAAATTTGTTATAAAGTCATAGCAATTAAGAGTACCCTGGTAGAAGGATAGACATATAGATCAATGGAAATAAACTGAGAGTTTACAGATAAATTTTTACACCATGGTAAATAGATTTTATACAAAGATGTCAAGAAAATTTAATGGAATTAGAAAACTCTTTAGCAAATGACAGTCAGTCTGTCAGACAGCCACAGGCAAAACAACTTTGACCCTTACTTTAGATCATACACATATATGTAACGGCTAAAACTATACACAAGAGTAATGATTCATACAAAATTAAAATGTAAATTGAATTCCACAAAATTCAAAATATTTATAATTCAAACGACATCATTAAAAAATTAAATGACAGGCCATAGACTGAAGAGAAATAATTACAGATTCTGTATCTGAGAAAAGGTTTATTATCTGAATATGCAAAATTTTAAAACTCATAAAACATTTTTACAACTTCCATTTTTTTAAATGTGAAAAAAGTTTCAGTAGACATCTTAAGAAAGATTATGTAAAAATAACAAACAAGTACATGAAAACTGCCCTAGTAACATTAGGAAAATAAAAATTGAAACCACCATCTGATACTACTAGACACCTACTAGATTGATTATAATATAAAGACAGACAATGCAAAATATTTCTGAGTATTTAGATCAATGAAAATCACCATACATTTCTTGTAGGAATGTGAAATAACAGTGACACTTTGGGAAATATTTTGGCAGTTTCTTTAAAAATAAAATATAAGAAACAAAAATCTAAATACCACACGTTCTCACTTATAAGTGGGAACTAAATGATAAGAATTCGTGAATACAAAGATGGGAACAACGCATATGGGGCCTATCAGAGGTTGGAATGTGGGAGAAGGGAGAGAATCAGGTAAAATAACTTATTGATACTTGGCTTACTACCTGGGTGATAAAATCATCTCACAACAAACCTCATGACACAAGTTTACCTATATGACAAACCTGCATAAGTACCCCTGAAATTAAATGTAAAACTGAAACAACGACGACAAAAATCTAAGACCAAGTGAAAAATCAAAGTACAATAACATCATGCAACTACAATTACTGATAAAATGCAAAAGGAGAAAATAGTGAGTATTGAAGGGTCCAAGGAGCAAATGAAACTCCTTCTGTGAGAATGTAAATTGTTGCAATCATTTAGAAAACTGTTTCCACTTTTAGGTGTGTACCAAATAGCAAAGAGTACATCTATACACATGGGAAAGACATGTAACAGAAAGTTTATGACAGCACAACTCATTTTACTCAAACATCAGAAAGAACCAGAATGTTTAACAATCATGTAATAAATTAATTTTTATGTTCATTGAATGGACCACTGTAAAACAACTAGAATGGAAAATCTACAAATAAGCTTGAGAATATGGATAAATCTTACGAACATAATGTTGAGCAAAACACTGAATGATATATAAAGAAATAAAATACAACAAACAAAAGACAAATATATATATTTGTGTAAATATATATATATAGTTTGTATATTTCATGCAATTAATGTCAAATTCCATTAATCTCATGTAACATGAACGTTTCGCTTGATTTGATTTGTTCTTGTTTCTATTTTTTCTCTTTCATTTATTTCTCTTTTTTTGCCTTTCTCTTTCTTCTTCTTTCTTTCTTTTTCTCTTTAATAAGTCCATCTATCCATTTCTTTAATTACTAGAAATATTAAATGAAAATCTCCCTATTTATTATACATATCCAATTTATTGTGTACAACAAACTTAGTTTCTTCAAACGGGCCATTTTAAAAAGTGATAGACTGTTTTAACAGAAGTTCCAGGTGAGCAGAAAAAATAAGCAGGGTAGGCAGAGTTCCACATACTACCGAGTTAACCTCTCTCAACATAGTTCCCACTAATACTAGCATCTTGCATTGGTGTGCTATATAGTTTGGAAATTTGTTCCCACCCAAATCTCATGTTAAAATGTCATCCTCAGTGTTGGAGGGAGGACCTGGTTGGAGGTGTTTTTGTCATAGGGGAAGATGCCTCATGAATGGCTTGGGCCAACTTCTTGGTGATAAGTGAGTTCTTGCTCTGAGCTCCCACAAAATCTGGTTATTTGAAAATGTGTGAGAAATCTCCCCTTCAGTCTCTTTCACTTTTTCCTGCTTTCTACGTATGACATGCCTGTTCCTGCTTCACCTTCTGCCATGATTGAAAGTTCCTTTGCTGGGCATGGTGGCTCACACCTGTAATCCCAGCACTTCGAGAGGTTGAAGCTGGTGGATGGTTTGAGTCCAGAGTCCAGGAGCTCAAGAGCAGCCTGTGCAACATGATGAGACCCCCGTCTCTAAAAAAAAAAAAAAAATACACAAATTACCTGAGCATGGTGGCACATGCCTATAGTCTCAGCTATATGGGAGTTTGAGTCAGGAGGATCACCTGATCCCAGGAGGCTGTGGCTGCATTAAGCCATGATTGTGCCACACCAGTCTAGCCTGGATGACAAAATGAGACCCTGTCTCATAATAATAATAATAATAATAAATGAAAAGAAAGAAAGTTCTCTGTTTCCTGAAACTTCACCAATGCCAGAATGCTCTCCAGAAAGCCAGCAGAACTCTGAGCCAATTAAACTATTTTCTTTATAAATTACCCAGTATCAGGTGTTTCCTTATAGCAATACAAGAATGGCCTAATACAGTGTGGTATACTTATTTTAGCTGATGAAACAATATGGATACATTATTACTAAACAAAGTGCATAGTTTACTTTGGAGCTTTTTGTGTATATTAGTATTCACTGGTTGGTTTGTACAACAATATGGGTTTTGATAAATACATAGTGTCAAGTATGAACCATCACAGAGCCATTCAGAATAGTTGCCTGCCCTGACTCCTGAAAATCCCTGTACTCTACCTATTTATTCCTTCCTCCTTCCCTCTGAATTATTGGCAACCACTGATCTTTTTACTACCTCTATAATTTTGCCTTTTCCAGAATGTGATGCAGTTGGAATCACACAGAATGTATCCTTTTTCAGACTGACTTCTTTCACTTATCAATAACAATTAAAATATCCTCTCTCTTTGGTCATGGCTTGATAGCTCACTACTCTTCAGCACTGAATAATATGCCATTGCATGGATGTACCACTGTTTGTCCACCATCTTTTCATATATCGAAAGTCATCTTGGTTGCTTCAAATTTTTGGTGATTATGAATAAAGCTACTCTAAACAGTCATGTGCAGATTTTTGTGTGAACATATGTTTTCAACTCACTTGCATGAATACCTAGGAGTACTATTGCTGGATCATAGGACAAAATTATGTTTAGCTTTGTGGCATTTTTTGGTATAAAATTGACAATTTCTTTCACACTGCCTTACCAGTTTTCATACCTACCCCTCTGTCATCCTCTCCAGCTTTGGGGTCGTCAATGTTTTCGATTTTAGCCATTTCTAGTAGGTGTGAGATGATATCTCATTGTGGCTGTAACTCCTAATGACATGATGCATAAAGAATGTGAACTCATCTATTTAGCTGCTGCATACTGTTCCATGCTACAAAAATACCATAATGTTCTGATTAAAGTATATTAGCTACTGTTTTATTCACTATTGTAAATAATATTGTAAGAAACATATTTAACATGTATGCCTCACACTTACGTAAATAATTACTTAGGACAGATTTTTAGAACTAAAATTGGATGGCCAAAAGTATACAAATTTAAACATTGATAGTTAATATTAAATTAATTTTCAAAAACTCTGTGACAATTTATTCTTCTTTACTTTTGTTTATTGTGTCCTAAATATTTTTCTTCTCTTTTACTAAAAAAAGGTACTGTCATTTTCCTAACTTTTGTTAGCATGTTAATACAATAGTAACGAGGGAAGGGACACATAGATAAAAACTTGCTGAGTAGCTACCTATCTCAGATCCTTGAGAAAAGGCTTTCTTTCATTTGTCTGGAGACGCCTTTCCAGCTTTTTAATTCGATTGCTCTTACCATGGGCATATAGTTCAGTGATCTGAGCCACAATCTACCTAATCTCTTCTTGGTTAGGTTTTTCATGGCCATTTTTATTGAAAATACACATCAATCCTAGAATTAAAGACAAAACATTAACTGCCACATTAAATAATCTTAACAAACTATATTCTTTATACTCTGTCCAGTATTTCAACTTTTCATAAGTATATTCATTGATACTTTTAATACCACCATTGATTTTCAAATTTTAGAAAATACAAATCCTTTTGGTAAAGAAAAATCACAGATTTTGATTTTAATTTTGAAAGTCACCCTGTGGCTTTGCTTTAGTGTACTAACTTTTGGTCCCCAAGGTTAATTCTTCCTATTAAGTTATTTCTCTCTTATCTGTCTAACCTCTATATCTTTGGTCTTATGAGCATCCATAACTCCTGCCTATTTGTCTAAGTAATTGGATGATTACTCCCTTTTCCAAATCATTAATAAACTCTAATATTGACTGCATCCAGAAAAGATTAGTAGTGCCCTTGCCGGGTGCTACCTCTGTGAAAAGAGAGTCTGTAACTCCTGATCTCCAACCTCCCCTCCTTTCTGAACTTCCTTTTCCTCATTACTAACCTCTCCCTCTCAGCTATTTTTTTTTTCACTATCAAAAAGAATTTCATGCCCTGAGAGGTTTGTGTGTCTATAGAACTTTTCTTTAGAAATCAGTTCAAACCACTTACCTGTCATCTTTTCGGTTAATTGTCATGGTTCACTGTAATGTCTCCAAGTAGCAAGTTCTATACTGATAGTCCCATTTTGCATTGAATCTGAAGAATAAAGAGACCAAGTACACTTTTAAGGACACATCACAAGAGATAAATCGAATTAGGAATAAACTTAGATTTTTTAATTGATTCTTCAACAGTTATTTACTGTGTCTCTTTTATAAGGGCTCAAATATAACAGAAAGCATCCCTCTTACCTTTTCCCTAATAAAATGTATGATGTTTCAGTAAGCACAGAAAGAGACATAAGATATTACTAGCACTGCTGTATTATTAAAATAATAGGAAAACGTATTTTATATGCTTCCGCTTTTATTTCCATGTTTAATCAGTAATTTAATACTGTATGTGTAGAAATCACTAGTTTCACTTTTCCCCTTATTTTGCCAAAACTTTGTTGGGAAACTCTGTCAAGCTTGAAATAAAAAATAAATCAGCAATGTTACTTGTTAGTTGTTGAATCACTACCAATACTTGGTAAATTTAAGTATTGTTTTACTTGCATAATTTAGAGTAAATAAAATATTTTCATATGTATTCTCTTAATCTGAGCACCTGTTTGAAATTCATATAATCATTCACATTTTATAAATGAGGAAAGTGGGGTCAGATAGTTTAAAGAATTTTAAAGAGTTAAGGATGTCTTAATCCTTAAATAAAAGAACTAAAATCAAAATCCAGATGTTCTTGCTCCAAGTCAGTAACATTGGCATGTTCATCGGAATAATACTTACTAAGGGTTTACCATATGCCAGGAACTATGTTAACTGTTTTATGTGTATTGTCTCATTTAATAATTAAAAGCACTAAATAAAATAACTATTAGTAATATTCTAGGCTTACAACTGAAAAATTGTAGGTATTAATTCCATGGCTAGTTGAGAGTTAAGATGGGTATACAATCCACATGTCTGCACCCCATACAATTCCATATTAATTCCATAGCTAGTTGAGATAATTCTGTACTAATTTCATAGCTACTTGAGAGTTAAGATGGTTATACAATTCACATGTCTGCTCCATAGCTAGTTAATTCCATACTAATTTCAAAGCTAGCTGAGGGTTAAAATGGGTATACAATTCACATGTCACCCCATAGCATGACATTCACTTTCTGTCACTTCCTGACACTAATTAAATCAAAAAGAATCAAGAATTTAATGTCTATTTTATTAAATTAAGGCCAAAATAGAGCAGCTGCTTTTCACTTTTCATAAACCCTCCTGTATATTCTATACATTGTAAGTCAGGGGAGTGACCTTATTGCCTGATTTACCACGGTGTGGTCTGCAGAGCAGTAGCAATAGCAATAAGTTCACTTAAGAGATTATGGGAAAGGTAACACCTCAGGCCTGGCCTGCCAGGCCTATTGCATCACAGTTGTCGTTTGAATAATACTCCCAAGGTGATTTTATGTGGATGTTAAAGTTTAGAAAGTATTGCCTTAGTGTACCAACAATGACCAAAAACAATTTTGAAAATTACAGATATAGTGAAGAATTTTTTTAATTTACATTTTTTTGATTAGGTTTGTGGCTATTTCAAAATATAAAATATCTTTGCTCATCGTATCTTTGAACTTCGTAGTGTTCCATGGTTTTATATATATGAAAGAAATTTGAGAAAACTAATTTTACATTAGGCTGTATTGATCCTACTTTTTCTTTTGTCTTCTAGATTTCACTATAAAGTCCCATTCAGATTTAATATATTGTTGTTTTTTTTTTGTTTTTTTTTTTTTTTTTTTTTTTTTTTTTTTGAGACTGAGTCTGGCTCTGTCGCCCAGGCTGGAGTGCAGTGGCCGGATCTCAGCTCACTGCAAGCTCTGCCTCCCGGGTTTACGCCATTCTCCTGCCTCAGCCTCCGGAGTAGCTGGGACCACAGGCGCCCGCCACTTCGCCCGGCTAGTTTTTTGTATTTTTTAGTAGAGACGGGGTTTCACCGTGTTAGCCAGGATGGTCTCGATCTCCTGACCTTGTGATCCGCCCGTCTCAGCCTCCCAAAGTGCTGGGATTACAGGCTTGAGCCACCGCGCCCGGCATATATTGTTAACAAAAATACTTTGTATATATCAGCAAATTGTGCTACCTTGTTGAGAAACAGCAAGGGAGATATTAGCTTAGTAAACTTGAAGCACTAATTAGAAACTTGTTTCCTAGGGAACATCTAAAATCATATGCTAGAAAATCATGAGAGATAATACATATAAACCAAAGTCTTTTCTTTTCTTTTTTTTTTGAGACAGAGTCTCGCTCTTTCGTCCAGGCTGGAGTGCAGTGGCGCCATCTCTGCTCACTGCAAGCTCTGCCCCCTGGGTTCACGCCATTCTCCTGCCTCAGCCTCCTGAGTAGCTGGGATTACAGGTGCCCGCCACCACACTGGGCTAATTTTTTTTTTTTTTTTTTTTTTTGTATATTTAGTAGAGACGGGATTTTACCGTGTTAACTAGGATGGTCTCAATCTCCTGACCTCGTGATCCACCTACCTCGGCCTCCCAAAGTGCTGGGATTACAGGTGTGAGCCACCGAGCCCGGCTGAGCCAAACTATTTATTTGAATATTACTGTATAGTCATACAGTATCTGTATAGTCATATTTTTTTACTCACCTTAACTTTGTGTTCTAAATTAACATGGTCAGAGGAAATCTTGTTTAAAAATGTGATTTGCATCTGTTTAGAAAAAATAAAGAAGTCTCACATATACATTTATATCATTGTAAAGGTTGGAGATCTAAAGAAAAAAAAAAATATGTTCTTTAAAATGAGAGAAAAAAGTTCAAAATTTCAGTCCAGTTGAATACAAAATATTTCTGCAATCCACTCAACTACTGAGGCTATGAATGTATGTTACATTTCTAAATGTGAGGAGACTTATACATAGAATCTTTAATTTTTTGTTTTGTGTCATTTTGAAGGGTTACAGAATTTAAGAGAGTTTTTATCACCTGTTAAAATAAGACTAGTGTTCTGTCTACATTTTTACCCTCAGGCAACAAGTTGACAAATGGACATGAATCTCACCTCTGAGAGTTTCATAAGCTGGTATTGTCCTGACATTGCAAAGTGTTTACCACAAAAATCCTGTACATCCATCACCCAGGGCCAGCGTTTGCCTGATTCTAATTCCACTGACATTGAAATCTAAAGCTCTCTGTGAGTCATTTATCACACTTATTAAAATGTTCCATTGTGAATTGGAATAGCAATTCACTATTATTTCAGAGTGCTGCCCAAGGGGCATTCTATGCAGCAAATCTTAATGCTTTATTGAAATAGTAGTTTGGTTTTAATAAGTGATTCTTTGCAAAGGTATCTTGCTTTCATTATGAAAGGTGATGTTGGCTTTCTAAATCTAGTATCCGTGCCTAAGATTATGTAGATATCTCTGTTTAATATTGCATTTTCCTGTCCTAAATAGTCCATCCCTAATATTTTAACAAGGATATGTCAATTGGATTAATTAGGCTATTGTTTAAGGGGTACCTTTTCAAATTCTCTTTGAAGTGGAGTCAAATTACCAACATATATTGAATAATTTTGAAATAACAAATACATTTCATAGGAATAAAAATACATTTTTTTCATAAGAAAGGAGGCATTTTCACAATAGATAGAGCAGAACATTTTTGAATAGAACTTACTATTTTGTACAGCAGACTTTCTCCCACATCAAGATTTGTTACTTTTTTTTTTTTAGAAACCTTTGACTACATCACTGCCCACTCCAACGTTCTCTCTCTCTCATATTCATTCTTGCTGTCTATTATTTGCTCATGGTAACTTTGTGAATAGCGCTATCTACTTGACATTGGACTAGAGAATGAAAAATAAGTAATTTTGTAAAAGTTCTAATTCCCTTTTTCCCATTTGAAGGTTCAGTCACTGTGAATCCAAAACAATAGATTCTCTTTTACTTTGGAAAGAAGGAAGATTTTCATAACGTAAAATAACATATAACAGTATAGTTGGTATAAATTGATGGTGTTTCCTTTGATAGTTGAAACAGGACATTATGTATTTTCATACTTATATTCTCTCATTAGACAATACAATCATTAAGCTATAGGCTAAATTATTTAACCATGGCTACACAGCAAATAAGAAGAGACCAAAAATGCAGCTTTTAACAGAGAAATCTTAAATCCTATCCCTGCTGCTAGTGTGTTTCTCAACCTTGACATGTCCCTATAAATACTTGCTTATTATTTCTTTTTAGTCAGAAAAATTGACTTGGTGACTAACTATATATGTACTTGAATATATACATATATATATTCAAATCTGACCCAGTAACTTTACAGCAATTTAACATCCTGAACCATATGAGATTTAAAGTTTGAAGGTGACTTTAATTTTGTTGCCCTGCCATCTGATAATTCTGAAATATCTATATGAAAAATATACAGGGGAGTATGCTCCCCATCTATAGCTATAAGCAAGAAAGATGGCATATGATTAGATTTCTTGTGCTAGACAGCAAGAAGAATGTTAGAATCTTTGTGTCTGAATGAAAGTGACTCAGACTTCTGCAACCATTAAGTCACCACTTTAGTCTCCATTTTTAACATGTTTTTGGTAATCAAAGTGGAGAAACACTGGATTTTGTTTTAGAAGATTGCCATCTATATACTGTGATTTCAAGCGTGTCTCATGAATGTGGGAGAAAGGAGAATCTGTATGCACAGAGTGTTCTTTTCTTTTTCAGAATAAACATTTGAAAATGGATCCAGAAATTGTCATAAAGATTCCATTGATTTCCCCTTCTTTCTCAGGAGAATATCCAGCAGTACCAAAGCTACATTAAAAAATCATAATAATCTGAAGAAAAGATAGGCATAGACGGCCCATGATGGAGCCCCTATGCTGATTAGCAAAATCAATTGTATTGTTTTAATTCCCATTTTCTGAAATCTGACTTTTAAGAAGCAGGAGAAATTCCAAAATCTTGCACAATTCTGACACATATACACTCCGTCAGATGGGAAAACTAAATCACAGAGCGTGTGATACTCTGTTTATACAAAGGACTGACCATAAATATTGGCAGTAAGCACAAATGATTTATTAGAGAAGATGCTGGGTAGATAATTAACCAGGGTTCAAAGACAATTATCAAATAAGAAAGGATTCTGTCATCTTTTCTGAACAGATAAGGTATATCTAAAAATTGATTTTAAGAAAACAAGTATCTTTCCAATCCTAATAATTTTAATAGGATGAATTCCTTACTTATTTTATTCTCCAAAAGAAGGTGGCTATAGTGTGTGTATTTCCACTTGCACCACTTTAAATCTGTTAAGTTGAAATCTAATTTTCTTTCCAGCTGCACATAGTCAAGACCCTCTGAGAACGATGATGACTTTAAGTTATAGGTAATTCAATACCTGAAAGAAAATGAGAGTTTAAGCAAAACAAAAACAAAAACCTGAAAATAGAAAATAAAAGAAAGTTACTGTAAATTGATGCTGAAGATTGATTCATAATATATTTCATGTAAATTCTTATTATATAAATAATAATGCCCAGTGATGTCCTGTTTTTAAATAACTAACCATTAAAATTACTACCATTAGAAATATTTGATAGCTTTATTAGGAGCACACAAATCTCCTCATATAGTGCTAACATGTTTTCCCAACTGTTTCCAATTTAAAACTCATAAAAGTTTGGCCTTTGCCTTTTCTGTTAAGTATCATTAGTTGGAGAAAATCATTTATTTGATTGTAAATATTAATATGGAGGATTTTTAGTAGGTATATTTTTCATGTTTCTGTTTCAAAATAAACATGTACAAGAATAAACTCACATAACTGGTATTAATTGCCCTGTTAAGGTGGTATAAAATAAATGGGTATATTTCAATTTATCTAAATCTTACATGAACAAAGGCCAAAAAATAGTTAATATTAAATTACAATAAAGGGATGCTCTTTTGAGAAAGTTCTAGTGTTTTTGATGAAATATTTATTTAATATTTACTTAATATCTTCGAGCCTCATCAATTTTTTGTACAGATTTATATATGTTAGCACATGGAAAATGACTAGACCTGAGTCTAATATATGCTTAGTAAACTCCCAAGATATAAGTTACAAATAAATTCAAATGACTAATTGTTAAACTGGAAATTTTTTGAAATCAGATTTTAAGTCTGGATAAAAGCCTGCAGCATACAGATATGGCAATGCTCAGGATAAATTTATAGCTTAGATTTTTATACTAATGAAAAATAATTTTTTTAAACCTTCTTGTTGGGGAAGTTAAAAGATAATATGTTGTATTGTCATTCCTTTGCCTCTCTGGACGGTGGTTAATTGGTAAACTATGGAGACTAAAAATGCAAAATCCCATGTCCCTTTGTTTATTAATTTTATTTCTAGAAATGTAAATACACTTACACATAATAAAGACATACTTTCAAAGGTATTAATTGTGCCGTTTATGGCAATCATTATGTTATTATTTTCTAGGTTTGGTGAGTTATGATCAGAAATGATCTACTTTAAAAAGTAGAAATCTGTACTATTTCTACTTTTAAAATTTTTTTGGATTTCTTTTTATAAAAGATAAAATATTTTTAATATTTATTATATATTATGTATTATCTATTTTAATTTTTTGTTGTTGTTTTTGAAACGGAGTTTTGCTCTATCGTCCAGGCTGGAGTACAGTGGGGCGATCTCAGCTCACTGCAAGCTCTGCCTTTTGGGTTCACGACATTCTCCTGCCTCAGTCTCCCGAGTAGCTGGGACTACAAGCTTCCACCATCATGCCTGGCTAACTTTTTGGATTTGTAGTAGAGACGGGGTTTCACCTTGTTAGCTCGGATGGTCTCAATCTCCTGACCTTGTGATCCGACCACCTCAGCCTCTCAAAACACTGAGATTACAGACGTGAGCCACCGTGCCCGGCCTATTTTAATTTTTTATATTTAAAATATATTTTTGATATTTAAAAAAATATTCTCTGGAAACTGGAAATGAATTCTGGTCTTCTTTTAAATGTATTATACTTGATATATCTTGTTTAGATTTACCTCAATAGATCAGTTAACGTACATTTGTATAAACAAGTGCTAAATATTTTGCTATTTCTGTGGACATTTCATTGCCTATGAAAATTTAAATTTATAGTTGAATTTTATAACTTTCATGAGATTTTCTGTTAGAAATAAGACATTAACACCCAATGCATTCTTTATTGTGTTTAAATTATGTATTTTAAGAAATACCCTGGCCTTGTAGAAATTTATTTAGTTATTATGAAAATGAATTTTGATGAATTTTAAAAAGAATTTTTAAAGGTATTAAGTTAAAAATGTGCTGAGAGAAACTTACTTCTAAGTATATAGAAGAGAAATTTACTTCTATATACTTACTTCTATAGAAACCCCTTGTATTTCCTGATGCTCAAAACCTATTGCATTTGTCACACTATAAATTAATATGCTGTATTCTCACTCATAAAAATTAAGCAAAAAATACTTCTATTTGCTCGACTCTGTTGGAAAGCCAGGTATGCAGATATAATTGCACAATGGTTAAGATTTGGGGGATTGGAGAGAAAACTTGGATTGGTGCCCAGATTTCACAGTTTACTAAGAATAATGGGGAATTGACCTAATCTCTCTCAGCCTCAGTTACCTAGTTAGTTTGCTTAAGAATTAACAAAATAACACATTAACAATCCCCGTTGCGCCCAACATGTGCCAGTTTTTTGAGGGGTAAAAGTATGTAGATTTATCAGCTCGATTTAGCCTATTTTTATGTTATTCAGATATTTTAAATACTTTTTGTTCACTTATATAAAACTGTGAGAGCTAAATTGAATGTTCCTTCTATAAATATTTTTTCTCTCTATTTTTCCTCATATTTTAAGCTTCACATATATACATAATGCTTTGCTCATTTATGTTATATAATGGTGAATTTTATGCTTCATAGATATTCTAGGATTTTTCATTTTGGGATATATACTTAGTCATTAAAAAATAAACATTTTATTTTAAATAAAAAATTTTTCCCTGATTATAATTTAGCTTCATTTAAAGGTAGTGAATTTTAAATTTCAGGTTTTTATTTGCCTAGTATGACTTTGCTCATTTAAACATTTTCGGTCTTCCTTGTATGTTTTTGTGTTGTCTTTTAATGCAACATACAAACAGGTTTTCTTTATAACCCCTTGTATTTCCTCTCTAGAGATGGGTTTACCCTAGCGATAGTTTATCCCAGTTGTGTTCATTATTGTCACAGATATACTTGACGGTCGCATTTGATATTTATTCCGTGCATTATCTTTGTTGTAATAATTGTTCTGTTCATTTTTCTTTAAAAATTTTACTATATGGCCTGTGTTTTCTACAGTTTTTTCTCTAAGTATATTTTTGGGAACTCTGTAAGGCTCTCAGAATTTGTATTTTTCACTGTCTTTTGTGTCTGACTTTGAGTTTGGCTGAATATAAACATTTTTGTTACAGTTCTTTTATTTCATTCTCACTTCCTTCCTTTTGTTCTTTATTATTCCCTTTATTTTTCTTCCTTTTTTTAGACTTTCGTAAAAATTTATTTATCTTCCTGAAACGATATTTACTTGGGATTAGTTGAATACAATATTATTTGATTATTTTCTCTTTATAGATGTTTTGAAATTTTGCTTAGTTGCTAAAACATTTCTTGACCGTCATAATGATTACTTTTATTTGGAAATATCTCACAATTGATGGTTCTATATCAATATTTTGGGAGTTTGTCTTACTTTTTATTTTATAAGTAGTTCTTGAATTATAAAATATACTAAAATTTTTGAATACACCAAGTATGTTTATACCAAATCTTATCTGCCTCTCTTCTACATCAAGCATTTATCTGTTCCATATAATTATGGCTTTATTTTTAATTTTTCTATCATTTATCTTTGGTTACTTATTTACACCTTTTTTACCTGTTTTGTCAACTGTAGATTAAATCTTTCAACCACATAATTCTTGTGAAATGATGATATTTGCATATTAGTTCTTCTCTTGACTCCATTCCAGTGGCTGTCTTCTCACTTTCTCTCTTACATTGTTGACATGTGTTAGCTGGAACCAGCTCTAACTATAATTTAGTTCTCCATGCTTTTCCAAGGGAAAGACCTTAGCAATTGAAAATCAATCTCTGTTATTTGTATGATCTTGACTATATAATTATATTTCACTGCATAATCAAATAATATACTATGGTATACCTTCATATATAATATTTTCATTATTAGTGCTTCCATAATCTGAAATTGCCTTCATTTTCTTCCTGCACTAATTTGTTTCACTATTGCTTCAAGTATTATCATCCAATTCTTAAGAGTCTTATTTTTTGAGATACCTCTCCCACTTTTGTCCCTCTGGCAGCTTTCCTCAAAACGCACTGCTCTTCCCCAGAAAAATATAAAATTATCTTCATTTTATTGCTTGATTGAGTCAACTGTTATGGTTATTTTATAGCCTCATTTTGCTATTCTATATCCCCAAAAATTTCTCAAGATAATTTTGGAAAATACCAAATGGTATTCTCCAAATGTATGGAAAATAAAGTTGTGAATCCTTGCTTATCTGAAAATGAACTGATTCTGTCTTCACCCTTAATTTCTGTCCCAATTACCTATTTCTAAATAAACTACCTCCAACCTTTTGCGATGAAACAACCATTAAATATGTCAACATTCTGTGGGTCTAGAATTTTTGTAGGACTCCACAATGACTTATCTTTAATTTAGAATGCTTGTTGCTTCAGCTGGGGCACCAAACCTGTACTTGAATTGTTAGATCATTTCAGCTTTCTTTATTTCTTCTGCATTGGGCAACTTCTGATTTACTCTTCATTTTTTTTCTTTTTTTGTTAAATATACTTTAAGTTCTAGGGTACATGTGCACAACGTACAGGTTTGTTACATATGTATACTACGTGTGCTATGTTGGTGTGCTGCACCCATTAACTCGTCATTTACATTAGGTATATCTCCTAATGCTATGCCTCCCCCCACCCCCTCCCCACAATAGGACCTGGTATGTGATGTTCCCCTTCCTGTGTCCAAGTGATCTCATTGTTCAATTACTACCTATGAGTGAGAACATGCGGTATTTGGGTTCTGTTCTTCCGATAGTTTGCTGAGAATGGTGGTATCCAGCTGCATCCATGTCCCTACAAAGGACATGAACTCATCCCTTTTTTATGGCTGCATAGTATTCCATGGTGTATAGGTGCCACATTTTCTTAATCCAGTCTGTCACTGATGGACATTTCGGTTGATTCCAAGTCTTTGCTATTGTGAATAGTGCCACAGTAAACATATGTGTGCATGTGTCTTTATAGCAGCATGACTTATAATCCTTTGGGTATATCCCCAGTAATGGAATGGCTGGGTCATATGGTACTTCTAGTTCTAGATCCTTGAGGAATTGCCACACTGTTTTCCACAATGGTTGAACTAGTTTACAGTCCCATCAACAGTGTAAAAGTGTTCCTATTTGTCCACGTCCTCTCCAGCACCTGTTGTTTCCTGATTTTTTTAATGATTGCCATTCTAACGGGTGTGAGATGGTATCTCATTATGGTTTTGATTTGCATTTATCTGATGGCGAGCGATGATGTGCATTTTTTCATGTGTCTGTTGGCTGTATGAATGTCTTCTTTTGAGAAGTGTCTGCTCATATCCTTTGCCTACTTTTTGATGGGGTTGTTTGTTTTTTTCTTGTAAATTTGATTGAGTTCTTTATAGGTTCTGTATATTAGCCCTTTGTCAGATGAGTAGACTGTAAAAAGTTTCTCCCATTCTGTAGGTTGCCTGTTCACTCTGATGGTAGTTTCTTTTGCTGTGAAGAAGCTCTTTAGTTTAGTTAGATCCCATTTGTCAATTTTGGCTTTTGTTGCCGTTGCTTTTGGTGATTTAGACATGAAGTCCTTGCCCATGGCTATGTCCTGAATGGTATTACTTAGGTTTTCCTCTAGGGTTTTTATGGTATTAGGTATAACATTTAAGTCTCTAATCCATCTTGAATTAATTTTTGTATAAGGAGTAAGGAAAGATCCAGTTTCAGCTTTCTACTTATGGCTAGCCAATTTTTCCAGCACCATTTATTAAATAGGGAATCCTTTCCCCACTTCTTGTTTTTGTTAGGTTTATCAAAGATCAGATGGCTGTAGATGTGTGGTATTATTTCTGAGGGCTCTGTTCTGTTCCATTGGTCTATATCTCTGTTTTGGTACCAGTACCATGCTGTTTTGGTTACTGTAGGCTTGTAGTATAGTTTGAAGTCAGATAGTGTGATGCCTCCAGCTTTGTTCTTTTGGCTTAGGATTGTCTTGGCAATGCGGGGTCTTTTTTGTTTCCATATGAACTTTAAAGCAGTTTTTTTCCAATTGTGTGAAGAAAGTCATTGGTAGCCTTATGGGGCTGGCATTGAATCTATAAATTACCTTGGGCAGTATGGCCATTTTCACAATATTGATTCTTCCTATCCATGAGCATGGTATGTTCTTCCATTTGTTCGTGTCCTTTTTTATTTCACTGAGCAGTGGTTTGTAGTTCTCCTTGAAGAGGTTCTTTACATCCCTTGTAAGTTGGATTCCTAGATATTTTATTCTCTTTGAAGCAATTGTGAATGGGAGTTCATTCATGATTTGGCTCTCTGTTTGTCTGTTACTGGTGTGTAAGAATGCTTGTGATTTTTGCACATTGATTTTGTATCCTGAGACTTTGCTGAAGTTGCTTATAGCTTAAGG
This sequence comes from Papio anubis, assembly GCF_008728515.1. Taxonomy (NCBI): domain Eukaryota; kingdom Metazoa; phylum Chordata; class Mammalia; order Primates; family Cercopithecidae; genus Papio; species Papio anubis. The sequence goes on along the minus strand of NC_044978.1, from coordinate 157,507,520 downwards.
AGATTTGGGGCTGAGACAAGGTGGTTTTCTAAACATACAATCATATCATCTGCAAACAGGGACAATTTGACTTCTTTTCCTAACTGAATTCCCTTTATATCTTTCTCTTGCCTGATTGCCCCAGCCAGAACTTCCAACACTATGTTGAATAGGAGTGGTGAGAGAGGGCATCCCTGTCTTGTGCCAGTTTTCAAAGGGAATGCTTCCAGTTTTTGCCCATTCAGTATGATATTGGCTGTGGGTTTGTCATAAATAGCTCTTATTATTTTGAGATATGTTCCATCAATACCGAATTTATTGAGCGTTTTTAGCATGAATGGCTGTTGAATTTTGTCAAAGGCCTTTTCTGCATTTATTGAGATAATCATGTGGTTCTTGTCTTTGGTTCTGTTTATATGCTGGATTACGTTTATTGATTTGCGTATGTTGAACCAGCCTTGCATCTCAGGGATGAAGCCCACTTGATCATGGTGGATAACCTTTTTGATGTGCTGCTGGATTCAGTTTGCCAGTATCTTATCGAGGATTTTTGCATCGATGTTCATCAGGGATATTGGTCTAAAATTCTCTTTTTTTGTTGTATCTCTGTCAAGCTTTGGTATCAGGATGATGTTGGCCTGGTAAAATGAGTTAGGGAGGATTCCCTCTTTTTCTATTGATTGGAATAGTTTCAGAAGGAATGGTACCAACTCCTCCTTGTACCTCTGGTAGAATTCGGCTGTGAATCTGTCTTGTCATGGACTTTTTGGTTGGTAGGCTATTAATTATTGCTTCAATTTCAGCGACTGCTATTGGTCTATTCAGGGATTCAACTTCTTCCTGGTTTAGTCTTGGGAGAGTGTCCAGGAAATTATCCATTTCTTCTAGGTTTTCTAGTTTATTTGCATAGAGGTGTTTATAGTATTCTCTGATGGTAGTTTGTATTTCTGTGGGGTCGGTGGTAATATCCCCTTTATCATTTTTTATTGCATCTATTTGATTCTTCTCTTTTCTTCCTTATTAGTCTTGCTAGAGGTCTATCAATTTTGTTGATATTTTCAAAAAACCATCTCCTGGATTCATTGATATTTTGGAGGTTTTTGTGTCTCTATCTCCTTCAGTTCTGCTCTGATCTTAGTTATTTCTTGCCTTCTGCTAGCTTTTGAATGTGTTTGCTCTTGCTTCTCTACTTCTTTTAATTGTGATGTTGGGGTGTCAATTTTAGATCTTTCCTGCTTTCTCTTGTGGGCATTTAGTGCTATAAATTTCCCTCTACACACTGCTTTAAATGTGTTCCAGAGATTCTGGTATGCTGTATCTTTGTTCTCATTGGTTTCAAAGAACATCTTTATTTCTGCCTTAATTTCATTATGTACCCAGTAGTCATTCAGGAGCAGGTTGTTCAGTTTCCATGTAGTTGAGCGGTTTTGATTGAGTTTCTTAGTCCTGCGTTCTAGTTTGATTGCACTGTGGTCTGAGAGACAGTTTGTTATAATTTCTGTTCTTTTACATTTGCTGAGGAGTGCTTTACTTCCAAATATGTGGTCAATTTTGGAATAAGTGCGATGTGGTGCTGATAAGAAGGTATATTCTGTTGATTTGGAGTGGAGAGTTCTATAGATGTCTATTAGGTCCACTTGGTGCAGAGTTGAGTTCAATTCCTGGATATCCTTGTTAGCTTTCTGTCTCATTGATCTGTCTAATGTTGACAGTGGAGTGTTAAAGTCTCCTATTACTATTGTATGGGAGTCTAAGTCTCTCTGTAAGTCTCTAAGGACTTGCTTTATGAATCTGGGTGCTCCTGTATTAGGTGCATGTATACTTAGTATAGTTAGCTCTTCCTGATGAATTTATCCCTTTACCATTATGTAATGGCCTTCTTTGTCTCTTTTGATCTTTGATGATTTAAAGTCTGTTTTATCAGAGACTAGGATTGCACTATATTTTCTTTCTCCTTTTTCTGAGTTGTGGATATTCCAGCTTTTTAGTGAATTTTGTGTTTCTGCATTGTGCTCTTATTGTATAATGGAAATTTATTCCTTTAAAAAAAAATGATGACATTTGCTAAAAAAAAATATTTCCTTGGTGACGTTTTTATTGATGTTCTCTATCTGCCAAAGTAGTTTTTTTTCCCCCATTTTTCTGCTTGTTTGTTAATTTCTTTTTTTTTTTCCTTGTTATATATGTACAGATCCATTTCAGTTTGTTTACGTTTTGGGCATTCTTTTGAATGGGATAAGTTCTGACTGGACCAGCTATTAGTAAAAGCTTCATATTGGGGAAAGGCGAGTACCCTGTTACACAGGATCTGGAATTCTTCTTATGATATATGGTTGTTTGTATTATTTATGTACTGTAGCCTTCACTTATTGTGTCAAACTAATAGACACAGCACTACAACCCACAGATATTTTTCACTCAGAAGGTGAGTATTAAGTACAAGCAGCAGAGTAAATCTAAAGAATGAGAATAAGGAAGTTCCCCATCTGTGTTACAGTGGCATTTAACATCAGCTTAAAATCAGATAATTACTCTCTAAAGGATTTAGGGATCTTGATGTCATCTGTGATGTTCAGAGTAAATCTCTTTTTGTTTTGACATGAAAGGAGGCCTATAACATTCCTATTTCCTTTATTTTTCATTCTAGCCAGTCTTGTCAGTGGTGAACATGTCCAGAGTCAGTGGTCATCCTTATATGTAGATAAACAGATTTACCCCAGGTAAAAAGGTAGACAGACAAACTAGGACCACCAGACCTTATTATATACATGTTTATTTTAGCAATATTAAACATAACACTAAAAACAGAAAACTCCAAGCAACAGATTCAACAGATTAATAGATTTGACTATGAATACTTTAAAAATTAAGAGAAAATGATAAATCATAAAATTTGAAATACATGTATGATATATTTGTATAGAAATTATTAATTACACCAGTAGAAAAGAATGGTAATGCATGTATCATATATGAAAACAATTTAGTGACTGGGCGTGGTGACTCACACCTGTAATCCAAGCACTTTGGGATTCTGAGGCTGGTGGATAACTTGAGGTCCAGAGTTCCAGGGCAGCCTGGCCAACCTGGCAAAACCCCACCTCTACTAAAAATACAAAAATTAGCCTGGCGTGGTGGCACCTGCCTGTAACATCAGTTACTTGGGAGGTTGAGGCAGGACAATTGCTTGAACTGCAGGAGTTTGCAGTGAGCCAAGATCACAACACTGCACTCTAGCTTGGGCGACACAGCAAGACTCTGTCTCAAAAAAGAAAAGAAAAAAATAAAAAAAGAAGAAATATAAACGTTCAATTCAGATAAGAGGCTTTGTGTTTGTGCTCAGTTGCACCAGGGTTGAACCAAATATACATCAAAATGTAAATAATGTGTAATTTTAAAAACACTATCAAATATCCAAAAGTACCATGTATAAATTGCTGATTAAAATACAAGTCAATTCAGCCATGTACATGAATCTCTACAAATATTTATAATATTTTACTGAATAATTCAACCTAGGATTCTAGTCAGAAAATGTTTGGCCTCGTTCAGATAGGGTAATCAGTTGTAGTCTGTCTGAAATTTAAATGAGAAACTTTTCCATTGAAAAAGCTAGTAAATTTTAAAAAGTGGGAAATTCCAAGGAAATATTCTATGTCCTTTTTACAGCATTCTCAGTATCAGATTTAATAATTCCACATGTATTGTGCCTTCATGAGACAATTGCTCTCTTGTGCTTCAAAATAAGTAAGAGCTCTCCTGTCACCCTACCCTGTGGTCCACATTTATTTACTTTTTCTCTCTATTTAAAAATCTTAGTGGCTGGCAAGATGGCCGAATAGGAACTGCTCCAGTCTGCAGCTCCCAGTGAGATCCATGCAGAAGGCAGGTGATTTCTGCATTCTCAATTGAGGTACCTGGCTCCTCTCACTGGAACTGGTTAGACAGTGGGTGCAGCCCACGGAGGGCAAGCCAAAGCATGGTGGGGCATTGCTTCACCCTGGAAGTACAAAGGTTCAGGGAACTTCCTCCACTAGCCAAGAGAATCTGTCAGGGACCATGCCATGAGGAAGAGTGCATTTCAGCCCAGATACTACGCTTTTCCCATGGTCTTCACAACCCACACTCCAGGAGATTCCCTTGGGTGCCTACACCACCAGGGCCATGGGTTTCAAGCATAAATCTGGGCGGCCTTTTGGACAGACACTGAGCTAGCTGCCGGAGTTTTTTTGTTTTTGTTTTCATACCCCAGTGGTGCCTGGAACGTCAGTTAGACAGAACCGTTGACTCCCCTGGAAAGGGGGCTGAAGCCAGGGAGTCAAGAAGGCTAGCTCAACAAGTCCCACTCCCATAGAGCCCAGCAAGCTAAGATCCACTGGCTTGAAATTCTTGCTGCCAGCACAGCAGTCTGAAGTCATCCTGGGACGCTGGAGCTTGGTGGGAGGAGGGGTGTTTGCCATTACTGAGACTTGAGAAGGTGGTTTTCCCCACACAGTTTAAACAAAGCTGCCTGGAAGTTCAAACTTGGCAGAGCCACCTCAGCTCAGCAAAGCTGCTGCAGCTATACTGCCTCTCTAGAATCCTCCTCTCTGGGCAGGACATCTCTGAAAGAAAGGCAGCAACCTCAGTTAGGGGCTTATAGATAAAACTCCCATCTCCCTGGGACGCTCAGCACCTGGGGGAAGGGGCAACTGTGGGCGTAGCTTCAGCAGACTTAACAATTCCTACCTGCCAGCTCTGAAGAGAGGAGTGGGTCTCCCAGCACAGTGCTTGAGCTCTGCTAAGGGACAGACTGCCTTGTCAAGTGGGTCCCTGACCCCCGTGCCTCCTGACTGGGAGACACGTCCCAACAGGGGTCAACAGACACCTCATAAAGGAGAGTTCTGGCTGGCATCTGGCAGGTGCCCCTCTGGGATGAAGCTTCCAGAGGAAGGAACAGGCAGCAATATTTGCTGTTCTGCAGCCTCCACTGGTTATACCCAGAAAATCAGGGTCTGGAGTGGACCTCCAGGAAACTCCAGCACACCTGCAGTAGAGGGGGCTGACTCATGGAAGGAAAACTAACAAACAGAAAGGAATAGCATCAACATTAATGAAAAAGGACATCCACACAGAAACCCCAACCAAAGATCACCAACATCAAAGGCCAAAGGTAGACACATCCACAAAGGTGAGGAAAAACCAGTGCAAGAAGGCTGAAAATTCCAAAAACCAGAATGCCCCATCTCCTCCAAAGGATCAAAACTTCTTGGCAGCAAGGGAACAAAACTGGATAGAGAATGAGTTTGGTGAATTGACAGAAGTAGGCTTCAGAATGTGGGTAATAACAAACTCTTCCAAGCTAAAGTGGTATGTTCTAACCCAATGCAAGGAAGCTAAGAACCTTGAAAAAAGGTTAGAGGAATTGTTAACTAGAATAACCAGTTTAGCAATGAACATAAATGATCTGGTGGAGCTGAAAAACACAACACAAAAACTTTGTGAAGCATATACAAGTATCAATAGCCAAGTCAATCAAGTGGAAGAAAGGATATCAGAGACTGAAGATCAACTTAATGAAATAAATCATGAAGACAAGATTAAAGAAAAAAGAATGAAAATGAATGAATAAATAATGAATAAATGAATGAATAAAACCTCCAGGAAATATGGGACTATGTGAAAAGACCAAAGCTACGTTTGATTGGCGTATCTGAAAGTGACAGGGAGAATTGAACCAAGTTGGAAAGCACTCTTCAGGATATTATCCAGGACAACGTTCCAACCTAGCAAGACAGGCCAACGTTCAAATTCAGGAAACACAGAGAACACCACAAAGACACTACTTGAAAAGAGCAACCTCGCCGGGCGCGGTGGCTCAAGCCTGTAATCCCAGCACTTTGGGAGGCTGAGACGGGCGGATCACAAGGTCAGGAGATCGAGACTATCCTGGCTAACACGGTGAAACCCCGTCTCTACTAAAAAATACAAAAAACTAGCCGGGCGAGGTGGCGGGCGCCTGTGGTCCCAGCTACTCCGGAGGCTGAGGCAGGAGAATGGCCTAAACCCGGGAGGCGGAGCTTGCAGCGAGCTGAGATGCGACCAAACCACACAAGCCAGGGCGAAAAAGCCAAACACAGTCTCAAAAAAAAAAAAAAAAAAAAAGAAAAGAGCAACCTCAAGATACATAATCATCAGACTCACCAAGGTTGAAATAAAAGAAAAAAATGTTAAGGGCAGCCAAAGAGAAAGGTCAGGTTACCCACAAACGGAAGCTCATCAGACTAACAGCTGATCTCTTGGCAGAAACCCTATAAGCCAGAATACAGTGGGGGCCAATATTCAACATTCTTAAAGAAAATAATTTTCTTGGGAGGCTGAGGCGGGTGGATCACAAGGTCAGGAGAACGAGATCATCCTGGCTAACACAGTGAAACCCCATCTCTACTAAAAATACAGAAAATCAGCCGAGCATGATGGTGGGCACCTGTAGTCCCAGCTACTCAGGAGGCTGAGGCAGGAGAATGGCATGAACCCGGGAGGCGGAGCTTGCAGTGAGCCAAGACCGTGCCTCTGCACTCCAGCCTGGGTGACAGAGCGAGACTCCATCTCAAAACAAAACAAAACAAAAACAAAAACAAAAACAAAGAATTTTCAACCCAGGATTTCTTATCTCACCAAACTAAGCTTCATAAGCGAAGGAAAAATAAAATCCTTTACAGACAAGCAAATGCTAAAAGATTTTGTCACCGCCAGGCCTCCCTTACAAGAGCTCCTGAAGAAAGCACTAAATATGGAAAGGTAAAACTGGTACCAGCCATTGCAAAAACATATCAAACTGTAAAGACCATCAACACTATGAAGAAACTGCATAAACTAACGGGCAAAATAACTACCTAGCATCATAATGACAGGATCAAATTCACACATAACACTATTAACCTTAAATGTAAATGGGCTAAGGCCTCAACTTAAAGACACAGACTGGCAAATTGGATAAAGAGTCAAGACCCATCAGTGTGCTTTAATCAGAAGACACATCTCACGTGCAAAGACACACATAGAATCAAAATAAAGGAATGGAGGAATATTTACCAAGCAAATGGAAGAGGAAGAAAAAGCAGGGGTTGCAATTCTAGTCTCTGATAAAACAATCTTTAAACCAATAAAGATCAAAAAAGACAAAGAAGGACACTACATAATGGTAAAGGGATCAATGCAACAAGTAGAGCTAACTATCTTAAATATATACGCACCCAATACAGGAGCACCCAGATTCATAAGGCAAGTTCTTAGAGACCTGCAAAGAGACATAGACTCCCACACAATAATAGTGGGAGACTTGAACATCCAACTGTCAGTATTTGACAGATCAAAGAGGCAGAAAATTAAAAAGGATAATCAGTACCTGAACTCAGCTCTGGACCAAGTGGACCTAATAGACATCTACAGAACTCTCCACACCAAATCAACAGAATATACATTCTTCTCAGTACCACATCATGCTTATTCTAAAATTGACAACATAATTGGAAGTAAAACACTCCTCAACAAATGCAAAAGAACAGAAATCATAACAGTCTCTCAGATCACAGTGCAATCAAATTAGAACTCAGGGTTAAGAAACTCAATCAAAAGCACAAAACCTGGCAGAAACACAACAAAAAAAGAAAATTTCAGCCCAATATCCCTGATGAACATTCATGCAAAAATCCTCAATAAAATACTGGCAAACCGAATTCAGCAGCACATCAAAAAGCTTATCCACCACGATCAAATTGGCTTCATCCCTGGGATGCAAGACTGGTTCAACATATGCAAATCAATCAATGTAATCCATCACATAATCAGAACCAATGACAAAAAAAAACCACACAGTATTATCTCAATAGATGCAGAAATGATCTTTGATAAAATTCAACACCCCTTCATGCTAAAAACTCTCAATAAACTAGGTACTGATGGAAAGTACCTCAAAATAATGACTTTTTAATGACAAATCCACAGCCAATATCTCACTGAATGGGCAAAGGCTGGACAATTCCCTTTGAAAACCGGCACAAGACAAGGATGCCCTCTCTCACCACTCCTATTTAATATAGTATTGGAAGTTCTGGCCATGGCAATCAGGCAAGAGAAAGAAATAAAGCATATTCAAATAAGACAAGAGGAAGTCAAATTGTCTTTGTTTGCAGATGACATGATTTTACATTTAGAAAACCCCATCATCTTATCCCAAAATCTCCTTAAGCTGATAAGCAACTTCAGCAAAGTCTTGGGATGCAAAATTAATGAGCAAAAATCACAAGCATTTCTATATGCCAAAAATAGACAAACAGAGCCAAATCTTGAGTGAACTCCCATTCACTATTGGTACAAAGAGAATAAAATACCTAGGAATTCAACTTACAAGGGAGGTGAAGGACCTCTTCTAGGAGAACTATAAACCACTGCACAAGGAAATAAGAGAGGACACAAACAAATGGAAAAACTTTCCATGCTCATGGATAGGAAGAAGCAGTATCATGAAAATGACCACACTGCCCAAAGTAATTTATAGATTCAATGCTATCCTCATCAAGCTATCACTGACTTTCTTCACAGGAGTAGAAAAAAAACTACTTTAAATTTCATACAAAACTGGAAAAGAGCCTGTAGAGCCAAGATAATTCTAAGAAAAAAGAACAAAACTGGAGGCATCATGCTACCTGACTTGACTTCAAACTATACTACAAGGCTACAGTAACCAAAACAGCATGATCATGGTATCAAAACAAATATATAGACTAATGGAACAGAACAGAGGCCTCAGAAATAACACCACACATCTGCAACCATCTGATCTTTGACAAATCTGACAAAAACAAGCAATGGGGAAAGGACTCCCTATTTAATAAATGGTGTTGGGAAAACTGGCTAGCCGTATGCAGAAAATTAAAACTGGACCCTTTCTTTACACCTTATACACAAATTAACTCAAGATGGATTAAAGACTTAAATGTAAGGCCTAAAACCATAAACACCCTAAAAGAAAACCTAGGCAATGTTATTCAGGACTTAGGCATGAACAAAACCTTTATGACTAAAACACCAAAAGCAATGGCAACAAAAGTCAAAATTGACAAATGGAATCTAATTTAACTAAAGGACTTCTGCACAGCAAAAGAAACTATCATTACAGTAAACAGGCAACCTACAGAATGGGAGAAAATTTCTGCAATCTATCCATCTGACAAAGGGCTAATATCCAGAATGTACAAAGAACTTCAACAAATTTACAAGAACAAAACAAAAAAACCCATCAAAATGTGGGCAAAGGAGATGAACAGACACTTCTCAAAAGAAGACATTTATGCAGACAATAAACATTAAAAAAAGTTCATCATCACTGATCACTAGAGGCATGAAAATCAAAACCACAATGAGATAACATCTCACTCCAGTTAGAATGGCAAACATTAAAAAGTCAGGAAACAATAGATGCTGGAGAGGATGTGGAGAAATAGGAACACTTTTATACTGTTAGTGTAAAAGGATTATAAATTATCCTACTATAAAGATACATGCACATATATGTTTATTGCAGCAGTATTCACAATAGTTCAGACTTGGAACCAACCCTAATGCCCATCAATGATAGACTGGATAAAGAAAATGTGACACATATACACCAGGGAATACTAGGTGGCCATAAAAAAGGATGAGTTCATGTCCTTTGCAGGGACATGGATGAAGCTGAAAACCATCATTCTCAGCAAACTAACACAGGAACAGAAAAGCAAAGACTGCATATTCTCACTCATAATTCGGAGTTGAACAAAGAGAACACATGGACACAGGGAGGGGAACATCACACACTGGGGCCTGTCAGGGGATGGGGGACACTAGGGGAGGGATAGCATTAGGAGAAATACCTTAAGTAGATGACGAGTTGATAGGTGTAGTAAACCATCATGGCATGTGTATACCTATGTAACAAACCTGCACATTCTGCACATGTATCCTAGAACTTAAAGTATAATAAAACAATTTAATTTAATTTAAAAATTTCCTTTTATATTCTTATTCCTGCCTTCCTCATTCAAAATCCTATTAGTCTGTTAATACAAGAATATTTCCCCTATCATTTCCATCTTAGTGAATTGCTACTCTATGGTTTTCATTTCTCAGGGCAAAAATCCTGAGTAATGAAAAGCATCAGTATTTTTGGCTCTTTCTTCTCTCCAAAAGTAGGTCCACTCTAACAGTAAATCCTGTCATTAATGGATTCTGAACTGCCCACAGCTCACCATCATCACTTCTGACCTGTTTGTCCAAGATATGATCATCTTTTCCCTACACTATTATAATAGCCTCTTACCAAGACTTGTTCTACTAATTTAGTTTGGTTCCCTGCTGGCAGCAAGAGTGATTTTGCCAAAATGCCAATTGGAGCGCATCATTCTTTTGAAACCCTCGTTACTTTCTTATCTTACTCAACAAAAAAGCCAATGTTTGGCTCAAGGCCTACCAGGCCCAGTAGTAGCTGAGCCTATTTCTTTCTTCAACTTTTCTTCCTGGCCCTCTTTTTCTTTCCTCACTCATCTCCAACCACAGTGTCTTTCTTGCTTATCTTCACTCAAGATGGAGCACTCCAAACTTAGGGCTTTTGTATGTGCTATGTTGGTACATTTTTTCTTGTGCTAGTTAAAAACACCTAATTATAACATACTGGCTTTAATGTCAGAGACTGAACCTTGTTTATTAAACTATATTTATTCCCCACAGAAGCCTAGAAAACCACATATAATTTTTTAATTTGCCATATAATAATGGTTAAATTACTAGGTCAGTGCGAAAGTAATTGTGATTTTTGCCATTGAGAGTAATGGCAAAAACCACAATTTGCCATTACTCTCAGTGGCAAAAACCACAACTATCTTTGCACCAAGCTAATAAGTTTCCACAAATATGAGTTCAAAGGTTTACATATGGAATGGAACTAAAAGCCACACACAGAATTAACAGTAGGGAAAGAAAAGTGTCCTGATCATTTGATTACAAGTCAACTACCTAACCTTTTCTACACCTTGTAGAAATTTAAATTGAAGCATCTACTCATATTTTATAGAGCAGTTCTTGTTAAGTGACTATTCTTTTTTTCACAGGGCAAAGTTCTCATTAAAAGGAGTCTGACAGCAGTGAGTTTTCTTGTAAGCAAGGAGAAATGCATATCTCAATTAAATGAAAACTTACTGTACTTCCACCAGAGTTGCCATCCTTGGGATCTTGTTTTTCTTTGTAATGATCCTACGTCTGTGTGTGTGTGTGTGTGTGTGTGTGTATGTGTGTGTACATCCTCATGTGGACATTAATTCCAGTGTAATTAAGAGAAAGGTATCTTTACATAATCAAATGTGTTTTTTTTTCTGAGAAAAAGATATAAGGTGAGCTACATATATAAATTTTATTAAACTTTCTCTCTTGTTTAGTTCACTATGTTTATTCTTTTATCTTATTTTCTTATTTCTTTTTTATTTCTTCAGTTTCTTAGAGTCTTGGTTGTTCAATCATCAATATGGCTAAATAATATAGAAAGTCACTACAGATTTATTTTAGACTTAAGAAAGTTTACAAATAAGTGTGAAAAATGAATAAAATACAGAAAATTCATTTTTGTAGTGTATTATATTGACTGACCACACTGTATTCCTTTTCAACTAAAACATTAAATGAAAATAAATACTAGCTAACACTTATGATAAAAAAGAAAAAAAAAATTGAAGTTTTAATCTACAAAGAAGAATGCTTTTTCTTCTAAATTTTTTATCACATTTAAACTACCCATCATCAACACTTTCAAAGCAATAACAGAACATCTTAAAATATATTAAATAATGTTATTTTGATACAAAATAAAACATAGGAAGATGAATTTTGTTATTTTGTGTTTGTCTTGCCAAGAAATAGAGAAAACCCAACTTAGTCACTTTTGCATTAATATAACTGGTACTTTACTCCATCGTTTGCTTAATCTACTTGATTTGAATAAAAGTCAATACTTCTGCCCTTTACAATGTCATAAATTCACTATGTAGATATTGGTGAAAATTAGGCTTTACTTTTTAAAAAAGATAGTAAAAATGCATAATTTGAAGTTTCCTAAATTCAAGGATAGGATAATTTAATCGTTCTATATCAAAAGACCTAGTGAAGTTTTAAAAAAAAGTTTCAGAGAGAGAAAGAGGAATAAGTTACAAAGAACTTTCAGAGAGAAAAAGGAATAAACATAAAACATGTCTTAAGTTCAAAAAAAGTCCAAGTGCTGTGCCTCACGTCTGGGCACCAGCATTTTGGGAGGCCAAGGCAGGAGGATAGCTTGAGCCCAGGAATTCAAAATCAGCCAAGGTGACATGGTGAAACCCCTTCTTTCCAAAAACAAAAACAAAAAACAAAAACAAAAAACAAAACTTAGCTGGGCATGGTATCGCCTGCCTGTAATCCCAGCTACTCAGGAGGCTGAGGTGGGAAAATCACCTGAGCTCAGGAAGTCAAGGCAGCAGTGTTCAGTGATACCATCATTGCCCTCCAGCCTGGGTGTGGGAGTGGGACTGTGTATCAGAGGGGGAGAAAAAAAAAAAAAAGGAAGGAAAAAGCAATGCAAAGAAAGAGATATGTACGGGGCATCATGCATCATGCATAATGAAAGACAATGATGATAGACATAAGGAATAGAAGCCGTAAGAAAATGCACCTGTGAATGCATTAACTTGCCTCAGCTCTTTATCTAAACTCTTGGTTAAAAAAATAATTTATTTGGACAAGGCTTTCCCAGTGTTTTAACACAGAGAATAGCCTTAATACAATTATCCTTGACAGAAATAATATTCTGAATTCAAAATATTCAGTACCCAAATGCTTGCCTGTATAAAGCTCTTTTAAGAAATTTATAGCAACACATTTCAAAGAGTAATACATCTGGACCTGAAGAAGGTGATGATAATGATGATACTTATGATGATAATGGTGATGCTCATGGTGGTGATAGCATAACATAATTATGGGAGTAATATTCTGTCTCATTTGCTATATTCTACTGGTTAAAGGTTAAAGCTGTCACCTCCATTCAAAGAGAAGGGATTATACCCTAGGATGTGGTCGCCACAAGTTACAGGTGGTTTTAGAGCATTTGGAAGATGTTTAGACCATGGCATCAAATAAACATCATGGCATTTCTTGGATTTTTTTGTAACTTGCACATTATCTGACCTAAATCTGTTTTATGTTTGTTTTGAGGGTTACACTTCCATATTTAGCACTGAAACTTAAGTCTTCTAGACCAAAAAGTTATTGAAATTGCACTCACCTTCCTTGGAAAATAATTAAATTTGAATGAATAAAGAGTTGTACTAAAATTATGAAAAACTAATGAATTTTAAAAGTTGGGTTATTACACATTGAGCAATATACATTTCATACTTATAAAATATATTTCAAGGAAATATTGAGGAAAATGCAGAGAGACTGAGTGATAAAGATGTTAATTATATCATTCCTTTTTTGGGGGAAAATATTAAAATGTCACAATATTACCTAAAGGTGTAACCAGTTGATTGAATGAAATGGGCTAAGTAGGGTACAACCAAGAAACAGAAATTGCACTGTAATTAATGTATTTAAACGTGACATATCAGATTTCTCCTTGCTGCTACTTAATGATATCTTGGGTATAGAGTATAATTTTATTTACACTTGGAAAATTTTTTCATATATTACAAAAGATAGCTTTGCTTAAATCACAACTTTAAACTTAAATCCAATTTTGTGTTTGTTTTAGATAGTATCTCGCTCTGTGGCTCAGGCTGGAGCACAGTGGTATTATCATGGATCATTGCAGCCTTGACCTCCCAGACTCAAGGAATCCTTCCACTTCTGCTTTCTCAGTAGCTGGGACCACAGTTCCACAGAATTTTAAGTTTCTTCCCTTCCCCAGAGTTTAAGTCTAATCATGGATTCATGAACAACAATGTAGAAGTGGAAGGGGGCATTACCTGCCCTTTTCCTAGGAAACTCTGGTTTCATTCCTTCTGCTTTTAGCCCTTTTACAATTGAAGAGAGAGCTAGGGTTAAGAGAACAAGGATAAGTGAAAAGGGGGCAAATATATGTTTTATTTGCTTTGATTTTTACTTAGTGGAGATTATTCTCATGTCTCTTCTGCCTTTCAAATGCAATCTATTCCAAGGCAGGTATCCAAATATTGACTACTTATTGGGCTTTAATAGTAGATTAATCAGTGAACTCTCAGAAAATCACTGTACAATTCCTTGCTTTGAATGGCAGCTTCTTACATATTCTTTCCAGTCCTTTAGTGATAAAATACACCAATGGTATATATAATTGGACTCTTCAATTATCAGCCAAGTTTATGGCTTGATAGATTTTGCACGGAGTAAGAAACTGACTGTTCTTCCTCTCACTGCACTGTAGGGGAAAAAAAATAGGGATAGAGGAAAAGAATTCAAACATTATCCATTTTTGACTTTAGCATGCAGAACACCTGGGCTGTGGTTTGCATATCACATAAAATTTGCAAAAAAAAAAAAAAAAAGACATTACAATACGATGCATATATGCAAGAATGTGTATGGCCTATTGATTCAAGAGTTTGACTCAATGTTGACTCAGCAAGACGGTTAACCCCAAAGGCATCTAATCTCCTAACACTTCAGAGCTCCAGGAAACACATCTTCACCTCTCTTGCTTTATGTTTTTCAAAGAAAAAGTAACTATATCCTAATGCCTTGGAAGTTTGTGAATTCTTTATTTGCAATGTCAGAGTCATGGAATGAATAATTTGAATTTCAGATACTATTTGCCTGGTGGAAATATTTCAGTAAGAAAAAAAACCTAATTAATTAACTTGTCACATGCTTACTTTCAGACAATATGAAAGCAATAGATTCTTGTTTAATGGAATACCCCCCTACTCTAGTGGTGCCAGATTTCAATTTTCTTTCATAGTGTTTCTATTTGTGATTCAGAATTAGTGAGATCCTTTCAACAGTTATATCAAATGATTAACAAACATTGTTAACATTAAGCAATGTATAATGCTGTTAAATTTATGCATACTATATATGTGAGAATATTTCTAAACATAACATGTATTATTAATGAGATACCAATTCCTTAAATTGACAGCATTTTGCAAGCTTGCAAATTTTTTTAAATAATTGAAATATTTACATGTTTTTTAAAAACAAAATTAAATGCTATTTAATTAATTTTAGGTAACAATTTTCAAATATTTATATTCATTATTGGTAATCTGTATTTTGCCTTTTAATGTTAGTAGGGAATTGTAAATAATTTAAAAGAAAAATAACTCTCAAACATATTCATATTACTTACATTTAACTTAATTTACATTTTTGTGCAAATATTAATTTTGTACTTTCAATACAATTATATCTTATTTTAAGTTATTTGATATTTTTACTATTCTTTCCATACAAATTATATACAAATATTGATTATGGTAATGTAATTATTGTTTTTTCTGAAATAAAGGCAAGAAAAATAGTTAATGTGGAATAAATACAAAAAAAATTATGTATAAATTCTATTGCTCATTTAAACATCGCTTGCCATCTATAAAGTATTTAGACATCAATAGCAATAATTAAATTTAATATTTAAAAGTAAAGTCTATAGCCGTCCACATATTTTTCAATGTTATAATTATAAAAGTATATTTATCAAGGTAGGAAAATAGAACAGATATTATTTAGCAATTTGTTTTTATAAGTTGATAATATTTATATGAATATTATTTGAATCTTTTTTCTTTCCCTGGCCCTGGCCTGAAGATATGAGGGGCATACATTGAAACAATATCTGTTTGTTTATCTGGAAATGTTTATAATTTCTCCTGTTGATTTCTTTCTGAATCCATGGAAAACAATGACTGACTGTCAGTGCCCTGTATAAGTTAAGCATCCAAGCTTCCCTACTGCCCAATTCCTTCTTTGGTGTCTTGTTTACTGCCCAAAATAGCACTCCTGATTCAGTTACAAGTGCCATCTTTGTCCATTTATTTACCTATTGCTTCTAGAGTCTCTTGAGCAAGTAGACAGTGCTTCTGAGTCAGGAACTGGTAAGATAGTTGAAGCTGAAAAAGGTTTTTGCACTAGTAGCCTTTGATTCACAGTATATTCACACTTTCTTAACTTATGGAATGAAGACAGTGCAATCTGGTACACTCTGGTAGTTACACTGGCAGTTACATTGAACTTGATATTTCTGGCTAATTCATAGATAAGCACAAGGGCAGATCATCAAGTCAAATGCCTTGAAGTCTTTAAAGTAGCACACTGAGTATGAGTTACCCATAACATAAGTGGGGCAGGGAAGGAGTAGAGTATCACCACTGAACTGCCTTTCTCCGTCTTATTTTTCTCCTGGTATTAACAGGGAGGATGGACGTTGAATTAATGACTGATAAT
Source organism: Papio anubis (assembly GCF_008728515.1). Taxonomy (NCBI): domain Eukaryota; kingdom Metazoa; phylum Chordata; class Mammalia; order Primates; family Cercopithecidae; genus Papio; species Papio anubis. The sequence continues at coordinate 157,491,077 of NC_044978.1, read as the reverse complement.
AGACAAGTTCTTTCTTATAAACTTTGGTAATTCTTAGAGAAAGGTAATGGGCCCAGACATTGGCAACTCTTTGTAGGTTCAAACTAAAAACAGAATTTTAGCTTTTTAAAAAAGTGTTACTCCCAGTTAGTGTATTAATTAATATATAACTTTCATTCTCTACCTTGTTATAAATGTTAGGTTGAAATATGAGATTACTTATAATGCAAATTATTTCAAAGGAAACTGTGGCTTATATAACCAGTTAACTATGTCACAAACAATTCCACATATTCGATAAACAATTTTATATATTTTACAACATGTAGGGCAGCTTGTGAAAAAGCACTTCTTTAAGGTAAGAGTAAAAATCTTAATAAATGAATATTATAAATAGCAAAAAAACAAAATGCTAAATAACAATAAAATAGCTCAAGAGATGTGGTACAATCTAAGATCATCACTAGGGGATCAGTTAGGCCCTGAACAGGCCTTCCACTTTAAGAAGAAATCATTTCATTTTCCTCTCAGAAAGCAATTTCCTATTTTTAAAACTGCAGGTCTAGCTTTGACATTAAACTAATATATATTGATTCCTATCTCTCTGGTTATACTAGAGAATATTGATTCTTATGTTAAAAAAATTATCGACACCCTTATCTCAGTGTTCCTGAAATTCATATTTTAACATTTGCAAGAAAGTACTAATCTATTAATCAGCAGATTAATATTCCAACCTCAAAATTCACATTTGTGGGAAAAGGGTAGAGAGAGAAGATCTCCAGAATATTATAGAATTTTATATTCTTCAACTTTTCCTCTTTCCATGCGATCATTTGTCCTTTGGGCTCTTACTGTGAATATTCAATATTATGTAAAAAACTTTATAAATTTGGGTCATGCATGCTTAGAAAAGTAAAATCATTTTCTTATTGTATGATGTAGGTATAGCATTGCTTTCCTTCTGAGTACAAAGTGCCAGGCTCTAGTTTTCTAAAGTTTTTTTGACTTACTTAATCCTCACAACCACCTTATGATACAGACATTATTTTGCAGTGGGAAAAACAAGGCACTGTGCAGAGAAACTAAGTGATTCTCCTTAAATAATAACAAGTGATAGAAGCAGCTTCTGAATTCAGAAATTTGATGACAATGGCAAAAAGAAGGAGGAGAGAAGGGAGAGAAAGAGGAGAAGACTTTGTTCCCTTTTAACTAGAGCTGACCAATGTTTGCTTAAAACTCACATCTTATATCAAGATTCAAAACCTTTTTCTACTGCCCTATATAATTGCACAGATTAACTGGTAACCTTAAATAGTATCACAAAACCCTACAGAGACCGGTTTTGTGGTTGAGTCTCAGAACAAAAGACTCTCAGAAACATATGAAACCATGGTATTTCCCCTCCATACGATCACTGTCACATTAATGTTTTTACTTATTATTTCTCAACTTTCACGTGTTCCTTTGACACACACCCTTCAACTTTCCTTATCGGCATCTACTGTGTATCTGCCCTAACATTTGTGTCCTCAGCTAGGATGCGAGCTCCTTAAGATCGGTGGCAATGTCTCCTTATTTCTAGATCTTTAATGTGAAGGGCTACAATATCATACACAGTGAGTACTCTTAAATATATGTTTCATCTACTTGAATTATTTTAATATTTAAATTTTGCTGTCAAAACACGCTAAAGACAGAATACTAAAATACAAGTTACAATTATACTTTACCAGCAAAATACCCATCAATTATTTATTGATTAACTCATTTGGCATACATTTGTTAAGAATGTGTTATGAATCACACACTGCTTTTGGTTTCAGGGACACATTGCTAAGCAAGATAACCATAGCTCATGACCTTAGTAGTTAATTGCTTGTTAGAAAAAGCACACAAGAAGTTAAATGACATAGTTCATGTCCTCAAAATGTGATGTTTATAATGCTACAGAAAATATATATCGAACTATAGAAAAGTAACTAGAATGTTGAATATTATACACCCATGGTGTTGCAGCATCTGTTTGAGGATGACCCCTCCTACTCAGCCTGCACACATTATTTTTTAAGACAGTCCTCCAATTGTGGAGGAATTGCATTAGAAACAGTTGTTTTCATACAGGATAATCCAACTTGCAGCCACCGCAGATGCCATCAGAGACAGAAACTCGATCCAAACCGAGACACCCAGAATGTTTTCCTAAATATTGGAATTAGAAGAAATAATGACTATAAATAACGTTTCTGGAATAAGGTTGACTATACTAGGCACCCAATGAGTTAAGATAAAGTAAAACTAAATATATTGCTAGGCATGTCACCTACACTCAAGAAAAAATAGATTTCAAATACTTTTACAAGAATTATACCTAGGATCCCTTGACTAGAGATTCTGACAAAGATAACCTAACAGAAATTGGAATTGTAAATGACTTAGAACTTAGTTGACATAATTTTTTTTTACTATAAACGATAAAGTATTGATATTTGAAGATTTTGAGTTGAAATATCCATACACTACTCAAATCTAATGCTGGTGAACTCAGTGCTTTAGAGATGATAGGACTTATAGTCTATAATTGATAGCTGTTGAATTGAATCCAATGATAAATAGCTCCATTACCTCTGACAAATTGTTGACAAGTTTACTTAATTTAAAAATATATATAAGTGCAATCCCAGCACTTTCGGAGGCCGAGACAGGCGGATCACGAGGTCAGGAGATCGAGACCATCCTGGCTAACACGGTGAAACCCCGTCTCTGCTAAAAAATACAAAAAAACTGGCTGGGCGAAGTGGCGGGGGCCTGTAGTCCCAGCTACTGGGAGGCTGAGGCGGAGAATGGCACAAAGCCAGGGCGGAGCTGCAGTGAGCCGAGATCCATGCTTTCGCCAGCCCTGGAGTGAGAGTGAGACTCCATCTCAAAAAATATATATATAAAATTATATATATATATACATTATATATATTTTATATATTATATATTTTATATATTATATATTATATAATATATACCTTTATATATTATATATTTTTTATATATTATATATTTTATATATTTTATATATTTTATATATTATATATTATATATTTTATATATTTTATATATTATATATTTTATATATTTTATATACATTTTATATATATTATATATATATTATATATATTATATGTATTATATATATTATATATATTTTATATATATATTATATATATATGGTGCAAAGTTAAATAATTTATCCACATGGACAAAATTAGGTGTCTGGATTCTTATATAATTAGTGTCATTAAGAATTTAGAAGAGACTTCTTTAAAATACTAAAAATAAAATAATTGATAATGTTAGCGATGGTGTAAGTTAGCACACTCATGAATATTTGTCAAAAACCTTAGAATTTTATAACATTCACACCAGAAATTGTATTTCTAAGTATTTATTTTATAGAAATAATTGTGGGTATATTTAAGATAGAGCTATAATACTGTTTACTGCAATGCAGTTTGCAAGGGAAATAATTTCTAAGCAATCTGATTGTCTAAGAGTATGAAATCGATTGAATACATTTTGATAGACCATAGCATATAATACTATTCAGTCATTAAACATTATGTTGTAGAATAATATTTAATGGCTTGGAAAATGATCATGAGGCAATGTTAACCTACGAAGCAGGTTACAAAATAGTGTGTAAAGACTAATGGCATTTGATTCATACGTGTCATGCTTTGCAATTTTTTTTTCTTTTCTTCATCTCGTTTACCTACTCTAAAATTTTACCTTCAGTGTATGCACTTTACTTCCTATGATTGGCCCGCTTATAATATTAAAACAGGCAGTACCCAAATCTCAATGAGTTAACACAATAAAGATTTATTTTTCATGTATTCAAAGTGCCCTTAGTCCAGAGAATCTCCGTAGTGATATTCCTCCAGAGATACAGGATGCTTTGCTTTCATGGCTCCGAAGTTTCCGCACAGGTTCTTCTCTATGACCACTGTGGGCAGGGAAGAGAACCTACAACACTGCAAACAGCCTTTTCACTGCCTTTCCTAATGAGACACACAAGACCTCTATGCATGGTCCACAAACTAAAATTAGTCACATGGCCCCACCAACTGCAAGGGGTTTGAGAAATACTGTCTCTTGTTGACCCTGAAGTGGGGGAGTAGACCTTGGTAAACTCTAATAGTTGAGAGTAAGTAGTCATCAATTATTGTACATATATTTTAAAAATTAGATGCTATAATTCGAGATCGAGAAATAGAAAAGTATTATTTTAGTCAAAAAAGATGATAAAGATGATTCCTGAAAAATGTAATAAATGCTGTATGATAATTCTGGCCAAAATCTTAAAACATTAGTTTTTGAAAATTTACAACACAAACACAATTATAAGTAGTAATGTTATTTAGTATTGAATATTAAAAGTAAAATGGGTATTTCCTGTATTAATTTCTGCTCAGACTCACCTCTTTTACAGCTATGTCTTTCTTTTTTTTTTTTTTTTTTTTTTTCTTTTTTGTTGAGACAGAGTCTCGCTTTGTCGCCCAGACTGGAGTGCGGTGGCCGGATCTCAGCTCACTGCAAGCTCCGCCTCCTGGGTTCACGCCATTCTCTTGCCTCAGCCTCCCGAGTAGCTGGGACTACAGACGCCCGCCACCTCGCCCAGCTAGGTTTTTGTATTTTTTTTAGTAGAGACGGGGTTTCACCGTGTTAGCCAGGATGGTCTCGATCTCCTGACCTTGTGATCCGCCCGTCTCGGCCTCCCAAAGTGCTGGGATTACAGGCTTGAGCCACCGCGCCCGGCCTACAGCTATGTCTTTCTAAAAGTAATAACACTATCAATAAACCTGCAACACATTAATGGTAAACTTGTAAGGGAGATGCTAATCATTGCTTCTATGGCTCTTAGATCTTCAGTGGGCTCTTTGACTGGATCTCGGAATGAAATTGACAAAAACAAGTTAACATGAGGAAAGCATAGAAGTTTTATTACTTTAACATGTACATGGAAACCCTCACAAAAGAGTGAAGTCTGAAAAAATGGCCAAAGCAAGATACTTTTTTAGTTTTTAGACAAATGACAATAAATTTGAGAAGAAATGACTAGACTGGGAAGTCTGACTGGGGCAGTGCATTGCAGACGAGTCAGTAGGAGATATATTGGGGTATAAAGCTAGTAAAAGACAAGGGTTACTTTAGAAAATTTATTTCTTATTCAGGTCCATCATAGCCCCAATTCCAAATATGGTGATAAATGTTACCTTCCTGCCCTCCCCTGTAAAGGGAAGGCAACCCTCTCAAAAGAATCCTGAAAGACTGCTACATGTAGGAAAGAGGGACAGGTCAGATAGCTCTTTCTGTAACTACAGTTTCTCCAATGTTTTTAGCTAGAGATAATCAATATACCAAGTTGGCATATTTTGGGTTGGCACTTCCTTAATTCCCTCAAACTAACAAATTAATATTGACTTGCCTACATTATGTAAACTGAGTATACGAATGAATATTTTGAAATTGGTAGTATTAAATATTTTCTTCTTCGTAATTGTTAAAAATCTGTTTGAGGTCAGGTGTGGTGGCTCACACCTGTAATTCCAGCACCTTGGGAGACTAAGGCCAGCAGATACTGGAACCCAGGAGTCTGAGATCAATTCAGGCAATGTGGTGAAACCCTGTCCCTAAGAAAGAAAAAAAAAAAAAAAAAAGAGTGGAGATAGTGCCACTTCACTCCAGCCTGTGCAACAGAGTGAGCCTCTGTCTCAAAACAAAAAACAAAGCAAAACAAAACAAAAAAAGAAAAAAGAAAAGAAAAAAAATAAGAAAAAAAAGAAAAAAACCTATTAGAGCTAGTTTTCGTCAGAAAAAAAATCTATTTGAGCTAGTTTTCTTCAAAATACACATAATTACTGAAATGGGTTTAAATATAAATATTAATTACATTAATGTATCTTCTGAATTTTGGCTTCTCTCTATTCATTTCTGAAAGTTGGACAAATATACAGAAGAAAACTTAGTTGCTAATGCTTGATGGTGACAAAATCTTAAGAAAAAAGGGCCTCTACAAAAAATTTAAGGAAAAAAAAAATCGTGTGGCAACATGCACCTGTAGTTCTAACTACTCGGGAGATTGAGGCAGGAGGATTGCTTGATCCCAGGAGTCTAAGACCAGCCTAGGCAACAGAGTGAGACTATGTCTCTACAAAAAACAAACAAACAAATGTGTTGCTGTTTATCATCATTAATAATAAAAAATTGATAATAAAATAAATAAATAACAATATTAAAACCTGTTCTGGAGATAGATCAGTGCACATAAAAATAATTTAAATGTTTAAATATTATGCAAATTTACATCAATATAGCAGTTGTGACTATTAAAAAATGTGTTTTCTTTGTATATGTATGTTTGGGTGTGTGTGTGAGAAGATGAGTGTGTTCTAATTAAAGAATGACAATTTATCCATATCAATGATATTGTGAAGGAAAAGCCTCACCCTTAATTCTAATAATAAAAGAGAAATCCTTTTAAAACATAAGCTAGATAACATAAACTCTTTGATCAAAATTCTCTCCTGGTTCCCCATATCATTTGGAGAAAATGTATGGTCCTATGGTGGTAAATTATTTCTTTGACCTCATCTGTAATTAATCTACCAACTGCTTTCTCTGTTCCAGCCACATTCCTTCATGAACTCACCTTAAGGACTTTACAATGGCTAAGCCCCTATCTACAATGTTCTTCCCTAACATATCTACATGGCTCTCTTCCTGATTTGTTTACATCTTTTATATTAAAACCACAAACAAAACACCACCATGTCAGTGTTTGTTTTGGTGATATTTCCCTAGTGATTGACTCCCACAGTTTGTATTTTTATCTGAATGCATCCTAATTTTGCTTTCCCTTTTCAATATTGTTTTCTCTAGATACAAAATTATAGTTTGGTAGATATTTCCTTTGCATATCTAAAGAATGGCATGCTTTACATATGGAGAGGAAATAGCTGCCAAGCTATAATTTTTTCTCACCTTCATCGTATCTGTTGAGAAGTCTGCTGTTAATTTGATTGATTTCCTTAAAACCTGTCTGCCTTTTCAGATTTTCCCTCTGTTCTGGCTTTTTAAAATAATGATATGATTTAGTGAATTTGCTTTGCCTGTTGTTCACAATGCTTCTTGAATTTAAAGTTTGACTTGTTTCATCAGTTGTGGGCAAGACTCCAGAGAAGTGTGGGACTGTGATCAGTTAGGAGCTGGGAGGTGAGTGCAATGGCTTGATAATATGAGTTTGGATGGGGTACCATCCGAATTGTATTTACTCCATGCATACTACATTATGGTTTGAAGCAGGAGCCATAAACTGTGGCACATGGGTCTAATCTGGCTGACAGGTTTCTTTGTAAATAAGATTTTATTGGGTTATAGTCACACTCATTTGTTTAGGTATTATCTAGGGACAATCTCCCACTTATTTCTTTCGGAAAAAATCTAGAACTCTTACCTTTCCCAAATGACAAACTTGAGTAGTGCCGCAAAGACCACGCAATTCACAAAGCCTAAAACGTTTAACAGATAGTCCTTTACAGAAAAAGTTACTGACGTCTGGTTTATAAAAACAGTATGGTTTTTATAGTCCGACAGTCTTGATAAAACAAAACAAAACAAAACAGACAAACCAAACCGATCCTAACAAATACTAATGCTTTCTTTTACATTTTGTATAACTTTACTGAATCTTGCTTGGTTTTTGTATACACTAGTAATCATATTTACCTAACAGAATTGCAATGTGAAGTAAATACATGTGAAAATCTTAACATCACAGTCTGGCACATAATAGGCACACAGAAAATGTCCTTTAATCAACTTATTTTTTTCTTTTGTATGTGTGTTCATAGCAGCCAAGTTCAGGACACAAACACCTCAAATCTAAGATATCGACGGTCTGTTATTTCCATTTTCTTTTCTCTTCAATCTACCCTTTATCCAACTATATTTAATAACGGTGTGTTTTGCTTCATTTTTGCAGCATAATTTGAATAGTCATTCTCTTTTAATAAAAATCTTTATTTTATTTTATTTTTTGCTTCATTCAAAAGAGTGATTCTGCCCATATTATCATGGAAAGAACATTTTTGAGGACAGCATTAGGACATGCTAAACAGCCAAATGTGTTATATGGAGACTGAATACTTTGAATAATGCAAGAAAAGGAAATACATTTGGTGGTGGTGGTGGTGTTATCGCTGTAATGACATAGAACATTAAAATGTCTTGATTTTAATGGAGCATTAAAGTTATGCTCCATTAAGGACTGACCATAAAGGGCTTTTGTGAAAAATGTAAGTGACGAAAGTCATACACATTCAGGGGATAATGAAGAAAGGCATGAAGTGCCCAAACATGAGGAGGTCTGAGCCTGGGATGTCATCCAGTTAAGTTGGCAAGAAGAGTAACCACTGTCTGAACCTTGCTGGCTCAGGGTTCCCTCCAGCTGAACACCTCGTCCTCATATGCATGGAATATTAACCTCGCCTGGCTCCTGAATGTGTAGCAGCTAAATGCCTATTCTTCTCATGAGTGGAAAATTCATCCTTTCTGTCAGTGTAATCTTGCCAGCCATCTGCTCAGTGGAAGTGATGCCCATCATTTGTCGTCGATCTTTACAACGTTACCTTTGAGGTACCTTATGTAGAAACCTCTGTTAGCTCCTCCTTGTAGGGAAAGTCTTCCTGGGTATTGGAAAGATGTTCCTTGATTTAAATATCACAAAGTGTCATAAGCTGGGATATTATAGGAGGACACTACAGTTGCCTTTGAAAATGAGAGGTTGCAAGCTAGTTAATGTGATGTTGCATGTTTTGCATCAACTTTGTTACAATATTTTGGGGACTAATGTGTCCTAAAATATTACACAACACAGTGATTCTCGACTTCAGTGTGTAACAGAATCACCTAGAGAACATATAAAACCCCAGATTACTGGGCCCTGGCTACAGAGTTTCTGATTCAGTAAGACTGGTGGTGGTTCTGAGAATTTGCATGTCAAACAATTTCCCGCATAATACTGTTACTAGGTGACACAATTGGAGAAGTACTATTATAACATATAAAACATAGGAAAGATTAACTCTTGCTATGGTAATAAATATTCAGCCAAATAATAAATGCTGTAGTTTTCCATTCTGGGTACCACAATTTTTGCTACTGTTGCCTCAACTAGTTTACTCAGTTTAAATATCCATTTAGTGATTTTTGCAAACACTTTTAAATTGTAAAATTCATCAAATGTTATTAGTTTTTCACAAAGAAAGTTTTACAATTTACAACCTTTTTGACTTCAAGATTTATATATATATATGTGTGTGTGTATAATACTGTGTGTGTTTACCCAAAATATCAAATCTACAACTAACACACTTCATTTCAGTTGTACACTTCAGTTGTATGTGACTTAAGGTTGTGCCTCTAAACTAGTTGCTATTCTTCATTTTCTCATTTTAGCTGTGAATAATTTGTTGACTCCATGCTTTTTCCTGAGCCACGTGATTTAATACAGAAAAGCTACTTCAAAAAACATACAACCTCTTTTATTTTCCACCTACCTCATTTCCTTTTTATTTTGATAAAATACCTATTTAGGAAAAATAATTGCAGAGAGGTATCCCCTTCCATCATTCGAATGTGAGTTTTATTTTGATAGTTCTAATTATCACTCTTTTTTGCTAAGTTATTGACCATGCTAAAATTTTTAGTTTCTCCTCTTCAAAATGTGACCTGCCAAGTACTATTTTAGTTATTTACAGCTCTTTCTGCGTATACTTGGGGAGTTGGTTCCAGGACTGCCATATAGATAAAAAAATTTCACATCCTCAAGAGCTGCAGACACTCATTTATATACAAAGTCAGCCCTCCGTAGAGGTGGTGTTTCAATCTGGAAATACTGTATTTTTGATTCTGATTTGGTTTGAAACACCTTCGTGTATAAGTGGACTGGCACAGTTCAAATCCATGTTGTCCATGGATCAACTGTATTTATCTTTTTCTGGTCTGAATTAAAATATGAAAGTGTTGATATTTGTAGGGTTAAACCAATGCAACCAGTTTATATTTCCTGAATTTTTGTTGAAAAGAGAATCCTTCCAGATTTTACAACAGCCGAAAAAGTCTTTCCTTCTTAATCAAAAATAATTTAATCTGGTAACATTTTATTCCAAGATTAGTAACCATCCTCCTTGCTATAGTTTTGTGTACTTAATTGCAATTTAAGTAGCACAATACGTGGTATATATTAGACACTATTCTCATTTGTTAACTAATTCTTCACATCATAATTTGAATTATGTCACTAGTTTCATCAAGAGTTTTATAGTTACAAAGAGAATATGGTTAACGTAAACCAAATAAAAAGAAATTAGTTTATAGAAAATAATTTATTTGGAAATAATTGCATTGAAATTTATCTTGCCTCTTTGAATTTTTACAGTTAAAAAAACACATTGTCTGGCAGGTGTGGTGGCTAATGCCTGTAATCTCAGCACATTGGGAGGCCGCTACGGGCAGATTACTTGAGGTCAGGAGTTCAAGACCAGCCTGTCTAACGTGGTGAAACTCCGTCTCTACTAAAAACGTAAAAATTAGTCAGGTGTGGTGGCAGGCACCTGTAATCCCAGCCATTCGAGAAGCTGAGGAAGAGAATTGCTTGAACCTGGGAGGCAGAGGTTACAGTGAACCAAGATCACACCACTGCACTTCAGCCTGGGTGATACAGAGAGACTCTGTCTCAAAAACAAAGAAACAGCAACAACAAAAACACCCCACAAAATACATTGTCTTTTTAACACTTTTGTTCAAAATTATTGCTTTTTGATAAATATCATGCATGAAACAAGCAGTTAATTTGCTCCTTCATATACTGCCCTGTGATATTAAAATCACTATGAATATTTTATGTTATTTCATGGACAAATAAGCGTTACATCTTCCTTTTAAAGAAAAATATCTTCTTTTAAAAGAAGATTGTTCATTTGACTAATTAATATCTGAAGCCAGTAATAGTTTCAATCTCTGTTGGGTTAGATTGGTTGTGTTTATTCACAATTAAAAAAAAAAAAAGCCTCTAAAATGTTCTATTAAAGAAAGGGTAGTGTCTTCTTCATTTCTAGTATAAGAATTGAACTTCTCAAGGGAAAAAAAAGTTTAAAAAAAGGAAGAATTAAAGATAATAGCAAGCTACATATATCCATAGACATGCAGTCTCTGAACACACACTTTCTTAATGATCGAAATTTCTAAAGTCCAGAATTGTAATTATAAACAAACTCTACCTCATGGTTTTTATGTCATATGAATAATTATTGTTTAACCACTGCCCTCTTCATAAAGCAGAAAATAAATGGTTTCAAGCAAAACTCATCATTCAATTTGTGGTTAATTGATATAATTAGAGTATATTTTGTCATGTTCTCTTTCCAAACTGATGATAACGTGAAAAAAATCTGTTGGTTACTTTGCATTCTCTTCCTTTAAATATTTGTCAGGCTAGTTTATAGACGAGAAAACATTGTCCCTGTTTTTCAAAGTTTATTTACAATTTTTTTTTTGTTTTAGTGTTTTGTATATGCTAGAGAAAAGTTTTCTAAGAGTTTTGATTTTGTAACTGCAACGTTCTTCAGAGATTTATGACAAATTTAGATCTCTGAAATATCTGACTCAATAAATAATGTTTTTTAGAGACCTGTACCTCATGTCTGTTTTCTGGAAACACTAACACATTAATTTCTTAATTTTATTATTATTCTATATTCGCTTTATGGCTCAATGTTTGATATTAATTTTAAAAATGAATTTAAAGTAATAGTTCTAAAAAGGATTGACTTTTTCCCTCCTAAGGAAACTTAGGAGTATCTATACACATTTTTGGTTGTTACAACGTAGGAACAAAAGTGAGTTCAGGCTGGGCGTGGTGGCTCACGCCTGTAATCTCAGCATTTTGGGAGGCCGAGGTGGATGGGTCACCTGAGGTCGAGAGTTCAAGACCAACCTGACCAACATGGAGAAACCCCGTCTCTACTAAAAATATAAAATTAACCAGGCGTGGTGGCGCATGCCTGTAATCCCAGTTATTTGGGAGACTGAGGCAGGAGAATCACTTGAATCTGGGTGGCAGAGGTTGCGGTGAGCCGAGATCGCGCCACTACACTCTAGCCTGGGCAAAAAGAGGGAAACTCTGTCTCAAAAAAAAAAAAAAAAAGGTGCTATTGGTATCTAGTAGGTAGTGTCCAAGAATGCTGTTAAAAATCCTATTAAAAACAGGACAGTCTATTATCTATCTCCAAATGTCAAATGTTCTGAGGTAGCCTATAATCATAACAAAATTTCAAATCATATTTGAAACTATTGTGTGTGTACTGACTTGTGTTAGCATCAGTTTGAGGTAACCTGGTCAGTAATTCCTGTTTACTATGTCCTCTATTTATTTCCCCGACAATTATGATATATGTAATACTCCTGAGTCATAGCCATAAAGAAATTTAAATGAAAATTAGACCTCCCTTTTTGGGAATGGAGATTTACTTTTTATAGACAGATAATCTCTAATTGTGCTGTCCACTACCATTAATTTTATTATTGATTTGGTTTGATTTTCTGTGTGATTATATTGCGTATAAGTAACATTTTTAAATTCAATGGAATTTTAGTGTGGCTTATTCAAATGACAAGAAAGGTGAAGCTGACGTTCATCTCTTTTTTTTAATTCAATTTACAAATGAGTACTTACTTGGAAAAAGAATCAGGGTTACTCATAATTCATATGCAAAACTGTGATTCGTTTCCCTTTTATAATTTGTTTAAATAAGCCGGGGAAAAAAAAGAATGAAGTTGAGCAGAAAATTCAAAATAACAACTCTCAGTATGGAATTGTTATGGATACAATATGCCCTGTTTTCATAGAGAAAGAGAGAAAGAGCAACTCATCATGTTACTCTGAGATAAAGGTTGATGACCAAGGCACATTCATGATCTGAAATCGGGGCTTAGGGCTTGGCCAGAGGATTATTAAAATATACAGCAACATTGAACTAAAAAAGAAAATGGAGTCTGGTATCACTGGGACAAAAGTGGTACTATGTTCTTATATTATTCTGAATTTCCTCTTTACCTATGTTCATCATTAAATTTAAATGCATATAGCTATTATCCTTCTCCTATGAAATGAACAGAGTTTGGCTAGAAAGGAAGTGAAGATTCTGAAGGATAGAATCTTTGTAACTAATTTTTCAGTCTTTATAGCACAAATGAAAAACAATATATATATTTTAATACTTTATGTGTGTCTCACTCACTTAAATAACACAAACATTCTAAGCAGGAGGTCCTTGTGGCTTTTAAGACTGAGCTTTCTATATATAAATATAAAAAGTGTGTGTGTGTGTGTATATATATATATAAACACTTTATAAATATATACCCATACCTGTCATTAAAAGCAAGTGTGTATATATGTACCTGTTTATATATGTATACACAGGTACATATATATATTAATATATATGTTATATATACACATACCCACATTTGGTTTTAATGATGGGGATGAATGTGCAAGTATAGAGGAGAAGGTTAGAAATGTGTGCTTTTGAATTCACTTTAATAATGTGATACAATAATTATATAATTAGAATATATGTTACTATAATTGTACATATATAATAAAATTGAGGCTTGGTAGGTTTTTCAAAATTAAAATGAAGGAAATTACTCTCAAAAAGAGCAGAATATTTTTTCTCTCCTTTTTATTATTTCAATTAAAAAAACTATTTTTATGTTTTTAAAGACAGGGTGAATCCCAGAATTTTGAGAGGACAAGGCATTTGAATCACTTGAGGTCAGGAGTTAGAGACCAGCCTGGCCAACATTGCAAAACCTCATGTCTATTAAAAATACAAAAATTAGCCAGGTGTGGTGGTGCACACCTGTAATCCCAGATACTTGGGGGGTTAAGGCATGAGAATCGCTTGAACCTAGCAGGTGGAGATTACAGTGAGCTGAGATTGTGCCACTGTACTCCAGCCTGGGCAACAGAATGAGACTCCGTCTCAAATAAATGAAAAAAAATAGTGACAGGGTGATATGTTTGGCAGTGTCCCCATCCAAATCTCATCTTGAACTGTAACTCCCATAATTCCCATGTGTTACGGGAGGGGGCTGCTGGGAGATAACTGAATCATGGGAACAGTTTCTGCCATCCTGTGCTTGTGATAGTGTATGTCTCTCAAGATCTGATGGTTTTATAAGGGGTTTCCTCTTTCACTTGCCTCTTATTCTCTCTTGCCTGCTGCCAGGTAAAATGTACCTTTTGCCTTCTACCATGATTGTGAGGTCTCCCCAGCCACATGGAACTGTGAGTCTATTAAATCTCTTTTTCTTTATAAATTACACAGTATTGGGTATGTCTATAAGAGCAGGGTGAAAATGGACTTATACAGTAAATTGGTACTGATAGAGTGGAGTGCTGCTGTCAAGATGGCTGAAAATGTTGAATCAACTTTGGAATTGGGTAACAGGCAGAGGCTGGAACAGTTTGGAGGGCTTAGAGGAAGATAGGAAAATGTGGGAAAATTTGGAACTTTCTAGAAACTTGGAGGGTTTAGAAAACAGGAAGATGTGGGAAAGTTTGAAACTTTCTAAAGACTTGTTGAATGGCTTTGTCCAAAATGCTGATAGTGATATGGACAATAAAGTCCAGACTGACGTGGTCTCAGATGAGGAACTTGTTGGGAACTGAAGCAAAGGTAACTGTTGCTGTGCTTTAGAAAAGACAGTAGTGGCATTTTGCCCATGCCCTAGAGATCTGTGGAACTTTGAACTTGAGGGAGATGATTTAGGGTATGAGGTGGAATAAATTTTTAAGCAGCAAAACGTTCAAGAGGTGACTTCGGTTCTGCTAAAAGCATTGGGTTTTAAAAGGAAAACAACATAAAAGTGTGGAAAATTTGCAGCCTGATGATGTGATAGAAAAGAAAACCACATTTTCTCAGGAAAAATTCAAGCTGGCTGCAGAAATTCACATAAGTAATGAGTAGCCAAATGTTAATCACCACAACAATGGGGAAAATGTATCCAGGGCATATCAAAGACCTTTACTGTAGTTCATCCCATGACAGGCCTGGAGGCCTGGGAGAAAAATACAGTTTCATGGGCTGTACCCAGAGCCCCACTGATGTGTGCAGCCTAGAGATTTCGTACCCTGTGTCCCAGCCACTCTAACCATGGCTAAAAGGGGCCAACATAGAGCTGGGGCCATGGCATCAGAGGGTAAAAGCCCCCAGACTTGGTAGCTTCCATGTAGTGCTTAGCCTGTGGGTACACAGAAGTCAAGAATTAAGGTTTGGGAATCTCCATTTAGATTTCAGAGGATGTATGGAAATGCCTGGATGTCCAGGCAGAAGTTTGCTGTAGGTGTGTGGCCCTCATGCAGAACCTCTGCTAGGGTAGTACAAACGGGAAGCATGAGATTGAAACCCCCGCACAGAGCCCCCACTGGGATACTGCCCAGTGGAGCTTGAGAAGAGGGCCACCATCCTTCAGACCCAAGAATGATAGATCCACCAACAGATTTCACCCTGTTTCTGGAAAAGCCACAGGCACTCAATGCTAGCCTGTGAAAGCAGCCAAGAATGGGGCTGTACCCTGCAAAGCCACAGGGATGGAACTGGCCCAGACCATGGGAATCTATCTCCTTCATTGGCCAATTTCTCCTGTATAGAATGGCTGTATTTCCCCAGTGCCTGTACCTCCTCTGTATCTAGGAAGTAAATAACTTATTTTGATTTTGCAGGATCATTGATGGAAGGGACTTGCCTTGTCTCAGATGAGACTTTGGACTGTGGACTTTTGAATTAATGCTGAAATGAGTTAAGACTCTGGGGGACTGTTGGGAAGGCATGATTGATTTTGAAATGTGAGGACCTGAGATTTGGGAGGGGCTGGATGGGGTGATATGGTTTGACTGTGTTCCCACCTAAATCTTACCTTGAGTTGTAGCTCCCAAAATTCCCATGTCCTGTGGGAGAAACCTGGTGGGAGATAATTGAATCACGGATTAGTTTCCCCATACTGTTCTCATGATAGTGAATAAGTCTCATGAGATCTGATGGTTTTATAAGGGATTTCCTCTTTTGCTTGGCTCTCATTCTCTCTTGCCTGCCACCATGTAAGACATGCCTTTTGCCTTCCACCATGATTGTGAAGCCTCTACAACCATGTGGAAATGTGACTCCATTAACACCCTTTTTCTTTATACCCAGTCATGGATAAGCTTTTATCAGCAGCATGAAAATGGACTAATACTCAGGGTCTCACTCTGTTGCCCAGGCTGGAGTACAGTAGCACAATCTTGGCTCACCATAGCCTCATCTTCCCTGACTCATGGGATCCTCCCACTTCAACCTCCCTAATAGCTGGGACTACCGGAACATGCCACCACACCTGGCTAACTTTTGTAATTTTGTTGACATGGGGTTTTGCTACATTGCCCAGGTTGGTCTCATATTCTGAGTTCATGTGATCATTTTGCTTCAGCCTCCCAAATTGCTGGGATTACAGGTGTGAGCCACAGCACCCAGCCCTTGACTTTTTTATTTTATTTTTTTAACAGATACTCTCTGATTCAAATAATCATTAAGTAAAAATTGCTTATTATAAAAACACATGCACGATTTTAAAGTTCCTTCTGTTTCCTAAAAATATAAAATAGTGCCTCATTTATGTTTCAATTTACATTTAAAACACAAAAATAAATTGTTTTCAAAAAAGATTTAAAGATGATGCTAAGGTGTATCTCTCATCTAAGTATCTTTCTTTTTCTTTTCTTTTTTTTTTTTTTTGACACAGAGTGTCTCTCTGTCACCCAGGCTGGAGTACAGTGGCACGATCTCGGCTCACTGCAGCCTCTGCGTCCTGGGTTTAAGTGATTTTCCTGCCTCAGCCTCCTCAGTAGCTGGGACTACAGGTGTGTGCTACCACACCTGGCTAATTTTTGTATTTTTAGTAGAGATGGGATTTCACCTCTTGTAAGTTTTAGGAATGAATAAAATTAATGCTATGCTAACCCAGTAGTTGAGAGTAAAGAAAGATTCAGAATTCAAGCATGCAATAAAATCTTCAATAAATACGTACTGAGCTTCCATTCTAGGAGAGAACTTTGGGATGGAGCTGTTAAGAAAGACAAGAACCTGATATCCCTAAAGCCCACAGATTGTCCACTGGTCAAGAAGTCGTTAAAGCAATAGAGATCAGAAATTCAGGTGGGAACACTGTCTACAAGGAGTTAATAAATCCAAGTGTGAGGAGGTGATATCCAGATATCAAATTTGGGGCAATTAACCCCCAGATTTATTATGGATGGTGGTGGAAGCTTTCTTTCAGTCACTGGCTATTCTGAGGCTCACAGATAGGGGTGAGCAGGAATATCTTACTCAAATGGTGGGTAGATGCTAAGACTAACTGTCTCTATTAAGCACTATAAATCAAGAATAATTGATTTAGGACCTAAATCTCTTTAATTTTAATTGTTGCTATGGTTAGTTTAACATGACAACTTGTCTAATGCCCTGATGTTGGTCATACACCTTTCTAGACTGTACTGTTGTTTTTTAGATAGAATTAACACTTAAATCTGTAGACATATAGTAAAGCTCTTTAACCTCCATTAGGTGAGTGGGCCTTACTCAATCAACTGATAATCTTAAGAAAAAGGCTGAGTTTTCCCAAAGAAGGATTTTCCTCAAGACTGCAACATAGAAACCCTGCCTAAATTTCCAGCCTGATGCTGCCCTGGGGAACTCATATTTAAGACTGCAACATGAGCCGTTAATCTGAATTCGGAGCCTACCAGCCTGCCTTATAGACTACAGACTTGCCAGTCCCCACAATTGCTCCATTTCGTGTGTGTGTGTGTGTGTGTGTGTGTATGCACAGTCTTGTTCATACACATACACACACACACACACACACACACACACACATATATATGGGGGAAAGAGAGAGAGAGAGGGAGAGAGCGGTCTATTGGTTCTGTTTCTCTGGAGATTCCTGACTGATGCAATTGGATACTTGGCTGTATCCATGCATGTCTACTATGCAAATCACGGTATCCACGTCCATTTTCTGTTTTCCTAGGCCTTCCAGCCAGGTGAGATGTCAAGATGCTACTCACCTTTGTGCCTTTGGCGATCGACCTTTCACTAGTCTCTCCCTCCCGCTGGGTCTTGATTAACCTGATTCTCTGGCACAGGATTTTATGCCTATAGAAATGTATCCTCAGTTGCTTTAAAACTATTTTTTGATAACTTGCAGAACCATTTTTAAGGGTTGGATCAAGTAGTGCTGTCTAAGTTTCTATTCCTACCCCCAGTGACTGCCCTCTGGCAACTGCTACTAACACTTTTATACCAAAAACTATGGTGAGTCACAAGAGCTCAACAAAAGCTCCTTCAGTTAAAAAAATTTTAAAAGGTAAAACCACTTGATCTGAAAAACACAGTGCATTTAGGCTTACTAACAAAGTTGAGGAACAGACTGCTGTGACCCTTTGCTAGTTTTAAAAGTCCTTGTGTTTTCAAAATGTTAGTAACACCAGACTGGCAGGCCAAAGAGAAAAGGCAAACACAGGGAGATAGCAGGGAGTGGGGTGGGGAGGAGGAAGGGAGTCGGATGAGGTAGGGGGCTGGGAAGAGAGAGAGAAATACAGTGAAAGAGTTAAAATCGTCTTTAACCTATAATATCTATTTATTTTATAATGGAAGTGCTGTGTCAAGTAACTTTGTCATTTTTTTTTCCCAGTAATCCTCTCCTACTTCTAAGCTTTTATAATAAGTAGAAAAATGTCCAGAGCTTTCCCGTATCAACATATATTGATACTTAAGTGGCATGTCTCTTGATATTTGGGCAACATGCTAAACATTTTGCATAATAAGTGAGTAGAAGTTGGTTCTATTATATTGTTTATTTTCTCAATTCAGGGTTTTTGTTTCTGGATTTCAATCTCCAATATTAAAAAATGTATAGTTGTGCATGAAATATCATTGCTCAGACTTATCTCCACTCTTTGGTGATAGAAAACAGAGAAAATGTTCTGTTGGATTGACAGTTGTCAACAATTATTAAGCTTTTGTTCAGAGAGATAATTACATGTTTATTAAGAAAGGATTTATGATTAAGGCATACAAAATTTTATCCCTAATATTATTTCTGAAACTATAAGAAAAAATAAACTCTTGTGATGTTATGTGATGGATCTCTTTTACAATTAGAAAATCCTGGCCCCAATTCCCTTTGCCATCTTCCTATGCTATTACACATTCAACAGATACAGCCCATCTTTAAGCAATATGGAACATCTCACCAATCAGTGATTATTGTATCCTTCGTTTTCTCTCTTTCTAAAATGTCTTTAGACCCTGTTCCAAGTAATATATTTTAATGATTTTTTTTTTTTTTTTTTTTTTTTTTTTTAAGCAGAGCCTCACTCATTGCCTAGGCTGCAGTGTAGTGGGGCCATCTCGACTCACTGCAAGCTCCGCCTCCCGGGTTGTTCACGTCATTCTCCTGCCTCAGCCTCCCAAGTAGTTGGGACTACAGGTGCCCGCCACCACGCCTGGCTAGTTTTTTGTGTTTTTATTAGAGAAGGGATTTCACCGCTTTATCCAGGATGGTCTCGATCTCCTGATCTCGTGATCCACCCGCTCGGCCTCCCAAAGTGCTGGAATTACAGTCGTGAGCCCCCGCGCCCAGCCATTTTAGTTATTTTTTAAAAGAGTCAGTTGCAAGGATTTTTTTTTTTTTTTTTTTTTTTTCCCAGTGTAGGCTTATCTTACACCAATGATGTTTTCTGCTATGTAGGCTTATCTTACATCCCTCCAGAAGGCCTGTTCAGTTATCTTTGTTGTTACAACACAATATAAGATCTCCCATTTCATATGACATACTGGATAAAAGCATCTCCCTCCATTAAACTATGAACTTGTTGAGGGAGGAAACAAGTCCACTCATTATCTATGTATGAAATCAATATATGCCCCATCTTACATGGACCACTTGAATACATTGTTATCTTACAGAAAATGTGTAAAATAAAATATCAGTGATAATATTAAGTAAGAAAATCTGGCCGGGCACGGTGGCTCAAGCCTGTAATCCCAGAACTTTTGGAGGCCGAGGCGGGCGGATCACGAGGCCAGGAGATCGAGACCATCCTGGCTAACACGGTGAAACCCCGTCTCTACTAAAAATACAAGAAAATTAGACGGGCGAGGTGGCGGGCGCCTGTAGTCCCAGCTACTCGGGAGGCTGAGGCAGGAGAACGGCGTGAACCCGGGGGGTCGGGGCTTGCAGTGAGCCGAGATCGCGCCACTACACTCTAGCCTGGGGCACAGAGCAAGACTCCGTCTCAAAAAAAAAAAAAAAGACTACACATGGCAATTTTTTATAGATTCAAATTTGGGGCATATTATTTCTTTCTAATGACAGTTTTACTAATGTTCTTTTCTAAACAAGTACATTTTATTTCAACTACAAAAACAAAGTAGTTTTTTTGTTTTTTTTTTTTTGCTGTCTGGTATATGCAGAGTATAGTAATTTAAAGAGAGGGTCAGCTCAGAATTTTATACAGCATACAAAGAAGTGATTAATCTGAGTTTACTATCAGAATTACCTGTGAGGCATAAAACAGGCAAAAGACATTTTCCTGATGGTTATCCCTGGATAGTTTGATTCATTGGAGATTTACATCAGAAAAATGTTCACACGTGAGAAGACGCTTTCACTGTGAATTAAAATTGAGAAAAATTTTTAGGGGTCAGGTGGTATAATTGAGCAACTCATGTACTTAAATACTTGTATTGAATGCCTACTATGTACCAAACAATGTTCTAGGTTTTGGAGATAATACCAGTTAAACAACACTAATTCATGCCTTTATGGGAGTTACATTCCAATAAAGGAGAAACAGATAAAGACATAATGAAAATAATAAAGAGGTCTATTGTGTATTTGTTCAAAAGTTAAAAGATATGGAAAAAGGTGACAAAAACAAACAAACAAAAAACAACTGATGGTCATATAAAGCTAGATGAATCAGGTTTTATGCTGAGAAGGAAATTTCAAATTTAAATAGAGTGCTACAGGTTGACTACCTTGCTAACATGACCTTCGGATAAGAGCTTTTGTAGGTGAAACTGTTAGTCAGGTGGCTAGCTGGAGTAAGTGGATTCCAGGCAGAGGAATATCTAATTTAAAACTCTAAATCAAAGATATGCCTTGTGTGATGAAGAAGCAGCAAGGATAGTGGTGTAGCTGAAGTAGAATGAGTGGAGTGAGTGGGAAAACTGGTAGAAAGGAGATCAAGGTTATAAGGGAAACAGACTATATTGGGCATACAGACCCAACTTCTGTTTCACACACAATGAAATGGGAAGCCCTTGCAGATTTTTATTCAGCATTAAGGTTGACTGGGTCTTTGTGTTGAGAATTGACGGCCCATGAGCAAGGAGAGAAGCAAAGGGTCTGTTAAGAAGATAATTGCAATAAATCAGGTAATTGTTGGTGTTGGCTTAAACCACTATGGTAACAGTGGAGAAGTGAATTTATTTTGAAGTTAGAGCCATAATGATTGACCAACACATTAAATATGAGATATGGAAGAAATAAAAGCCATGCATGATTCCAAAGACTCTGGCCTCATAAATTGGGAGAATGCCTTTCCCATCAACTGTGACGATGGTGGTTATAAGTGGAAAGCCAGGAGTTCAATATGGAACCATTATAAGACTGGAATGAATATCCTGCATCTGCTTTAATTAATTTTTTTTTAAGTATAAATTAGGAGGTCAGGTGTGGTGACTCAAGTCTGTAATCCCAGCACTTTGGGAGGCCCAGGTTGGCAGATCACAAGGTCAGGAGATCAAAACCATCCTGACTAACACGGTGAAACCCCGTCTCTACTAAAAATACAAAAAAATTAGCCAGGTGTGGTGGTGGGCGCCTGTAGACCCAGCTACTCGGGAGGCTGAGGCAGAAGAATGACATGAATCTGGAAGGCAGAGCTTGGAGTGAGCAAAGATCGCACCACTGTACTACGGCACAGGAGACAGAACAAGACTATACCTCAAAAAAAAAAGTATAAATTAAGAAATTACATTACAATGGAGATGATTAAGTGCTATATGTCAAGAACATGATTATTTTATTGAATTTCATTTTATAGTAGGATATATTATTAAAACTGGAAACAGTAAATCAGAGAGTGACTGCAGAACTTCAAAACATGGAAAAAAGCATTTCTTGGAGAGGATAGTGAATATCGTGCTGTCTCTGTTATGAGCTGTCTTTATTCCCCAGTAATGCAAGTACTACCTGTTGACAGACTACAGCTGTGCCCTTCATTGTAAATTGCCCTTGACCACAGGGAACTACATCATCTTAATTATGCTCCTTCTATCTCCCAGCTGAGAAGAGGCTACTAAAAGCAAACAAAATCCCAGAATCCTAGCTTCAACTGGGGTAACTCTAAAGAGCCATCTCAATTGCAGAGTTTCTCACAGGGTCAGCTGATGACATAGTTGCAATTACATTATGGGGAAGCTTCTCTTTCTGCTCAATTCTGTCGTCCTAGCCCCTAGGTATATCTCCTAAGTATTCTCCCTATAGGAGCTCCATGTGCAATTATTTGTTTCAGAATCTGTTTCCAGGGCCCCCAAAATAAGTAAGATATTTCTTGCCAGAAGGATTCCAGGGAATCATTTCAAAAATAAGATGTTGAGATGGCTGACTTTGGCGGGCTAGCAATGAGAATACCATTACCTATACTTATACCCACTGGTAATAGGTGAGGTATGGATGGTCCTCGGCAGATGTGGCAATATGACTGTTAAAATTGTCTATGTTGGTAACCTGGATGAAATAGCAGTGCAGTGGGGACACACTGACTAATGTAGTATCACTGGTGGTGGAGAGGGATGAGGGAACTGCTAGCCACATGGTGGTTGTTATTGAGCACCATGTAATAAAGACAGGTAATAGAAGACTTAGGTAGATTTATAACGAATCCAAAGCAAAATACGAAATTCTGAAGGCCTCCTGGGAAATATTTTTAAAAACTCTAATTTCCTGCAGCTGGAAGACAGAGTAAAGGTCCATACTCTTTACTCACATGTAAACTTTTAAACATTATAATTAAATCTAACATGTCCTTGGACCACTCTTTCTTCATTTGCAGTTCCAGTTCTTTCTCAAAAAATAAAACCTCCCTTGTCAGTGTATTGTAAATCCTTACAAATAGACACCTACTCCTGAAAAAAAAAAAAGTAATTTTAATATAAATTTTTCTTTTTACATAATTGCATCATATGCATTCTTAACAGAAACACATAGTATTATCATTTCTATTTATTTACATATATGATACCAAATTGCCCAATTTCTTTCATCTCCCTTTTACTTTTCATATTGGTTCATACATAGCTACCACATTTTAACTGCTTATTAGTTTATTCTCTCTGTAAGCCTTTAGATACCTTCTCAGTTTTTACATTAAATCAATTATATCAGTAACCAACCATGTGTATATGTATTATTATCATGCATCATAAATATTTATCCTCAAAAAGACACTAAAAAATGCAATTGAGTCATTAGGTATGCACTTTGAAAATTTTCATGGCCATTGAAGTAGGCAGAATAATAGTCACCAAACATATCAGAACCTGATTCCTGGAACCTATATATATACATTATACAAGAAAAAAAGGTTTATGCAGATTCCATTAAGTTAAACAATTGAGATGGGAAGCTTATCCTAAAATGTTGGAGTGAGTCTTAAATGCAATCAAGCATATCATTAGAAGAAGGAGGCAGAATAAACACAAAGAGAAGATGTAAAGATGGAACAGAAATTTGAAGATGTTAGCTTGAAGACTTCAGTGATGCACCCACGGCCAAAGATTGCTGGCAACCACTAGAAGCTGAAAGACGTAAGACATGGATTCTCCCTTGTGGAGCCTCTGGAGGGGATATAATCTTCCCCTATTTTGATTTTTGCTCAGTGATATTAATTTTGGATTTCTTGCCCCGAGAACTATGGGATGATAAATTTCTGTAATCTTAAGTCATCAATTTTGCGGTAATTCATTCAGTCACAAAAAGCTAATATAGATATTAATAAATTGAACTCCAAATTGGTGATTAAAATGGCAATCTCCACAGCAATATATGGAGAGCTATACTGCAAAATGCTATCAATATTTAATTTTTTTAATTTTTTGATTTTTTAAATAATTTCAACATTTATTTTAGATTAAGGGTTTACATGTGCAGGCTTGTTATATTTGTTTGTTTAATGATGCTGAGGTTTGGGCTATATTTGATTCCATCACCCAAGTAGTGAGCATAGTACCCAACAGTTAGTTTTTCAACCTATTACTACCTCTCTTCCTCCTTCCATTAGTAGTGCTTAGTGTCTACTGTTGTCATCTTTATGTCCATGAGTAACCAATGTTTAGTGCCCACTTATAAGTGAGAACATGCAGTTTTTGGTTTTCTATTCCTGCATGAATTCACTTAGGATAATGGCCTCTAGCTGCATCCATGCTGCTTCAAAGAACATAATTTTGTTCTTTTTTATGGCTGCATAGTATTCCATGTTGTATATGCACCACATTTTATTTCTTCAGTCCACCATTCTTGGGCACCTAGGTTGATTACATGTTTTTATTATTGTGAACAGTGCTGCGACGAACACATGAGTGAATCTATTTTTTGGTAGAGCAATTTATTTTTGAAAATACCTAGTACTGGGATTTCTGGGTCATATAGTAGTTCTATTTTAAATTATTTGAGAAATCTGACAACTGCTTTCCACAGTGGCTGAATTCATTTACATTCCAACCATCAGGGTCTAAGTGCCTCCCTATCTCTGCAACTTCACAAGTGTCTGTTATTTTATTTTTATTTTTTATTTTTAATGATAGCCATTGTGACTGGTATGAGATGGTATCTCATTGTGGTTTTGATTTTCATTTCTCTAATGATTACTGATGTTGAGCATGTTTTCGTATATTTGTTGGCCAGTTGTGTATCTTCTTTGAGAAGTATCTGTTCTTGTATTTTGCTCACTTTTTAATGAGGTTATTTTATTTTTGATTGTTGAATTGTTTAAATTCCTTACAGATTCCAGATATTAGAATTTTGTTGGATGCACAGTCTGTAAATATTTTCTCCCATTTTGTAAGTTGTCTCTGGATTCTGTCGATAGTTTCTTTTGCCATGCAGAAGGTTTATAGTTTCATTAGGTCCCACTTGTCAATTTTTGCTTCTGTTGCCATTGCTTTTGAGGACTTTTTCATAAATTATTTTCCAAGGCTGATGTCCAGAATGACGTTTCCTAGTTTTTCTTCTAGGATTTTTATAGTCTGAGGTCTTAAATTTAAATTTTAAGTTGCCATGAGTTAATTTTTGTATATGGTAAAGGGTGAGTCTAGTTTTATTCTTATACATGTGACTATCCAATTATCCTAACACTAGAGAAAAAAGTTAGAAATATCTCAAATTAATGATCTAACGTCACACCTATATAAAAAAGAAAAATAAAAATGAACTAACCATAAAGCTGGCAGAAGAAAATAAATAAGTAAACCTATAGCAGAACTGAATGAAAATGAGAAATAGATTTGCTTCTTTTTCAGATATATCCATGGTGAGTCCGAGCATAGAAAATGCTTTCTTGTCCCTATTTCTTAATGGACTCCGTTCTGAACTCAGTAATTTTAGCTTAAAAACAGTAGCTAACTTTAAAAGAACACCCTATTAAACTGGTATTTAATTGGCTATCTTGAAACTCTATTGTGAAAGAAATTTTCATCTATAAACAAAATCTCCATTGATAAGGATGTCTGCCTATGTAAATTGGAAACTGTTACCATTCTTTTAAATTTACATAATAAGTAATTACTTTGTTTAAGGTACTTTTCTGGCTATGTTGTCTTAAGTGAACTTTTATTTGAGTGGTTTTTTCCCCTCTTGGTTTGAGCAAATGATGACATAATATTCAATCCTAAAATTTTACCACTGTGTTTATAAAGTATAATTATGTTTGTTTCACCTAAGAGTTGTCTCTTTGGAAAAATGCAAATTGTTTGCCTAGTTAACAATTGCTTAGGGCAATGAAATAGGTAATTGAAAGATTGATAGACAAAATGGGGAAAAGAAAAACTATGTAAAAGCCAGCAAATGAAAATCCTTTATGGAAGCTATAAGATCTTCTGTGTGTTTGTATATCTATATGTGTTATATTCATATGGTAATATTTGGGAAATGAAGCTAGTTTTTAGAGTGTAAAATAGAAATGGCTTCAAAATAATCAGTTAAATATAATTAGATACTTGCTTTATTTGACTAAGCTTATGTCTTTGGTTTAGAGTCTGTGGATTCAGGGGTCTGGATAGGCAGCCATAGTGAGGTCTGGAGACATATTCTTGGTGTCTAGTACAGCAGCTACAAGCCAGAATCAAGCTCAATACTTCTTTCTTGCTTTCCCTGTTTTGCCTCCTGGCTATTTTGGGAGCCCTTGGTAAGTATCCTCCCAGTATAGTCTTCACAGCTCTACCTTCTGTACTAAAGGATTAAGACAGGCCTTGAACTTCATAGTCCTCCTGGGTGTTACGTGGCTACTTGGGACCTAGAATGACTGGGGACAGTCATTAGGGAGGATACTTGTGTCATAATTTCAAAATTATTTTCAGTAATTTAATATATTTATGTTATGTTAAATTAAGTAATAATGATAAAACGCCTGAGTCATCTGTAAGTTAAGATACTGAAATATTAAACTTATGTTTAAGTCTATATATCTTGACATGTTATTTTTATATAGTATACAAAAGCTAAATACATGTGGATCTGCTAATAAATAATAATTTGAAGTACTAGTTTTCTTAAATATAAAATAATTTTATCTAGAAATACTATAATAAAACATTTCAAAATTACTTTCTATGCTTTTTACTAGAAATTAGGGCTACTAAGAGTTAAAAACTGTGAGACATGAGAAAAACACTTTTGTATTGAGTGGATAAACAAAAGCAATGTATGGGTTTGATGAGAAAATTTATAAATCCATAAAAATGTGTGTTAAAAATTTGTCAGGTTTAAAGTTACTTTAAGGTTTCAAGTTGGAGGAGGAAAAAAATAGATGAAACAAGATGAATATAAAAGTTGGGGAAAAATGCAAAGTAACTTTAGAGAAATCTTGTGTAGTTAAAAGATGATAAATTTGATACATTTATGAGGTTTTATTAAAATTAGTTTTAGTATTGATAATACACTAATACAAAAGTAAAAGTATGCTTTCTCTTTTGAATGAAGGTTTTGTGTAGTATTAATAAGACACAGTAAAATATTTTTGTTCATTTTTTGAATAAACCACATAAAGGAAAAAAAAGAGAGGAAAGAAAAAGAGACAGATTCTGTCTCATGCTGTCTTAGATCTTTTGAGTTTTTTAGATATCTGAATTACTTTTATCAAAGAGTACAGGTTTTTGTTTTGTAAAATCTTTTAATTATCACTTTGGTTAAATCTATGAGTACCATTTTATGGTGACCTGTGATTCTATTTTGGTCAAGTGTTTTAAACCTTTGACGTATTTGACAGGCTTCCCAAAATCAAATTTCAGCTTCAAAATTAAGTCCTTTTTGACCTCTATCATTGACTGAATTTTGAAGCTGAAATTTGATTTTGGGAAGCCTGTCAAGTATGTTAAATGTTTAAAACACTACAGAGGGCCCCTGAAGCAACTGAAAGAGATAGAGCTAAACAGGATTATTTGACATGTTAAATGACATGGGAAGCATTATTAAGTAAGAAAAAACCTTCTTCAGGTTATAGTTTAATGAATGTTACTAATATATGTTCCAAAATTGTAGGGGATTTCTAAAATTCTAAATGTGTGAATATATGATATCAAACATAATCATGGTTATTATGTTACGTTATCATATACCACAGAAATAATCACATTCTTTGTCAATTGTGTCTTTAACTGTGACTATTTAAAGTTATTTCTACAGTTAATTGCTTAAGTCTGATGCAGTCTCTGAAAATTTCACAAGCACACAAAATTCTAGAATATGTTGTTTTTTAGAAGGTTCATACAAGGATAGAAACGACCCTAAGAAAAATTATTTAATACAGGTTTCTGACAACTTTAGAATCCTATCATTTGAACTGGGTAAGAATTCTTGGAACTTTAATAAAAAAATCAGCCAGTGTTGCAATTGTTTAGATATACATACTGAATGAACTCCATCATCTAAGTCAAATTGCCTGTAATAACTTATTATTTATCAGTGCTATGCACCTAAATTGAAGAGACAACTGGTATTCAAGAGGACATACATCCAATGCTAAGCATGGACTAATGGAGAATCAACATGGCTGCCTTGTCCTTCCTGAGTCCTTAAAGCTTTTGTATTAAAAGTTCTGCATTCCATAACTGATGAAACATATAAAATGTACCAAATTAAATATATATATATGTGTGTATGTGTGTGTGTGTGTATGTGTGTGTGTGTTTCATGACTTCTCAATTGCTAAAATAGTTTATGAACAATAAACTATTATTTGAATTTGCTAAAATATTTTATGACCAATAGTTTGTCAAAACCATATTTGGGGGAAGACAATAAAACTTCAGGTATATTCTGCTATCTGATGAACCATTCAGACAATTATAGAGAGATTTTATTCAATTATAATTTTCAGTGCAGGTTTTCTGGTTGTATAAAAGATTCCCCATGTAAGAGGGCTATTGTAACATTAATACCAAAGTGTATTTTCACCAGGTAAGGAAAGCTTTTCATGGTCCACTGACTGAGGAAAATCAACCCCTTCACAATCTAGAACCCAAAGATTGGATCTTCTGGGAACATCAGAGAAAGACTGCCATCACCATACACATTGCCACAAAACTCTGGGACCTTGAAATTTGGATTCATAATCTTACAACTCAGAAGGGTCTCCCACAGTTGTTATACCCATTGCGTAACAAGGCTCAATGTAGGTGAAAAATTTTAATGGTACATATGTTTCCTCATAATCAGTCGGAAACAAAACATTGGTTCACTCCCCTTAACCTACATCATGAGTTAAAGAGAAAATTGCTAGGATGTCTTCACTATTCTAGAAGGGCATCATTTGTTAGGTCTTTTTTCCCCATGGTTTGAAGTAAATGAGACAATAATTGGAAATTTATCCCTCATGATAGGGTCTACAGCAAATTCTACTATAGAGGCTATGGTTACAAAACAGACTTTAAATTTTCTTGTGAGAGTTTTGCTAAATAATATTGCCCTAGATTGCTCACTGGCCAAACAGAGAAGTATCTGTGCGGCGGCTGACACTTCTTGTTGCCCAGGGAGAAATAAATCACAATGGGTATTATAGATATTCAGTTGCAGAGGATTAATGCTGAGACTTAAAGTGGTAGACTTAATCTAGCTCATTCTTTAATCGATTTGATTTTAGTTGGTTGGTTTATCAGGACCCTGGCTAAAAAATCATACTCTAAACTCTTGATATTATCCTCCTAATAGTCATAATAGTAGTCTCCCTGGTGTGTGTATTCTCTCAAAAGTTTAAAATGCTTGCAGGCAGCCATTCTAGAATGTCAAATAGGGCCTCTCTTTAACTGGAATGACAAGAGCTGAAATAAATGTATGACCATGAGGGCACCATAGCCTATGAATGACATGCTGAGACTGGAAACCCAAAACAATAGTAACTGAGAACGGCACTAAGGCCCTACGTTTTGGTCACACTCTCACTTAAGTGACAACCTGACCAAAAGGGGGAAGTTTTAAACAAATTATGGAAGGCTCTTGTTTTGAACAGATCTCATGCACTGTGCCCCAAAAGAGCAGATCAAACCAAAATAGAGTGAACTTGTGCTAAATGTGACATAATCAAACTAAGACTTCAAGGAAACACATAGGTCTTAAAACAGACTAGCTTTTGTTTTTCTCCTTTAAATAGGGCATTCCAGCATAAGAAGGTACCCTCTACCCTAACCTTTACAAAAAAAGAAAAAAAATCTTGTTCCCACCTTATAGAACCCACTGTTCTATTTCCCAGTGGGTTTCAAGTCCAAATAAATACATTTACCATGATGATGGTGACATCAATGACTAAAGTTTTGCACAATCTCTCTAAATTGAGAGAATGACCAAAAGTGGGGAATTGTTAAATCAAATTTAACTTAAAACTGCCTTCTTACATATTTTAAATTCAGCCTAAAGGTTTCCATGAACATAGTGAACTATAACCTAAATGGAGTTGTAAACACACTGTAGCCTACCTTTGTGTCAATCACCAAGCTTCAATCAATCAAAGGTGGCCAACTGTTCAAACCACGTTCAAATAAGGCAAACACCAAACTGTAACAAATCCAGTATCTCACTTCCATTTTCTGTACATCACTTTCCTTTTTCTGTCCATAAATCTTCTTCCACCATGGCTGCCCTGGAGGCTCTGAGTCTACTCTGGCCCAGTAGACTTTCTGATTTCGTGAATTGTTCTTTGCTCACTTAAACTCTTTCCAAATTTAATTCTGCTAGAGTTTTCTGTTTAACAATGCTGAAAGTCACTGACATATGTTTTCAAGCTAGCTTTGCCTTAATGTAAATCTAGTAGTCTTTTAAATCTAATATGTTGCTAAACATTTCTGATTCATTACTTCCCCACAGTCATCAGTTCCTGCATGTTAATACAACTCCACTATGATCTCTAAGATTTTTTTTCTAAGCCTTTGAGACTTAATTTGAATATTTGGGTACAGACGCTTTTGATGTTCATATATTCACAAACACAAATATGTCTTTATCATCAGACCAAAGTAAATGTACAATGCCATGAATTATAAGACACATCTCAGTTTTAAACATAACGTGAAAATGTTCATCTTAGTATCGATGAAGTATAGAATTTATTTTATTAAATAAATTTATTAGATAATCCTAAATTCTTAGCACATACACTGACAATAGACGTTCTCATTAACATTTTAAGGGAAAGCAACTGAATTTGCTTGTAACTATTCAAAGTGAATTCAAATTGAGAAATGGAAACAATAAGATGGAAATGAGAGAAACATGCAATAGCAAAGTTAATTAATCAGTTCAGGAAGAAAAGATTAGCATTTTCTTGATGCAAAAATATGAATCAGCAATATGTAGAACAACTTAATATTCCAAAACAGAAAATCAAAACAGTTGATAAATAAGGACTTGCCTATCATTGAGTCTTTTTTCACACTGATTCTTGCTTTCATTTTCTGAAAATGAGCCTCTTCCTTTTGTGCTGTAGACTTGCTGCTTCATCACAGGGGGAGGAAGGGGGAGTTACCTGCTGGTGGTCCTATGCTCACATTATCCATTTGTAAGATGTTTACTGCACACATTTCACCACTTATAGGAAACTAGAAGTTTCTTTCTATGGAATGATGTTAAGAAATTTGAACTGCATTGTTTTCCTAACTTTGAGTCATATAAATCTGGTTCTACAGTATATTACCTCACTTTAAGAACAACAAATGTTGTGGTCAAATAAGTTAAGAAACTTTGCATTTTAAAACTCTTTGAAGATTGAAAGAGCATGTTAAATATGCAGAGAACTCACACAGTGAAAAAGAAACCTGTTTAAGATTGTTCAGTTCTTAAACATTTCTGCAAAGGAAAGCTTATTTCTCTGCTCAGTAATGAACAGTTTTCCCTTGGTTCTGATCTGGTTCTTGCTTCTCTAGCAAAAGGAAAATATTCTTTTCTAAGTTATGTTGTACTCTGAAAAAAAGCAAACGAAAACTAAAACAATTCTTTAAATGATGGAGAAAGGTTAGTTATCTCATTTTGCTTATACCGGTACCAATATCTTAACAGGTGGAAACACGTAATATCTACCTAAGAGAGAATTATGTAATAGTAGCTGGAGGTGCTATTTAACTCAGGACTTTAAAAGCACAAAGTGACTGCTGAGAATAGCTCAGTTAGCATTAAGTAAAAGAAAATAAGAGTGTAATTTGTATTCTAGGTCTCTCTATCCCACAACCATGAAGTAATTTCCTGTTCTTTAAATTTATTATTTGTTTGTTTATATTCATAACATCAACTTTTATATTAGATCTAAGGGTACACGTTCAGGTTTGTTACATGGGTATATTGCATGATGATGAGGTTTAGGACACTGATCTCATCACCCAGTTAATGAGCATAGATAGTACTCAATAGATAGTTTTTCAGTCCATGTCCCCCTCACTCCCTCCCCCATCTAGTACTCCACAGTTTCCACTATGGACCTTTCCAGGATTTATTACTGGTAATTCATTGTCCTTTAAATATCCCCTCTTATTCCTAGAAGTACCTACACATTGCTTCACCACATGCCTATACCTGGTCTTTCAGCTCAGTGAGGTCCTACAGGACCTCCACACTCTTGCTTTTCTCATGATCTAGTCTCTAATTGTGAGTGAACACTGCCAATGAAGCTACCAGCAGAGCCATAGCCCTCTCTGCTGTTATTGCAACGTAGTCCACACCAATGATGCTGCCAAGTGGACTTAATGTTCCTCTTAGGAGGCCTAAACTTTGGAGGGCCTTCTTCCTATCTCTAGGCCCTGACCTCCATTTTCTTAGAAGATTTATTTTAGAAAATTTATAATTATGAGTTGTTCTTCTGCCCCATTTGAAATGTAAATCTTTTTAAAAACTTCCTTCCAGTTTTATAGCGCAGGGATGTCTTCCTCAAGGACCTGAGAGCCATCTTTGAAACATAAGTATCACGTCAGATAGCATGCCTTTCTTTCAGTTTATATGACAAGGTAAGAGCCTAACTCTGGTGGGTTTCTTGCTTCAGGTCGTAAAAGTACTTTTATCACAAAAAATATGAAACGCTTTGCTTTATCTTTGAGTGACGTAAATTAGCAAACACAGATAACCTGTGTTCCCTCTCACTTCAGCACTTAAGAATCTTTCCAATCATTGCTTCAGTATAGTTGAGTGCAGATTTAGTTCTGATCTCTCTCTCCCCCATTGTAACAGTATTGAATAAAGTCTTCCTCAACTGTTTGAGAAAGTCCAATTTTTGCTTTGATAATACTGTCTCTGAGTTTTCCCAAATATTTACATTATCTTGGCACCAGAGCTCTCATACAAGAATAACACAACTGCCTCCAAACCACTTCCTGACTCAGTCAGCTGGGTCCCGAAGTATCTCTGCTTGCACTACTGCTCACACAAGCTTCTCTGGGGCAGTTCCATTAACCTTTGGACATTAATAACCTTCCGGACATTAACCTTTGCCTAAAATCTTACCAAGTCCTGCTTTAAAAAATGGATTCTCCAGTTCCTGGCATTCAGATTTTTAACTATAGAAGCTGAACTGTTAAGGGGCCTTAACATAAATAGATATTGTGTAGTACTCTTCTTTTTCACTCTCCTTTGAAACTTCCCACTTCTATCTAAAAATGTAGCTGTAGGTGAACAATAAGGTGTATTGCCAGGATAAGTAGCACATCTGGGTGCCAAGTTAGCAAAAATATCCTCTATCACCCATTTCTCTAAAGTGAAGTAACTAGCCTATAAAATGAATTCTGGTTGCTGTTTGTAAATATTTATTAGAGTTCTTGAGTCTGCAATTTCTGCTTTAGAAGAGAAGATGTTTTACATTTCAAAGCTGAATATGGAAATGTAAAAATACTCATTTTGTAAAAATTATTAGTTTATTGCACTGAAACTAGAGTTTGACCTAATGTTGCTCTTCCTTAAGCCAACTTCTTGGATCTGAAAGTTCAATTCAATTCCAGAATAAACCCAGTGTTTCTTACAAATGTAAACTCTTACGTAGTAATATATTAAATTCTGTTCTTTACATCTTAATTTCAAAGTATGATTTCAATTCTCATGAACAGAACTTACTCTACTGGTGGTGCTTACAATTTGCAAATAGGTTGTTAAAGTGTTTCGGCCGGGCGCGGTGGCTCATCCCTGTAATCCTAGCACTGTGGGAGGCTGAGACAGGCGGATCACGAGGTCAGGAGATAGAGACCATCCTGGCTAACACGTGAAACCCCGTCTCTACTAAAAGTACAAAAAATTAGCCTGGCATGGTGGCAGTCGCCTGTAGTCCCAGCTACTCCGGAGGCTGAGGCAGGAGAATGGTGTTAACCCGGGAGGCGGAGCTTGCAGTGAGGCAAGATCATGCCACTGCACTCCACCCTGGGCGACAGAACGAGACTCCATCTCAAAAAAAAAAAAAAAAAAAGTGTTTCTATGAACAAAATTTCAAAAAACAATAACAAAAATTGGTGTGAAAATTAAAATGACACAAGGACTAACATCCATTGAAAGAAAGGCCTATTAAAGAATTCACTTTTAAGAGGCCAAAATATGATTGAATTTGTTCTTGATTTCAAATATCCTGACCTGTAGTTTAGAATTCTTTTTCAATCTTACATGAGAATTTACCAAAAAAACTAAAAGTACTTTTGCACAATATCTCATATGCTTGCAAATAAACCTATTTAATGGGAAATAAAATTTACCATTTACATAAATACTTTAAGTTATTTTATACATGCTTTACCTAGAAATTTGGCATATATGTATATATTATATATATAGCATATACATTGTGTTTAATTTATATAAAGTGTACATAGCATTGTAACTAACATTTATACAGTTTTTAACTGTAACTGTTTCTAACATTGTAAACATACACATTAAAGTTGAAATGAGTTTTTTAGTCTAAATTTCTAAATTATTTATAGTTCTGTACCTCTGAATTATGATGTAAAGTTTTCTTTCCAACAAATGAGTCTCATTTTTACGCACTTCACTGCTCTAGGTCTCAACACGGCCGGAATCTTATTGTTTTTCTGAATGTGACAGTGATAGGAACTAAGGAAATAACAGAAGAAGCAATATTATAATTTAAGTTTAACATGAAAAGCACCTTTTGGTGGAATGTTGTGCTATGGTAACTGGATATTCAAGTACAAGGACATTTATCCAGTCTGAATTATTTTTCACTAACTCCAATATCACCTTTTGGAATTGCTGAAATCAACTTTATAAGCACCATAGAAACCAGACACTCATGTCATTTTCCAAAAACAGAAAAAAAAAAAGAAAAAAAGAAAAAAGAGTTTCAGTCAATAACTGAAGCCTGTTAACTTTTTCACTCATTATTATTTTACCTTTGTTCCAGCCATGTCTGTGAAAATTGTCATGTCCTAAGCCTCAAGCTCGTATAGGCTGTACAAGCAATTCTTGCTATGACCTATTCTAGTTCGTAGTTTCAGTACAGCTCATAAACTTTTTACCAATAACCTCTAGGGTTGGTGTAGATATGAACAGAGTAAAGAATAAAACTGTTTGCTCTTTCCTACTGGAAACAGCCCTAATTAAACAGTAAACAAAAATTGTGTTCGATTCTACTCATGGTTATGCGTTTGTTCTATTTATATTGGAAGCAATCCATGGTGTATGAAACGCCACCACCAAAAACAACAGCTAAGGAAGATGGGAAAGCCATATATAGAATTACTTTTGTCTCCTGGATTTTTTTCTACACAATTGTGTGTCCTTCTGGAAGTTCCTTCCACTCACTCACTGTTATTAAATTCAGCTTCGGGTCCTGCGGTAAGCATGTCATAGGCAGTATCCTCACAACATCTCATACTGTGTTTAATTAATTTATTTTTTTTTCATTTTATAATCAAGAAAACAAAAACTCAGGAATCCCTGAGTTTCTGACTCCAAAAGCAAACATTTAAAACTTTGCCCTAGAGGAGCTCTCTATATCTCAATGCACACTACTTGAATGAATACTATATGCTAAGGGATGGATTTAGGAATATTAGAAGACAAGAGCTCTTAACTCAGAAACATTAGAATTTATTTTCCTCACAAATTAAATGAGAATTATTGTACTAGATTTTCTCATCTCATTACTTAGCAGGGAATGACAACATTCTCATTTTTATGTATGTTTTTGAAGTGTCATGTATATCTACAATGTGATGTTTTAATAGTAATTATAATAATAATATGTAACCTATGTCAATTCTAGAAATATTAACTGTTTAATGAACTATAAAAATATGTACAATGTGCAGGGCACTGTGGCTCACACCTGTAATCCCAGCACTTTAGGAGGCTGAGGTGGGAGGATCACCTGAGGTCAGGAGTTCGAGACCAGTCTGACCAACATAGTGAAACCCTGTCTCTACTAAAAATACAAAAATTACCCGGGCATGGTGGCGGGTGCCTGTAATCCCAGCTACTTGGGAGGCTGAGGCAGGAGAATCACTTGAACCTGGGAGGCAGACATTGCAGTGAGCCGAGATGTGGCCACTACACTCCAGCCTGGGCCACAGAGCGAGACTTGGCCTCAAAAAAAAAAAAAAAAAAAAAATGTACAATGAGACAGACATAAGCTTGTAAATGCTGATTTCTTCTGTGTAGAAAATTAACTCTTTCAGTCCTCATATTAGTCCATTTTTATACTGCTATTAAGAATACTTGAGACTGGATAATTTATAAAGAAAAAGAGGTCTAATGGACTCACAGTTCCACATGGCTGGGGAGGCTTCACAATCACGGCGGAAAGCCTTAAAGGAGGAGCAAAGGCATGTCTGACATGGTGGCAGACAAGAGAATTGTTCAGGGAAACTGCCCTTTATAATATCATCAGATCCCATGAGATTTATTCACTACCATAAGAACAGCATGGGAAAAACCTGCCCCTATTATTCAATTACCTCCCACTGAGTCCCTCCCAGAGCATGTGGGGATTATAAGACCTACCATTCAAGATGAGATGTGGATGGGGACAC
Organism: Papio anubis; assembly: GCF_008728515.1. Lineage (NCBI taxonomy): Eukaryota > Metazoa > Chordata > Mammalia > Primates > Cercopithecidae > Papio > Papio anubis. Next base: position 157,454,151 of record NC_044978.1, on the reverse strand, counting down.
AGCCAAGCCATATCAGAACTTTACAAAGCTCAGAAAGGTAATCTAAAATTACAAACATTTAGAAAAGAAAACCTGTAGATAGCAGTCCTATGTGTCTCAGAGTCTGTGCATGTTAGCCTTTAAGAAAGCTCATAAAAACTTACTCACAGCTGAGTCATCTACCTTTCACAAAATTATAAGAAATTTGACCAATTTGTTTCTCAATTCCAAGCAAATTGTTCATAGACAATAAATGACTTCAAAAAGTTGTTAGTTCAGTGTTAATAATGCTAATAAATATAAAATGAAAGTTGACAATTATGGGGCAGATAAACTGCCAAACAAAATACAGAATTCTAATAATCTGACAGTATTTAACTTAAATTTAAGTAAATATATATAACTAAATATCTTAATGTAAAAATCTGTCCTATTGTATTTTTTAAATTGATGATGGTCATAATGGTGAACTCAAATGGTTGAACTTTTCTTAATATGTTTTTCTTAAGTTTAAGATAGCCAGCAATGAAAATATATTTTCATCAAAGTTCTGACTTGTATCGATTTATTAAAATAGCTTGCAAAAATCATTTATTCCATAAGAAAATTGAATTTGTTTAAAAGGAGCTTATGAAAAACAAATGAATTGATTTGTATCAATTAGGTCATTTTCAAACAGAGAAAGTATTATTCTTTAATATTCAAATTTATTTTTTTTTTTTTTTAATTTTTTTTTTTTTGAGACGGAGTCTCGCTCTGTCGCCCAGGCTGGAGTGCAGTGGCCGGATCTCAGCTCACTGCAAGCTCCGCCTCCCGGGTTTACGCCATTCTCCTGCCTCAGCCTCCCGAGTAGCTGGGACTACAGGCGTCCACCACCTCGCCCGGCTAGTTTTTTGTATTTTTAGTAGAGACGGGGTTTCACCCTATTAGCCAGGATGGTCTCGATCTCCTGACCTCGTGATCCGCCCGCCTCGGCCTCCCAAAGTGCTGGGATTACAGGCTTGAGCCACCGTGCCCGGCCTAATATTCAAATTTATAACATAGCCCTAAAAAGAGTTTCTAAAATTATAGAGCAAAATTTATGACATAACTACTGAAGTAGATAGAAACATTAAAATAAGACACCTTTGATCAAAATTAAAAGAACCAGAAAAGAATAACACTAATGCGTATTTTTTTTAGTTGTAGAGTTTGTGTATATTCCTTTTAGTCTTGCACATTTGCATTAATTTTATCCCTTCTTTCATTAAATTGTATCCTATTTTTTTTCCTCAATAAATAAATATATTGATCACCTATCATGTGAGTCTAGGATACAATACTGAAAAGGCAAATGGATCTCTACTCTCCAAAGTTTACAATTATAATCAGATATATCATGAAACAACAAGCACTATTGTGAAAATAAAGCAGCTGAGGAGATAGAGAGTATCAGAGGAATAGTTTAGATTTGATTATAAGGTCTTTCTGACTGTGTAATGTTTTAGCTGAGGCCAAAATGAAAAGAAATAGCCAGGCTTGTAGAGTCGGTGGTAAATAATTTCAGGAAGGAAGCAGTTACATCTTTGCACATTGAATAGCTTTCCTCTTTCTTTTCCTTATTACGCGGCTAGAACTTCTGAAATGTTAAATAAAAACAGTGAAAGCAGACATCTGGTCCTATTCCTGTTTTTAGGGGTGAAATGTTCAATTTTTCGCCATTATGTGTAAGAGAAACTATATGTTCATAGATGTTCTAAAACAACCTCTGTTGAGATCTTTCTTTTCCTTCCTTCCCTCCTTCCTTCTTTCCTTCCTTCCTTTACTTTCCTTCCTTCTCTTCCTTCCTTTCTTTCTCTCTTTCATTTTTTCTTTTTATTTGATATATATTTTTGTGTGGTTTTTTGAACTTCTTTAAGAGAATTATTCTAAATTTTTTTTTTCAGATACTTCATAGATCTTCAATTCTTCTAGATTCGTTAGTGGAGCTTTGTTGGTGTCGTATGTCCCTAAATTTTCAGTCTTTCTATTTTTACTTTGAAGACTGTGTTTTTGACCAGATGATGAACAATTTCCAGCTTTCTTGGGTGTTCTTTGGTGGTGTTAAACCTTTTCTACTTAATATAAGAACTTAATATCTGGCCTGATGTTGCTTCATATTCTGGGGTGGACTTAGACTAAGTACCATAACTAAAACACTGAACGAAAATCAACTCTCTGTCCTGCATTTATATCTTTGTCTGGGGAGAACTTATGTAACCACCAGAACTTAAGTGCTGCATTGAAGCTTAAGCATATACTCGTGGTTTCTGGGTCAGGGGAAGAACTAAGCAAGCACTGTAACTTAATCAGCAGCCTTTTAGTTGTTTCCAGGTTAGCAGACAGCTTCACGCAAGTGCCTGCACTTTGTGGGATATCCAGACCAACCAGGATTCCAGACTTCCAATGGACTGTGACCCCTTCAGTGCTTTGGTGCTGGCCAGTTTTTCCAGCCTGGCTTCCCCGCTGATTGAAAGTAGTGTCACCTGACTTCAAACTATATTACAAGGCTACAGTAACCAAAACAGCGTGGTACTGGTGCCAAAACAGAGATATAGACCAATGGAACAGAACAGAGTCCTCAGAAATAATACCACACATCTACAGCCATCTGATCTTTGACAAACCTGAGAGAAACAAGAAATGGGGAAATTATTTCCTATTTAATAAATGGTGCTGGGAAAATTGGCTAGCCATAAGTAGAAAGCTGAAACTGGATCCTTTCCTTACTCCTTATACGAAAATTAATTCAAGATGGATTAGAGACTTAAATGTTAGACCTAATACCATAAAAACCCTAGAGGAAAACCTAGGTAGTACCATTCAGGACATAGGCATGGGCAAAGACTTCATGTCTAAAACACCAAAAGCAACGGCAACAAAAGTCAAAATTGACAAATGGGATCTAATTAAACTAAAAAGCTTCTGCACAGCAAAAGAAACTACCATCAGAGTGAACAGGCAACATACAGAATAGGAGAAAATTTTTGCAATCTACTCATCTGTCAAAGGGCTAATATCCAGAACCTACAAAGAACTCAAACAAATTTACAAGAAAAAAACAAACAACCCCATCAAAAAGTGGGCAAAGGATATGAACAGACATTTCTCAAAAGAAGACATTCATACAGCCAACAGACACATGAAAAAAAAAATGCTCATCATCACTGGCCATCAGAGAAATGCAAATCAAAACCACAATGAGATACCATCTCACACCAGTTAGAATGGCGATCCTTAAAAAGTCAGGAAACAACAGGTGCTGGAGAGGATGTGGAGAAATAGGAACACTTTTACACTGTTGGTGGGATTGTAAACTAGTTCAACCATTATGGAAAACAGTATGGCGATTCCTCAAGGATCTAGAACTAGATGTACCATATGACCCAGCCATCCCATTACTGGGTATATACCCAAAGGATTATAAATCATGCTGCTATAAGGACACATGCACACGTATGTTCATTGCGGCACTATTCACAATAGCAAAGACTTGGAATCAACCCAAATGTCCATCAGTGACAGACTGGATTAAGAAATATGGCACATATACACCATGGAATACTATGCAGCCATAAAAAAGGATGAGTTTGTGTCCTTTGTAGGGACGTGGATGCAGCTGGAAACCATCATTCTTAGCAAACTATCGCAAGAACAGAAAACCAAACACTGCATGTTCTCACTCATAGGTGGGAACTGAACAATGAGATCACTTGGACTCGGGAAGGGGGACATCACACACCGGGGCCTATCATGGGGAGGGGGGAGGGGGGAGGGATTGCATTGGGAGTTATACCTGATGTAAATGACGAGTTGTTGGGTGCTGACGAGTTGATGGGTGCAGCACAGCAACATGGCACAAGTATACATATGTAACAAACCTGCACGTTATGCACATGTACCCTAGAACTTAAAGTATAATAATAATTTAAAAAAAAAAAAAAGAAAGTAGTGTAGCTGTCAAAATCTGCACATCAATCGCTATGTTTAGTGCCCCTACTTTGTTTCCAATTCACTCCAGATGGTTTTTGCTCTCCTGGCACTCCCAATGCTTACCATGGGACAAGACAAAAGTGAGTTTTCCACCAAGATTGCAGACAAGTAAGGAAGTCAAACGTCCACCTCCAATTTTTACTTTGAACTTCAGAATCCATGGAATTAGGGGAATTCTTTGTAAGTGACATTATGCTAGCATGGTGAAAGGGGGTGTTGTAGGCTAAAATGATGATCCTTCCTACTGACTGTAGCTTCTCTCTTTTCTGTGAGCCCAGGAGGTTTCTCTGCTTTTCCTCTGAGTTCTGGTGAAGGCAGGGTGATTTTTTTACCCTTAAATACTTTCTAGTTGTACACTTCTGGAGTGAGTGATGCCAAAGGATCTTCTTTCCACCATCTTTCTAATGTCACTCCTCATTACTTTTAAGTGGTAATGGAGAAAGAAGGGAGATATGAAGACCAATATTATTTGACACTACTCCTCTTGTGGAATTTTAAACATTTACAAATGTGTGAGTGAAATGGCTTCATATTGTAGAATAATATCTTTAAGAACTATTAGACACAGAAGTACATAATAGACTACTGTGTAGGATTGCTAATGAGCCCCTTAGTGATAATATAATTATTTTAATAGGATGTGGGGATGCTACATGGAAAGAACAAATAAATCTTCCTAAAAGTTGAAATATATAATTTTTAAAAAAGTATATACTGTACTTTGTTAGCATCTCTTTTACCTGAAAGTTTGCTGAAAGGTACTCCTATTTTGATGAACAAAGAATGAGCTGAATAATGGCCAATCTAACAAACGTACTTTTAAGAGTGTTCTATTATGTCAAAATGAATGAGCAAATGAAATTTCTATTTTCATATGAAAATATTCTAATGTGACTATGTATTTTTGTTCTCGATTGATACCAAGGACCTGTGTTGGAAATATTTGCTGAGTCAAATGTAGAGAAGACTCTACTGATTAACAATCGGAATTACATTGTGTATTAATGTTGATTGTGAATGCTTAAGAAAGGTACTAGAGTACAATGGCAGAAAATTATTTGCTATATAATGCACCTGTCATAATATGAGGTGTAAAATTATCTGTTTTGCATATTATTGTGTGTAGAAAGCTGGAAAGAGTTGGAGAGGCAATTGATACACCAGAATCACTTACAAAAAACAAGAATTAGGTAAAACTTGGTAGGTCTACATTCCTGAAATTGAAAGGCCAGAAATTTGATGTGAGTGGCTATGCTATTCTCAAACCAAAGTCCATTTGGAAGTGAGTACTAATTATTATCCATATGTCTTGATCTTGGTGTCTCATCCATTTTGCGTCCCATATTTTTTTCCTAATTTAAAGCAGTTAATTCTCAATGGCAGCACTATGTCTGGTTGATCAACCAAAATGAGCCCATTTGAAATAAGACACCATTCGCTGAATTTGGATTAGGGCTAGTAGTAGTATTAGCTAGGACAGAATTCTCTTCTAATGGGGAAACACGTACTAAAGTAAGCCTATGACAACAAGGATAAACCTGAAGACATTGTGCAAGGTGAAAAAAGCCAAACACAGAAAGATAAATATTGTATGATCTCATTTATATAAGTAATCTAAAAATGTTGAAGTCATAGAGGCAGAGAGTAGAAGGGTGGTTACCAGGAGGTGGAAGGTGGGTGTGGGAGGATATTGGAGAGGTGTTGTTCAAAAAATGATGATCTAACTTAGACAAGAGGAATAAGTTCAAGACAGCTATTGTACAACATACTGATTTTAGTTAAAAACAACTTTTTGAACGTTACTTAAATTAAATCTTGAAGATTTAATTGGATTTAATTGTTCTTACCTGACCAAAAAATGATAAGTATGTAAGACAATGCTTATGTTGATTTACCTATTCTACAATGAATGTTTATTTCAAATACCATGTTTTACACCATGAATATGTACATGTTTTATTTGTCAGTGAAAAAAAAGAAACACATCCTAGCACTGAGAAGACACTGAAAACATCCTATTCTCGGCGGAAGAACAAGAATGGCAAGCTTCTAGGAATGATAACAAGGCCCAAATTAACTGGGCTTTGCAGTTAGATCATAAAATAAGACACACTGATCAAACGGAGAGGTAGGGGCAACAGCGTACCTGAAATGATCTGGAAAATTACACATTGTGAATCTAAAGAAATCTGAAGTATCCTAGGAAAACTGGCTGGTAATTCTCACAAAAACCTTGTGTATCCACCTATGGGAAATGTACGAGCCTCCCAATCTGTGGACGTTTTTCAGTGGATAATTTTACCTATTGAGATTCTCTTGGCTAATTCTTATTCCATAAGCTGAATTTTAACCACCATTTACCTACAGGGAAACTAGTAGATACTGTAAAAAATTTTAATAAGACTAGAGTAATTCTTATGGGAGATACAAGGGCCTTGAAATGGAAACCTTCCCACTGGGAACCAGTGTCTATTAAGCCATGTAACCTGATAAAAGAAATTTGATTGTGTGTTTAGAACTTTGTAATCCTGAACTAATAAAGCCATGGCGACTAAAATATATTCCTATGAGAAACAATATATATGGAATAGGTAAATTTTGTTACATGGAGCAAAATAAGGGTTTTATAATGACAGATTTATATTATAGCAATGTACTGGAATACTACATAGCAGTGTTATATGATATAATACAGGAATCATAGGTAAAAATAAAAGTACAAAAGCTGGAGAACTAATGGTAATACTGATGTTGGTGATCAAATGTATTGGAAGATTAAATAAAACTCTCTCAAGACATTATTTATATGGTAGAGAATTTGCCTAAAGCAGATTTGAATGTAATTAACAATACAATGATTATGGTTCTTAATTATACGGCATACGTATACTGACACATGCAGATAACAGATATGGGAAGCAAAAGAATTTGTAAAGTTATTTCAGAAACTTATTTCATGAAATTTGTGTTGGTACTATTGTATACTTAAACCGTGTGTTAAAATTCATATTACCAGTTATTGCAGAGTTAGGTATCTGTCTGTGCATTTTGACTGCCTAATTGATCACATGATATTATAAGGGAGGTAAACTGCTGCCAAAATAGGAGTGATTGTTTTGTCATAAAAAGTCATTGTCCTTGGGTCAGGGAAGGTGAGTTGTGATGTGACAGTCCATTCCAACAAGCCTGGCATTGGTGTGAGTTATTTTGCTAAAGTGGGAGTGTATCTCCATAGCACTGACCACTTGTCATGCACAAATGTACTGACTGACAGTGTTTTTGCTACTTTGTGTCTGAAACAAGTTTGGGAGCATTTTGTGCCAGCTTGTCCATATTATTGGTAACAGAAAGATTGATTCTTTGCACCTGGTTTCAAGGAGATCTCCATAGGCTTCCATCATGCTTGATCTCATAGCAATAATGTGCCTATGTGACCAGCAAGGTATGTGAAACCCCAGCCATTACTCCATGTTGAGATCCCTGGTTCTGAGGAGCTCTGCTTCATACATCAGTGGTTCTTAATCTAAGAGAAAAAAATGAATCTGGTATAATCCCGAAAAGGGAGGACAACTGAAGTCTCTGGTATCTCCAGACTGCTCGATGTGAACCAACATTTGGCAACAAGCATATTTTTATGTACATGCTTTTTGCTATATTGTATCATTTTACTACAATAAATTTCAGTTTTATAAGCTTTGACATATTATGTGCTGTTTTCCATCTTCATCAAATGAACTCTGTTTGATTTTCAACATTAGTGTAGTTAGCATATTCACTCTCCATTCCATTTTATAAAATCAGGGGTACTTTAGAGTTTGGAGCATAAATTTTAACTTATCACTCTTTTTTTAAGTAATGTCATATTATTTCATTCATAGTATAAGAACATTACAAAGTACAGTTTTCTGAAGCTTCTGTTCTGTTCCATTGGTCTATATGTCTGTGTTGGTACCAGTACCATCCTGTTTTGGTTACTGTAGTCTTGTACTATAATTTGAAGTCAGGTAGCGAGAGTGCTCCAGCTTTGTTGCCACATGTTGACAAGCCCCTGATCTTTGACAAACCTGACAAAAACAAGCAATGGGGAAAGGATTCCCTATTTAATAAATGGTGTTGGGAAAACTGGCTAGCCATATGCAGAAAACTGAAACTGGAACCCTTCCTTACACCTTATACAAAAATTAACTCAAGATGGACTAAAGACTTAAATGTAAGACCTAAAACCATTAAAACCCTAGAAGAAAACCTAGGCAATACCATTCAGGACATAGGCATGGCCAAAGGCTTCATGACTAAAACATCAAAAGCAACTGCAACAAAAGCCAAAATTGACAAAGTTATCTAATTAAACTAAACAGCTTATGCACAGCAAAAGAAACTATCATCAGAGTGAACAGGCAACCTACAGAATGGGAGAAAAATTTTGCAATCTATTATTCGGACAAAGGGCTAATATCCAGAATCTTCAAGGAACTTAAAAAAATTTACAAGAAAAAAAAACCAAACAACCCCATCAAAAAGTGGTGGAAGGATATGAACAGCCACTTCTCAAAAGAAGACATTCATGTGGCCAACAAACATGAAAAAACACTCATCATCACTGGTCATTAGAGAAATGCAAATCACAACCACAATGAGATACCATCTCACTCCAGTTAGAATGGCAATCATTAAAAAGTCAGGAAACAACAGATGCTGGAGAGGATGTGAAGAAATAGGAACACTTTTACACTGTTGGTGGGACTGTAAATTAGTTCAACCGTTGTGGAAGACAGTGTGGCGATTCCTCAAGGATCTAGAACCAGAAATACCATTTGACCCAGAAATCCCATTAAGGGGTATATACCCAAAGGATTATAAATCATTCTGCTATAAAGACACATGCATACGTATGTTTATGGCGGCACTATTCACAATAGCAAAGACTTGGAACCAACCTAAATGTCCATCAATGATAGACTGGATATGGAAAATGTGACACATATACACCATGGGATACTATGCAGGCCTTAAAAAGGCCAAGTTCATGTCATTTGCAGGGACATGGATGAAGCAGGAAACCATCATTCTCAGCCAACTAACACAAGAACAGAAAACCAAATACCTGTGTTCTCACTCATAAGTGGGAGTGGAACAATGAGAACACATGGACACAGGGAGGGAAACATCACATAACAGGGCCTGTCAGGGCATGAGGGGGTTGTGGGAGGGGACGGCATTAGGAGAAATACCTAATGTAGATGGTAACTTGATGGGATCAGCAAACCACCATGGTACATGTATAACTATGTAACAACCTGCACGTTCTGAACATGTATCCCAGAACTTAAAGTATAATAATAATAAAAGAAAGAATACTGATAACTAATCTGAAAAAAAAAATAGACTTTTATTTTCTCATTCCCAGCCCTAGTGCTACTGTTCTCATACATTTATATTACTTATGTGTTGAAAATAGCAAAATATTTTAATATATTTTCTTTAAAGTTTCAATGCTTATTTAACCTAGTTTATAATACAACAGCATCTTACATTTACAAATATTACCTTTTTCAGTATTTTTAATTCCTTTGTAAAAATGTAGATATTTTTGTGCATTTGTTTGTAATTTTCCTTCTGTGTGAAAAGGTTTCTTTAACTTATACAGTGAGTCGACTTCTCAGAAATTCTTTCAGCTTTTCTAAGTCTAATTTTTTTTATTTTGTCTTTATTTTAAAATGTATTCATTCCAAATATTGACTTAAAATTTTAGGTTGATGGCATTGGTTTTGTTTTCTATTTTCTTTTAGTACTATACAGATGTTTACTCCACTATCTTCTGGCTTGCATTTTATCTGATGCAAGTCTGTTGTTCTTCCAATTATTGTTCCTATGTGTACACTGTCTATCTGTTTTCTATGGTAGCTTTTACATCTCTATTTTTTACCAGTTTTAAGCAATTTCACTATAATTTGTTCTGATATAATTTTCTTCAACAAAGTTTCTTATGCATAGGGTTGCTAAGGTTTTTGGATTTGTTGGTTAATAGTTTCAACAAACTTGGAATAGTTTCAGCTACAAATTTTCAAATCTATTTTTAGTCACATTCCTTTTATTCACTTTTGGGGTTCCAAATTACCCATGTGTTAGGCCCCTGGAAATCACCTCACTACTCACCGATGCTCTGTTAATTTGATTAAAACATTTATCCCTCTGTGTTTCATTTTTAACAGTCTATTGGTATTTCATTAGGTTGACTAATATTTTCCTATTATTTATCCCATTCAGTACTTTTAATCTCAGACATTGTGTTATTTACTTCTAGAAGTTCATTTTGGGTCTTTTTTATAAATTCCATGTATCTACCTCACATGTGCAGTGTTCTCTCCAGCTTTTTGCACAAGTAGAACAGTTATAATTGTTTGAATGTCTTTACCTACTAATTTAATATCTGCTACTTCTGGGTCAGTTTTGACTGATTAATTTTTTTCTCTCTATTTTTTTTTCTTCTTGGCATGTACGGTAATTTTTAATTGGATACCAGAAATTGTGAATTGTACCATGATGAGCACCTTATATTTTGCATTTCTGTAAATATTGTTGATTTTGTGTGTGTGTGTGTGTGTGTGTGTGTGTGTGTGTGTGTCTGTTCTTGGACATAGGTAATGTACTTGGAAGTAGCTGATCTTTTCCAAGCTAAATTGTAAATTTTGTTAGTGACAACCACAGCAACTTTAGTCTATGCCTGATTTTCCCCACTAACAAGACAAGATCTTTCCTGATTGTCCAATGCCCCATTAATTGTGAGTTTTTCCACCCTTCATATCGGGGACCTGAATTATTCCCTCAGTGTAAGAGCTCTTGAGTTTCTTCTACCTGTTCCGTTCTGGTGCTTTTTTCTTGAGCCTTCTGTAGTTTTCTCATACATGTTCACTGATCAGTACTCAGTGAAAAATTGAGAACCCTCTGAAAATTTTGAAAGCTGGCTCACTTTTATCTCTGTCTCTCTCTGAGCAGCTCTCTCATATCTGCATATTAATCCCTCTATGTGGCTGTCACCTGTATACTACTTAAAACTTTTTTAAAAATTACCTGAAAATTATATTTTTCTTGAACTACTCAAACTTTTAATTATATCTCTTCAACTACAGAAGACTTCTGGAATCTCTGGGTTCGTCCTCACTGCATTGTAGCCTGAAAACTCTGTACAGGCAGTAAGCTAAGTCTTTCACCTACTTTGCATCTTTAAGAGACCACTGTCCTCTGCTGCAATGGAAACAATCAACAAAGTGAAAAGACAACTAAGAGAACGGGAGAAAATACTTGTATACTGCCCATCTGACAAGAGATTAATAACTGGAATATACAAGGAGCTCGAACAATTCTATAGGAAAAAAATCTAATAATCCAATTAAAAATGTGCAGAAGATTTAAATAGACATTTCTCAAAACAACACATACAAATGGCAAACAGGTATATGAAAAAGTGCTCAACATCATTAATCATCAGAGAAATGCAAATCAAAACTTCAATGAGATATTACCTTACCCCATTAAAGTGGCTTTTATCTTAAAAAAAAAAAAAAAAAGCAACAATTTGGCCAAAAAAAAAAAAAAAAATTAAGAACACATGTTGGCAAGGAATTGGAAAAAACTGGAGCCCCTTTTACACTGTTGGTGGGAATGTAAATTTGTACAACCGTTATGGGAAACAGTATGAAAGTTTGTCAAAAAACAAAGTACGACTACCATATGATCCAACGGTACTACTGCTAGGTTTATATCCAAAAGAAAGAAAATCAGTACATAAAAAGATATCTTCACTCCCATGTTTATTGCAGCACTATTCACAATAGACAAGGTTTAGAAGAAATCTAAGTGTCCATCAACAAATGAATGTGTAAAGACAATGTGATGCAAAAACACAATGGAAAACTACTGAGCCATAAAAAAGAATGAGATTCTGTCATTTTCTACAACATGGATGGAATTGGAGGACATTATTTTAAATGAAAGAAGTCAGGCACAGAAGACAAACTTCACATGATCTCACTTATTTCTGGGATCTAAAAATTAAATCAATTGAACTCATGGAGATAGAGAAGAGAATGATGGTTACCAGAGGCTGGGAAGGGTAGTGGGTTATGGGGGGAAACGAGGATGGTTAATGAGTATCAAAATGTAGTTAGATAGAATGAATGAGATCTAGTATTTAACAGCACAACAGGAAGGTTAGAGTCGACAATAATTTATTGCACATTTAAAAATAACAAAAAGAGAATGTTTTTAACACAGTAAAATGATAAATGCTTGAGGTAATGGATATTCCATGCGGTTACCACACATTGCATGCATGTATCAAAATAGCTCATGTGTTCCATAAATATACACACCTGTTATGTATCCATAAAAATTTTAAAAAATTGTATGTGGTTAGATACTATCTCTGAGTTCCACTCTAATTGACATTTTCCAGTATAATTTCACAGCGCCTTGGAAATATGACCTATTGATGTCTACTTTCATGAAGTTAGTGACATATCTTTAGGTTTAAATCTCCAAAATTTTAAATATTTTTCTCTGGAATGTTAACATAGTGTGTATGTTCTGTTTACTGGCTAAAAGTGCTATCCATTTTGTCATCTAATCAAACTTTCTAAAAATGTTATTTAGCAACTTTTATGTTAATTTATTTTTTTGTATATTAAAAACAGTTTATTTCTAACAGTTTTATGTCACCTAACATCATTTTCAATGTGTCAGTTTCTCATTTCATAAATCTTTGTGTTGTACATTTTAATTCTATAAATATTAAATATGTATGGACAAATATTTGGAAAAAATATAAAACTAAATATTTAACACTGTTATTTATTTTACTTTAGTTTCCTTATTTCCACTACACCTTAAGAGTTGACTAAAACTACATTTGTTTTAGTTATAAGAATACCTTTAACTTAATACTATGTGTTGAAATTAGAAACAAACACTATTTAAACAAATTTATGCAAATAAATTTTATATCTGATTATAACAACTCATTATGATATTTTAATAAATTTGTCTGCTAAAGTAACTATCTGCTATGAAGTTTTAAGAAATGTTTATTGCCTTACTATAATTAAAAGCAAATGTACTCCGTATTTTTCACAAAGTTTGAACTGCAACATGATTAAACACATTGCATGATTCCTGTAAGGAGGATATATTTTTCTTATTTGAAAATTATTACATTTAGTCTCTCACTGTATAAATAAATGAAATAAATTTTGATTCTGGAGATTCAGGAAATACAAATTAGCCCATTTACAGTGGGCTTCTCTGTGAAAAATTAGATTTAAAATGCATTTAGTCCCTAAATTAATGAGTTTGGCTATCATCCAGGTTAATTATCATGTAGACTCTCCCATTTGCTCAGCAAATTTCAAGATGGCAGCATGTAAACTCTCTAAAAATATCTTAAGAGGCTGGTGAAATGTAAGCAATGGAAAAATAGTTAATAATCAAAATATACTTTTTAGAAGGTGTAAAATTACCTTTATAGCAATTAATTAAATAGTAATTAAACAAAACTGTTTATTTCTTGTTTCTTGTCATGTACATAGCAATGCCTTGCCCATCAATTTCAAACAAACGGTTTAGTTCAGATCACCTCCGTGAGGTACAATGTAATATGACAAGTGGGTCTGTTATCAAACACTCATTATTAGTGCTACGGTTGGGAAAATCATGACCCTGTAAAGATGTTCACATCCTATCCCTGGAACCCGTGAATGTGTTCTCTTATAGGGAAAAGGATAACTAAGTTTCAGATTAATTTAAATATGCTAATCAGTTGAACTAAAAATTGGGAGTTTTCTCTGGATTATGCAGGTTGGTCCAGTGTATTCCAAGGGTCCTTAAAAGTGGAAGAGGGAGATAGAGGAGATCAGAGTGTTTTGATGTAAGAAAAGGACTCAATTTGCTGCTTCTGGCTTTGATGACAGAGTAAGGGGACCATGAGCCAAGGAATGTAGGTGGCCTCTAGTAGCTGAAAAGGACAAGGAAACACAGTCTTTTATAGCACTTCTAGAAAGAACTCAGCCATGTTGACACCTTGATTTTAGCTCGCTGTGACCCATTTTAGACCTCTAATATCAAAAATTATAAGGTGATAGATTTATATTGTCTTAAGTCCCTAAGTTTGTGGCAATTTCTTGCAGGAATAACAGGAATAAATAAATAACATTTAATAAAGATGCTACACATTAAATAAATTGAGAACACCTCCATGGTCTATACTATAGGAAAAAATGCATAACAGTAGTGGCTGCTTTGAAGAGTTATCCTAATTTGTTGCTCAATATAACATTAGAAATACTACGTTTAAAATCATTAGATACATACATATATTCTTCCAAGAATATCAACAAAGCTATCTTAGGACATCTTTACTGGCAATTTTAGCTCATTGCTTTCCCTAGATCAAAAACAAAAATCTCTTTCAATTTCCACTTGACACATACTAAATTGGTGTGTCTTTAATTGCCATTTGGAATGAATTAAGTAATTTTACAAAGAGGTCCCACATATGCCATTCCCATTATTTGTTCTGCGTATCAGCCATAGAGTATTTTGAAGGAACTCAGTCATGCAATTCATTTATAACACCTCTGGGCACATAATAAAATGTTAAGCATATATCTAAAGAAAACAAATTCATTTTTACTATTGTATTATTATAGCAAGACTAAGGGACATGTAGTAAACTGTATAAAGAAAACAAACTATTTGAAGCTAAAACAATATTGGAGATCAAATGGAGATCAATTTGAAGCAAGGCTGTTATAAGAAATAATAGAAGTCATTAGAGAAATATAAGTGTCCATATAGATATTTTATATAGAACATTGTTTTCAACATTATTTGCTAAGAGCACTGTATTTTTTAAAACTTTTGTTAAATTTGTCCCATGGTACACCGGCCAGCACTTCAGAATGCTACAACTAGAAAGAAATCTGAAGACATAAACCTGCTGAGGTTAGTGCTAATGCATTTTGAAAACACATTGAATTCTCCATAGTTTAAGCATAGTTGGGCAATGTTTTTTCATTTTAAAAATTAACGAAGTCTTGAGAAAACTAGAAAATACTTTGAAAACTTGACTAGATCATTGAACTGCTTTCAGCCAGAAACTGTACAAAATTAAAATAATCTGCTTTGTATTTTATGATATCACCATGTTATTCCTGTAATTTACACAATTCCAGTGCTGTAATTTCAAGACATTGAGATTAAACCCACTAACCTACTCTAACTCTTCACTACAATAATTCAAAAAAAGTTATGGTGATGCTAGGTTTCGTAAAACCAAACAAATATCATGCTGCTAAAGTTCCTATTTTCTTTAATTCTTAATTTATATTGAATGAGACTTGCTAATTTTATCCTTTTTTATTATTTTTAAGCTGTGTCAGCGTTATCTTTTGTAGTTTGTGTGAAGTACTAGCATAAAGTAGTTATTTCTATAGTTACCACTTCATTTGACAAAACACAGAAAATATTTTTAATAAATGAAAATTATGTTTTTTTTCAATTTTGTGTTTTATTTTAGAATGATTATTGTAGAGGACTATGTGCTCGCAAACAGGGTGTTCCCGATAAGTCCTGCTCTCGCAAACGAAGCAGGGCGTTCCCGATAAGTCCTGCTCTGGCAAATGAAGCAGGGTGTTCCAATAAGTCCAGCTCAGGCAAAGGAAGCAGGGCATTCCCGATAAGTCCTGCTCTTGCAAACGAAGCAGGGCGTTGGGGGCTTGTTTATGTGTAAACATCTTGAAAATCCAGAAAGTCAGGGAAAGGTCAGAAAAACAACAATGTGTATTGTGACTTGGCAACATTCCACAAATGACTGTATAAAATAAAGCAGAGCGCGCCATTCGAGGCGGCTGCCATGTTTGTCTTGTCTTGTGTTGTCTTGTGTGTTCATTCCTTTGTTTAGGAAACACGCGGACCCCAACAGATTATACTGCCTTTAGAACTAATTTTTCTTACCAATGTGTATTTGGTTTGCTGTCAGTATTTCTAACAGTCAATAGGGTTTATCATTCCTGTTTTGACTAACCAATACATCATCACTTTAGGATGGGTATCATTTATTTATAAACTAGAGAGTCATATCCTGAGGCACAGTACCACAGGAACTTTTAAGATTTAAATGACAGAAATGGTAGGAACAAGAGGGGATACAAAACTGAAACCACTGAATGAGAATTTCCATTGTATGAATATATTAAACTGTCATTTCCAAGTCCTTTTGATGTTCACTATCACTTATCAACCACATTATCAATATGAAATTTTCATTGAGAGTGGTTCTGCTAAATGACTACTTTTAACATGATTTTAAATGAAAGTTTGAAGCAAAAAATTATTTCTATATGCATTGTATTATCAAATACAACTCTTTTAACAAGAGATGGAAACAGAATCTTCCTTATAATATGATTTTGTCTGTTTGTCCATAATATTGGCCTACTGACTGTGGAAAACATCATTTTCTACATCTAGAGTTTCCCCGTTTGAGTGAAATATAAAATGAATCTACTTCATCTTAAATAATCTGAAAACGACCTTCAGAAAATTAGTGAAATAACAAATGAGAAAGCAGACTGGCTATTCAATATGTATCAAAAACATAATTAACTCTACGAATTTATGGGTTTTATTTCAACCTCTGATTCTTCAACCATACATATCTTTATTAAGCAAATATGTATTGACTGTTTTAGATGCTTGGGATATAAGTAAAATAAGTACAGATTTTTCTCTCATAGAGTTTATCCTGTATTTGTGGAAAGAATTGGATAGACAGGTTGGTTGGTAAGTAGGCACACAGGTAGATAGGTAGGTAGGTAGGTAGATTAGATGATAAATAGATATATGGTAGATAGATAGATAGAGATAAATTTATCTATATGGTAAATAAAACAGTGAAAGAGGAGAGTGACAGAGCAGTTAAGTAAACTCTCTTTAAGGAGAAATTTTATTGAGACTGGAACAATGAGTATTAGGAAGGCAAAGACGACTCTGGGAAATGAGCTTTCGGGATGGAGGGAACAGGAAGTGAAAGCATGAGACAGAAGGGTTCTTTCTAAAGAAAATGGTCAAAAAAGGCTTATGAGGCTGGCATGTGATCAGGGCTTACACTTAGTCTTAAGTCTGATTAGAGAGCTATTAACTAAGGCATCCTGAATTGAGGGTTTCCAAGGAATATTAAACTCAATTATAAGTGTATAAAAGTATCTGGAAATAATAGTTTTCAATAAATATTAGGCTTTTTCCTACTCTCCAAAATTTAGGTTTAGAATATTTACACAGGCAGTTTTGAAGAATAAAAGTAGCATCATAAGCATTGGAGATAAACAAATCTGGATTAGACTCTTTGCTCTGATGTCTATTAAGTATGCGATTGGGACTGACAGTTATTAAAAGTCACTTCAAGCAGCTTTCATCTCTCCTCAAAATCAGAATTGCTTTCACACTTAAGTAGGACGTTTCCCCACTTACCTTACCAAAAATGAGGGTTAAATGTAACATATAACAGGAATATTAGATATATAAATAGAATATAAACATTGAACACTCAAAATATTAATATATCCTAAAAATAACATTATATATCAGTATAATTATAATGGTAATATTCTTACAATTGAAGAGTTCCCTAAAGCAAGAAACATGTTGGTAAAAATTAATATCGACACTGAAATGAGTAAAACTTTGATTTACCATGCTTTCTTTGTTCAGAGAAAAAAGCCAGAATTAGGCTACTCTTTTAATGAAGCTACTCTCTTAGCAATATTTCTAATCCTATGACTTTCACAAACAGGATATTTATTTAGCTTAATTTGCATCGATTTCACCTATCTAGGCGGATTTCAAATTAGGCCTGATATACTGTGTATAATGTTAATGTGCGTAGATATTTGTTTTATGTAAATATTATGACTCTATGCTACCGGATATACTATCACTAAAGTAATTAAAATGAATTAAAAGAAGTCGGAAAAAAGTCTGATTTTTCCCTAGGTCCATCTGGAAGATTTTAGACTTCTATAACTCTACTCATCTCCACAGCATCTAAGATATTTAGAATCACCTTCAGTTTAGTATTTTTTCATTTCTGGTGTTCTAGCCTCAACCTCCTCTTAAAAATTGTGTCAATTTTGTTTTGTTTTGTTTTGTTTTGTTTTGTTTTGTTTGAGACGGAGTCTCGCTCTGTCACCCAGGCTGGAGTGCAGTGGCGCTATCTCGGCTCACTGCAAGCTCCACCTCCCGGGTTCACGCCTTTCTCCTGCCTCAGCCTGCCGAGTAGCTGGGACTGCAGGCGCCCGCCACTACGCCTGGCTAATTTTTTGTATTTTTAGTAGAGACGGGGTTTCACCGTGTTAACCAGGATGGTCTCGATCTCCTGACCTCATGATCCACCCACTAGGGCCTCCCAAAGTGCTGAGAGTACAGGCGTGAACCACCGCTCCCAGACCCAAAAATGTTAAATGTCATTCACAAGTGGACATAATTGTCTTTCTTTTCTATTTAAATGTGGATATTTATTATAGTTATAGTGTATATTTACTACTACTAGAGAGGGAAGCAGGGTGAATACTTTTTGTTTTGTTTTGTTTTAGGAGCATCGAATACATTGGAGAGGACTGAATATTATTGCAAATCTTAGATTTAAATTGTTTGCAGTAAATGCAGAGACTTGGATTTTTCCATTTGGAAAACGGAGATGTGTATTTCAAGTGTGAAAACAAGAGAGAATATAATCAACAAAAGAAGATTGTAGACAAGACCAGTGAGATGAAACCCAATCTCATTTCCTCTTCCTTGGTCTTCAGGATGACTACCTTTTTGTGGCAATGGAAAGAGACAGTTATGTGTCTGACTTTTAGCACTGTCCCTGAAAATCTGTTACAAGACCCTCAATGTTTTCTTTCTTTCCTTTTCCTATAGATGCAACTGAAATATTCATAGGTTATGAAGCCACAGAATGGAAGAGACCTTGATCATCTATTACAGCTTGGAGGGTAGCTTAGACAAGAGGGCCATTCAACCAACATTGTGATTTATAGAAATAAAAAGTTAACTGATAAAGGCACATGCACAGGTTTGTTTATTGCAGCACTGTTCACAATAAAAAAGACTTGGAACCAACCCAAATGCCCATCAATGAAAAACTGGAAAAATAAAATTTGGCACATATACACCATGGAATACTATGCAGCCATTAAAAAGGATGAGTTCATGTCCTTTGCAGGGACATGGATGAAGCTGGAAACTACCATTCTCAACAAACTGACACAGGAACAGAAAACCAAACACTGCATGTTCTCACTCAATAAGTGGGAGTTGAACAATGAGAACACATGGGCAGAGGGAGGGAACATCACACACTGGGACCTGTCGGGAGTTGGGGGGCTAGGGGAGGAATAATGTTAGAAGAAATATCTAATGTAGATGACAGGTTGATGGGCACAGCAAACCACCATGGCACATGTTTACCTATGTAACAAACCTGCATGTTGTGTACATCTACCCCAGAACTTAAAGTTTAATTAAAAAAAAATAAGTTAACTGACTTTTTGTGTCTGTGGTACTTTGAAGCATATTTATAAAAACAATTTCCTCAACAGTTGAAGAAAAAATACAAAATGCCAACTTCCAAGAATACAACTTCATTTATGTATGCAGAGTGTCTTCCAAGATTCCTGTCTCATGGTGGGTGCTCAACCAATTTATGACCAACACACGGACTAACTAACTGGTAGACTGAATAGATGGATGTCTAGAAAGCTAGAAAAGATACATTCAATAAAATAAAAGTCATCCCAGTATACTATGGCTTCTTTCTGATGTAGGTTTAGGTATAACATAATTTATCTTTTATCAGCCAAAATATTACAATAAAATCAATGACATATAGGGTCCTTTTTCTATATAAGTTTACTATTGGTGTATCAATTTTATATAACAATTTCTATAAACTTGGTGGCTTCAGATAACACAAACTTATTTTTTTAATAGTGCTGTAGGTCAGAAGTCTGACAGGAATCTCATTGAGCTAAAATCAAGGTGTCAACAGGGCTGAGTTTCTTCCGGAGTTTCTTGAGAAGAATTTGTTTCCTTGTACTTTCCAGGTTCCAGAGGCCATCTGCATTCCTTGGCTCATGGCTTCCTCTATCTTCAAAGCCGGTAACAGTATATTGAGTTCTCATATCACTCTGACTGCTTCTTCTTTCTTCCTCTTCCACTTTAAGGAGCCTAGGAGTACATTGGGCCAAACTCCATAATCTCCTTATTTTAAGATTAGCAGATTAGCAAATTTAATTTTATCTACAAACTTAATTATTCTTTTCCATGTAAAATAATATATCCACAGGTTCCAGGGATTTGGGTGTGGACATCATTAGGGGACCATTATTCTGCCAACCAAAGTTCTTTTATGTATAAGTAACAGTTTATTATAATCAATGAAATTGACAAAATACCACAATTAACAATCATCGTAGGAAGCCATAGATTTCCAAAGGATAAAGTAATTTAATTGTATTGATTTTTATTCCTGCATAGATCCTAAAAGGGAAGTATTGACCAAGTTAAAGAGGTAAAGTCCTGAAATATTCACTCCGCTTCACACTCATTTCAAACATATTTGAGCTCACCCTGTCTTATGTAGGTTCAGCGTGGTTAACGAATTTCCCCTCCATTCTTGATTGATAGCCTACCTATTTTCTACTATATATTTATGCAATTAAAACAGCTGAAATAGTCTCTTGTTGGAGGCTGCAATGTGCCTTTGTAAGGTAGGGGGTGATTTTGAGATGTTACAGTTTCTGTTGTAACAGCCTACACATGTCTGGAGTAGCATCAGATTTCACATTTATTCTTGTTCACTCTGAAACGTATTTAGCTTGAGGCAAATGGGACATATTCTCTTTCACATTACTGACACTGTCAAAAAGCCAGATTATGAAGGATCCTGCAGCTTTTGGTCTTAAATTACCCAAATCTCATATTGTTACCCTGTCTTTTTTTTTTTTTTTTTTTTTTCATTGGAAGAAGATTGGTCTCATATAAGAAAGTTACTTCATGGTTCATAGTTACTAGTGTTTTTGACACAGTGTTTTTGACATATGAGTTTGCAAGCTAGACTCCATCCTATTTTTTTGTTATCCCTCTTAACCATTTTTCTCACGAGTTCCTCTTCAAACAAAACAAAATAACTATCAATAATAATTTGTCATTCATCCATTGCTAAATTGAAGCTTTCAATGACAGAAAAATGACTGGGGTTTCCTGGGAATTCTTGTTTCCTCTCCTTCAAGCACTGCTAATTTGCTTTGGTCCTGGCAACTCAATGCTTCAAATATTCTGTATCATATCTTTTTTCACCATGGCCAAAGTCACCTGTTCATCTCTTTGAATAGTATTACTGGGACCACTGGATTTAAGACTGAAGTGTGAGCTATTATTTTATCCTCTTAAGATATTCAATGTTTTTATCCTGATTGACACTCAAGGTCTAAGGGGAATAAGAGAGGAATAGAACAATTGGAGGGGAAATGAGAATTAAATCTTAACTGGGCAAAGCCTCCAGAGAGCTTTAAGATAGAAATTCTACAGAGGGTAAAAAACCTCCAGATGCATGAGCACCAAAATATCAGTAATGGGCAAGTGTCATCTAACTTCCGATTGAAGTCTCCTACTAAAAAAAAAAATAAAAAGCCAAGGTATATACATAAGGTCAGCTCTACAGAAAAATAATCTCCTAATGCACTTGTCAGATTCTCCATTGGAGAGCAGAGGGCAAAGTCTACTGCTGGGCAGAAAAATGTGGGGAAGGATGAAGAAGAATCAGTGCAAGGGCTAGGAATAAGGGAGGAACTAGACAATGAACATCTCACCCTTAATCAGAAAGTAGAAGCTGAAGGTAAACCAATTTGGAATTCCCTTGAGAGATTTATTGCTACCAGTAAAATTTTCAGGTCTGCCATGATTAGTAATACAGGCTGGATATATTGTGTTTCTTTGAGTTGACAGTCTGAGACAATTTGTATATCCATTTGGTTTCTTCATGTTATCCTGTGCAGAAAACTAAACTGGGTCTTAATCCTGTAATTTGCAAATAATATTTATCTCTGAATATAGTGCTTTGGCTCCCAAAGACTCACTTAGTTATATGGGAGACTCAGCATTTCCTGGACATCTGACACACTCAAATTTAGACTGCCCTAGTCTATTTTTAGAAATACACTCATTAGAAAGGATACTCTGGGAGATAGTGTTAGGAAGAATAAAATTCTTTTTTTCTTTCAGATTATTTTCTTGCATTATTATGTATTAAAATGCTGAGCTTAGCTACATACTCACACAAAATTAAACTTCCTATTGGCAAAGAGTTCATAACAGACCAGAATCATAGAAAGGAAATGATGCAAATAGAGAGTTTATTCACATCCCTAAAAAACAAGTAATGTGGCCTTATGTGGTGTCTCATGCCTGTAATCCTAGCACTTTGGGAAGCCAAGTGGAGAGGATCACTTAAGTCCAGGAGTTCGAGACCAGTTTGGGTGAAACCCCTCTCTACAAAAAAATACACAAATTAACTGGGTGTGGTGGTGCATCCCTGTGGTTCCAGCTACTCGGAAGGCTGTGGTGGGAGCATTTTTTGAACCTGGAAGGCTGGAGTTGCAGTGAGCTATGATCATGCCACTGCATTCCAGACTGGACGACAGAGTGAGAACGTGTCTCGGAAAAAAAAAAAAAAAGGAATCTGCTCTCTTTCTCAGTGACCACTGGCCTCAGAAACATCTTATTTCAAAACCTCCATGAAAATACCCTTGAGTCTGTTATCACCAAATACCACTTCCAAACTGAGGTAGAAATATCACTCTTTATTTTTATTATTCTTCTTGTTATTACAGGTTAGGGAGAAATACGATAGAAACAATGTTATTTGAGACTCTACTGTATAAGAAGCATACTGGTATTCATAATAATTAATCTACACAATAATGCCATAATTTTGTGTATTATTATACCTATTTAAAAAATGAAGAAATATACTGAGAAATTAGGTGACGTGTTCAAGAGTGGGAGCCAGGAATGAAACCAGGTCAGACTGATTTTAAATTTGCACTTTCTCGATGATGCAATACTCTCTGCGTGAACAGTAAGTCTTCCCTCAGTCATATTGTACCTAACTGTTCGTTGTTCTTCCCACATACATGTACATGTTCCCTTGGAAATGGAAAGGGTATTTCCATTTTGGAGGTAGTATTTTGGCCCCTTCAGTGACTTCAGAAGATAATCAGTTTGGGTCTCCACAAATTGGAAGTGTCCCTATGAGATTAACATTAGTCATCAGTCAATCCTAAATCAAGTGTAGGAATATAGTTCTTTTATTTTTTTGGCTTAATATTCCTTTTAAAATTTAAAAATACAATGTATATCATACCTATGACATATATACATATATACACATATATATGATTACATGTTTTCTTATAAATCTATGTGCTGATCTCCTTACTTAAGAAATGGTATCTTTTAATACTATTCAAAGTATATTTGAAGAAATACCTGAGTACATCACAAATGCCAACCTCTCCTCATAAATAACCACAATTCTGGATTTAGTGTAAATCATTGCTTTCTTTCCTTTAAAGTTATATCATATATGTAAATATACTTCAAAAGCCATGACGCTCAATATCAGGCAATTTAATTTTATAAAAATTGATCATATTACATGAATTCATCTCAAACTGTCTTTTCTTTCAAAATTTGATTGGTGAGATTCATTATGTTTACGGTTGTGGTTTCAACTGAGGCATTTTACTGCTTTGTAATAATACTTGTTCAGAAATAGAAGAATTCATTTATCTATTGTCCTGTCTGTGGTATGTTTTAGGATTTTATCATTCAAAAAAAATATGCTTTTTTTTCTTAGTCATTTCCCATAGAAGATATATGCAAGAATTTTCCTGGTGTATTTATTCCAAAGTGAAATAATTGACTATTAAATGAGATGCACATATTCAGTTTTTAAAAGTAATGCTGAATTTGTTTACAAAAATGGATACACCGACTTACATTGCATCTAGGAGCCTGTAAGACTCTGTATCACTCACCTGTCAAAACCTGATATAGCCTTTTTTTTCCCACAAAAATTTGTAAAATGTCATTTCATTGCCTTTTAAAGTTGCATTTTCATGATGAATGAGTTGATCATATTTAAATTTGCTTATTGACCATTGTGGCCCACTTCTATGAAATTCCTGATTCTTTTGTGTTTTTTCCTACTGCTATCCATATTTCTTAATGATTTGTAATGGTTATTTTTATACTGTGAATATCATCACTCTGTTGTTTTGCAGATGTCTTCTTTGAGTATAATTTGGTGACTACGAGTTCTTCATTTTAATAATATCTAACATTTATTTAGTTTTTTGTTCCTCCTTAGGAAATGCTTATCTACCTAAAGGTAACAATAATATTAACTTATAGTTTATTAGAACATCTAATTGCTGCCTTCACAATTACTTTGTTTATGCGTTTAGAATAGAATTTTGTTTATGGTATGAGATAGGGTTTAATTTTATTTTTGTTTGCATACAGATCCATCAGTTATCAGCACTTACCTACCCTATTTTCCACTCATACACAATATTGTAATATCTGTGTCATAATATGGGTTCTCACAAATGAAGTACTATTTCTAAGTTATCTCTTGGTAACGATTTGGAATAATTCTGAAACACTGGCCTGTGCCTGTGTCAGTAACACTTGGCTTAATTATTAAACCTTTTTTGATAAATTTGGTGCTTTTTAAGCAAGATTCTTGCTATTTCTCGATAGTGCCTTAGCAATTCTTGACATTTTTAAAGTACTTTTTAGTATCAACTTGTGCAGTTTCAATGTGAAATATATTTTTTCTACTACAATTGCACTCAAACTATAGATAAATTTGGAGAAAATTAATAAATTTTTTATAGTATTTATATTGTTGACATTACATGCCTTATCCTCTACAGAACACATTTTAAGAGTATTTGAAATTGTTTTATAATTTGTTCACAGTGTTCTTGAACTTATTTGATTGGTTTTTTTATTAGGTGTCATATATTTGTAGTTGCAATTTTAATCAGTATCTAGCTTTTTAAATGATAATATCTGACTTTGTTACTGGTGCTTTTTAAATAGTAATCATACCATGAACAAATCTGTTTTGCTTCTTCTTTCTAACATGCATACTTTCTATATTTGTTTTGACTTATTACACAGGTTAGCTTATCAAGGATTATATTTGTGAAGTGGAAAGTTGTAGACTATAGAAAAGTCACACAAAAGATACAGTAAAATGGGTAAGTGAACATGAACCATTTCAATACAACTATGTATCTTAAAATTCAATTTTTTTATTTGTTTATTTTGAGATGGAGGCTCACTCTGTCAGTCAGGCTGGAAAGCATTGGCAGGATCTCTGCTCACTGCAACCTCCGCCTCCCAGGTTCAAGAAATTCTCCTGCCTCAGCCTCCTGAGTAACTGAAATTACAGGCACCTGACACCATGCCTGGCTAATTTTTGTATTTTTAGTGCAGACAGGGTCTCACCATGTTGGCCAGGCTAGCCTCGAACTCCTAACCTCAAGTGATCCAACCACCTTGGCCTCCCAAAGTGCTGGGATTACAGGTGTGAGCCACTGCATCCAGTCTAAAATCTTAAATATTATAAAAATTAGAAGGTTTTTTTCAAGAATGTTGGAAGTCTGGAAATAAATTAGATCATTTTCACAAACAAAGTAGATGAGAAAGAGATTCAGTTAAATCGTAATAAATTTTTGTACTGCTTTTTAAGAAATTTTACTGCTTGATTAATGCTGTTTATCAATTTCCAAGATCAGTAAACTAACAAAAGTACAAACATCCATGTTAAAATTGTAAGATAATTAGTAAATAAATAGAATATTATGGATAACATTCTGTCATCTAGAAAAAGAAATGAAGAAAACAAGATTATTGAACAATGAAAACTAGTAAAAGGTAAAGAAAATTAAACCAATAAATAAAAAAATAGGATACAAATTTAAAATAATGAAGGGAAATAAGAAATCATATAAAATATACTGAAAAAAAGACCAGATATTAAATTATCACAATATATTTTATTTCTTTTATTAAACAAAAGAGATTCTTAGATTGGACCAATAGTATACACATAGGTTTTAGAACACTATATATTAAGTCATTAATATAAGACATAAAAAAATCAAACAATAAAAAGGCAGCATGTCACAAAATAATAAATACAATGTGACTCCAACTATAGAATAAATGTGACTATATGTATATTTAAGCATTGCATACAAAGTAGATTTGAAAACTTCTCAGCCAGGCATGGTGGCTCACAATTGTCATCCTGGCATTTTGGGAGCCGAGAGGGGCAGATCTCTTGAGCTCAGGAGTTGGAGGCTAACCAGACTGGGTAACATGGTGAGATGCCTTCTCTATTAAAAAACATAAAACTAAAAAATAACTAAAAGGACTTCTGGAAAAATTTATTCCATAGTGCTATAATTATTTTGTTAACAGTACACCTAGAAAAAGGTTTAATTAAAAAACATCAGTTTTTATGCTATATGCTTCTCTACTACTTGAGAATCTAAAAAATAGAATACATTTCACGTGTGATATATAAAATTAAATTTTATAAATGTAATACATTTCATATTTCATGTGCAGTTCACATACGTAAAACTTTAAAGTGATAAATATTATTTATGACATCTGAATTGACATTTTTCCATGTTGCCATTAACTTGTCAGCATATTATTTTGTTCCTGGAAGAATGCTTTAATTTCATTCCTCTTTATTACTTTTACTTGACCTTCATACCTGTGTTCAACAGAGTATCATAAACACAGTCTTTGGGCCAGCTCTATTAGGAAATTTTTTCACAGTACTTCTTCAAAATGTAGATCGCTGAAGCCCACCTCCTGTCTACAGAATCAAAATCTCTTTGTCTAGGGCACAGGGATATCAGTTTTAGGAGTATCCTAAGTGTGTCTGATGTGTATTAAATTTTGGTAATCATTGCTCTCAACCTAAAATGCATATTAGATCCTTTTTCCCACTCCCACCAAACACTATGATGAAGGCTTAACTTCTGAGATTTTAACTCAGTAGTTCTGTGATGGCAACTGAATATGTATATCTTTAAAGAGTTGTCCTAGCAATTGTGGTGTTTATTCTTTAGTGTATGCGCCGTGTAGTGGAAATCTATCACTGGGACTTACTAACATCCCAACTTATCTTTTAGCAACTTGTCTACGTTTTTTTTGGTTTCACAGTAAGAGTCCTAGCTTTACAAAACAGAATTTTAACCAACAACATTTTATTGTTAATTTTGTATGTTATCTCATGTAATACTCAGAACAATCTGCTAAATGTTTAATATTACTAATAGTGTTCTCTTCCTATATGAAAATCAGAGTGGTGAAAATAAAATAGCCTTTAAATTTACACATGGGCATTCAACAAATATTTCTTATGTGTATTATTTTATAGACATTATTGAAGATATTGGATCACAGATAAGAATCACACAAAATCACCTGAGGTCAGGAGTTCAAGACCAGTCTGGCCAACATGGAGAAAACCTGTGTCTACAAAAATACAAAAATTAGCTGGGCAATATGGTGAAACCCCATCTCTACTAAAAATACAATAATTAGCCAGGTATAGTGGCACACACCTGTAATCCCAGCTACTACTTGGGAGGCTGAAACAGGAGAATTGCTTGAACCCAGGAGGCAGAGTTTGCAGTGAGCCAAGATTATGCCACTATACTCCAGCCTGGGTGACAGAGTAAGACTCCATCTCAAAAAGAAAAAAAAAAAAAAAATCATAAGAAAGAAATCACCTGATGTTAATGGAGGAATAAGGAATAGTACTGAAGAAAAGAAGTGATCAGGTCAGGAGGTAAAATCTTAAGGGCATATGGTAGACTATCCCAAGAGTTGGAAGATGATAGACAAGGAGAAGGTAACGAGACAGTTTAGCTTGTGACATGAGATTCCAAGTAGTGAGTATATAAGGAGAATAGGAAGGTGGTTTAAAAATGGCAGAGAGGATTAAGGAACCTACCTACTTCAACCCCAGGTCTGATTGTCTAGCAGACCCCACGTGACACAGATGTGCCAATCACAGAGTTTGCAGGGGAAACTCAGTTTCACTTATTATCAGAAGATGAAAAGAATTCTCAGAGGAGAATTTGAAGTTGCAGTGGATTTTGGTAATGGGTGAAATCCAAAGGTCACATATAGTTTTTGAAAGAAGGGATAGTAGTTCCAAAATATCCTGACTCTTACTCCATTGTTTTAAGAATGTTGACTTGTTTCATTACTATTATAAATTAATGAGAAACTTTTTTTTTTGTAAGTAATCCTTAAAATGAACAAATGCCATTCAGTCAAAATTATTATATAATTGTAGTCATATAATTGAGGTACCACAACTTTGGCTTAATCTACACCTATTGTTATAAAGCAAATAAAATGACATATATTTAGCAAATCTATTTAAAGAATTCAAACTCTGGAATCATGTATGGCAAGAAAGGAAGAAAAATGAAATAAAAATCCTTCATGTCAAATGATATGAAAACTTCCTTGTCTGTGCTTACCTCAAGCTTCAGGGGTTATGAAAATATCCTGCCTCCTTTAAGCAGGGAAACTGGCACTGATAATGCTGCTTTTTGCTATAACCGATACATCCTGCCTCACCTACAGTATTTGAGATATCAGACTAGATTCTCTCTAGTCCCAGCACAGGGAGCCTGGGAGCCTGCACATCATGGAAATCTTTCAGATAGTCAATTGGTGTTTCTATCTCAAGAAGCATCAGAGACACCCAGTTTCCTAAGATAGAAACTTCAGAGTCAGTCTTGACTCCTGATGTCTCCCTCATCTTGCGCAGACAATCATTCACTTATTAATCCTTCCTCATAAATATCTGTTGAATCTGGCTTTTCCTGTCCATTTCCCTGCAGGTGCCTTAGTTCAGATCTTAATTTCTTTTTCCTGAAAGTTTTTGCAGTTTCCTGTATAGGTGAGTATCAGTTAATCTTCAGTTAATCTTTTCTTCTCTGAAGTCCATATTTCACTGGAAATAGAGTTATCTTCTCAGAAAACTACTTCATTGTATGCAGATATCTGTTTTTATACAACTCATGTTGAACTACCAAAGATTGTACATGGAAGTGAGGTTAATTATTGAATATGTATTTTGCTTCCTGAATTCAGTTTTAAGCATCTCAATGGAGGGCTTACTTTACAGATGTATTTTCTTTTCAGTTTTGTTCACAGTGCCCAGTGCAAAGGTGAATGCAATTACATAGGTGCATAATGCAGAACTGGACAGTGGATTACCTTATCATAGGCAGAATTTCAGCATTTTGAGAGAATGCCAGAGTTATCTTTTCTTTTTTTTTTTTTTTTTTTTCTTGACAACCTTCTCCTAAATCTTCTCTGGCACAGGTCTTGTACTTCCATTATTGTTGAAGATGTTAAGGACATAATCTGATTCTTCTGGCATTTTTTGTTTATATAACTTACGAGATGGAAATATGGAGCTATCCTGAAAATCCGTTTGTGGTAAACTAGACATACACACTACAGATAATTGAAGAGTCCAGCTTAATGGTGCAATCGGTATTCAGATATACTTACATTAATTAAGAGGAGATATTTCAGCAGGCATTTTATTTAATGAAACAGAAATAGGTATTAGCAGCCTGTCCAGCATCTAGTATATAACTCAATACTAAGCAGTCATTGATTACAGCTTTGCATAGATGTAGTGATTCAGGATTCTCAAAAGGAGATGGTCACAATACATTTTTGTTTCCATGTAAAATAACATCATTTTTTTACTATTTTACAGAACATGCTTATAATATAATATTTTGTGCAAATATAATGGTACATTCATACTGAAAATTAATTGTTGATCTAGTCCTTTATACTCAGAGGAATTGCAAACTGATAGATTAAGATTACACTAGAGTAACAGATGTACCATTTGGATAGCAGGGTAGAAAACAGAAACATGTTCTTTTAAAAATGACTTATTCTCCTCCTGAGCTATTTGGCTTTTGGAGTTTAAGTAATAATTGAGTATGAAATATGTAATATGGCTTAAGATGATTATAACAGCCTTCAGTTAAATGTATGAAAAGAAAATAAGTATTTCAAACTCTCTAAGATTGAATCTAACATTTCGTCCTGCCATCTTTCATGATATTAAACACCAGTAGGAACCAGTTTCAGATCAACACTGTACATGAGCCCCATGAGGCAAACCTCATGGCTGGTGGTGCTGAGTTGGACACTGGAAATGTAGACTGCTGGGCTTCACTGTGCTCACTCAAGGCCTCCTTTATCCTGGGCAACATCAGGCTGAGGGCCCAGGAGGGCTCCACCTGGGCATTGGTGAGCTGCTCTGTGGTGGAAGCATGGGCAACGCAGATGGCTAGTTGTCTGTACTTTATCAATGTTGAATTTTGGGTGCCCTGGATTAGCTGGTCCTCAGACACCACTGTTGAGGGAGGAAAGTTGTTCAGGAAGTCCAGGAAGGTCTTCTGATGCTTCATGAGTAATCCACCATATTCTGGCTAAAGACTTGCACCTGCTGAAAGGGATGTGAAGTCCTGAGCTGGGGCTGCTCCATCAGCCTCTTGGTCTAACAACAGCAGGATGAAGTGAGCACTGGTAATTGGACTCCTTGATGTCATCCCTGAATATGGAAATGGTGTGCTCTTAGCACAAAGTTGTATTCCTGACTATGTGTATATCATTTACGTAAGAAAGAGTTTCTTCAAGGATATTGCAGTAGGGGAGAGACAGACCAGAACTCAGTCTGAGTTCAACCCTACTGGAACAAAAGGCAAGGGAGTTCTTCCAAGCTGGAGTGATGTGGGAGAATCTTAGTCTGTCCTTTTACTTCCTGAAAAAAAAAAAAAAAAGTAAACTCTTTTACCTTCATGACAGAAAGTTGTTTGACAATTTGAATAAGGTTTCCACCAAGTTAGACTTTTACACTCCCAAAGACTCTGGAGGAGAGATGCTCTGTCCTTCTTGTTGATTACATTTCAAAGGAATGGCTCTCCATTCCTTGAGGAAGACAATTCTGGGCCATAAAACTGGGAGGTGGCTTTTAAAAAGATTTACATTTTAAAGAGAGAGAGAGATTACAAGTTTTCTAAAGTAAATGCTCTAATAAAATGGAGATCAGATCTTAGAGTCAGGAAGAAGGTCTTCTAAATAGTGTCACACCAATGGAAACATCAATACCAAGTTGAGTAAAGCTGCAGAAAACTTTAAGGCTGTAGCTGTCTTGACACATATATATTCAGTTATGAGCTGCATAATGTCATTTTATTAAATGAAGCACTGCGTATATGACAATGTTCCCATTAGTTTATAATGGAGCTGCAAAATTCCTGCCGCCTAGGGTCACAGCCGTCCCAACGTGGCATTGCAACACTTATGTGCTTGCGGTGAGGCTGGTGTAAACAAACCCACTGTGCTGCCAGTCTTAAAGTATAGCAAATACAATTACGTTCAGCACCAATACTTGATAAGGACAATAAATGACTATGTTACTTGTTTATGTGTCTACTATACTATACTTTCCATTATTATTTTAGCGTATACTCCTACTTATTAAAAAAGGAAACTGTGAAACAGGTCCTTCAGAAGGCACTGTTATCATAGGAGGAGACAGCTCCATGGTATTATTCCTAAAGACCCTCTAGTGGGACGACGTGTGGAGGTGAAAACAGTGATACTGATGACTTATCCTGCCTATGCCGAGGGCAATGTGTGTGTTTTTGTGTCTTAGTCGTCTTTGTTCATAACAAAAAGTTTAAAAGTAAAAAGAAATTTTAAAATATTAAAAAACAGAAAAAAGCCTATAGAATAAGGATATAAAGAAAATAGTTTTCTATAGCTGTACAATGAGTGTTTTAAGCTACGTGTTATACAAAAAAGTTAATGCTTATAAAGTTCAAAGTTCGATGTACCGTAATGTCCTAGGGCCTCACAGTCACTTACCACTCCTTCACTGACTCACCCAGAGAAACCTCCAGTCTTGCAACTTCCATTATGGTAAGTGCCCTAGAGAGGTGTACCATTTTTTATCTTTTCTGCTATATTTTTACTGTAACTTTCCTATGTTTAGATATGCTTATGTAAACACTTAATTTTAAGTATTACACAAATACTTAATATTGTATTATAATTGCCTGCAATATTCAGCACAGTAATATGTTGTAAGATTTGTAGCCTAGGAGCAATTGACTATAGCACACAGCCTAAGCGTATGGGAGGCTATCTCGTCCTGGTTTGTGTAATTACACTATGATGTTTGCACAATGATGAAATTGCCTAAAGATGTATTTCTCAGAACATATTTCCATTGCTAAACAATGCGTAACTACATAAATATTCATTACGGACAGCAGGGTGGCAGGGTTAATTGTAAGATTCAATCTATACATAACATTCTATTTATTTTGTGTGTTTTATTCCTTCCAGGACATATCTTAATTAATGTGTGTGGAAAAAACAAACAAACAAACAAACAAACAAACAAAAAACCCAAATAAATGGATGGAAAATCCTGGAGAAACATTATTAAGATTTACTTTAGGAATCTTTGTTTGAAAAAGTGACATGGAGAAATAAAAAAAATCAACCTAAACCAAAAAAAGAACCCTCTATAAAACAAAACAAACAAACAAACAAACAAACTCAAAACCCTCATTTGGGTACAGAGAGACCCAAATCCTGTCTTCAAAATGTACTTTATGTAATTTGTGTAACATTAAACAAGTTGAGTGAGGTGGGGGAATCACCAGAAAATTAACTGTTGAGCTAATTTTCCACTAAATGGTTACTATAATTCAAGTTTTTGATTTCTAGAATATTAAATTTGTTTAAAAGAAAGACAAATTACAGAGTAAGTGAAATGGAAAGGGAAAGTTAAGCATAAATGGTATTCAAACTAGTAACTTGTAATAAAGCAAATCATAGAATATGTTTAAAGTTATAGATAATGAATAATAGATTGTGAAAAGAACAAGTAGCATGTAATTTAGCAACTTATAAGACATATAAGAGAGGGAATAAAATTATGATGGAACAAACAAGTATGAGACTTTAAGATAGAAAGAGATAGAATGAATTGATGATGCCAGTTCTAAGCAACTAGCTATGTTATTCTTACATCAGCCACCTAATGATGACAGTGGAGTTCCATCATGGCCCCATGAGTAGCCTTCTCAGAAAATGTTGGAAAATCCCATAGCTCTTTAACAGCTAACTAGAGAGCTGCATCTGTGGCCACCTGTCTTTCCCTTATCATACCTTCTATCTGTGAGTGCTCATGATCAAAACTTATCCTTAATCCTATTAACCACATCATTGTCAGGGAAGATTTGGATATGGCAGAGAAAGACTATACCTAAGAACCTTGCCTAACCTTGGATTCAGGTCCACACACTTGGCAACTATATTAAGTCAATTAGCATATCCCATCCATTTTCCCTGTCTCCTCACTATCTGCTTTACATTGAATTAATTAAACATCTATTTTGAGCATTTTAATTTGGTCTGTGAGTGTGTTCTCTTCTTTCAGGATAGCTTGTGCAGAGGTACAAGTGCATCAAGGTAATTTTCCAGGTTGCAGGTATTGGACATAAAATACCTAGCACATAAACTGGCCTATCCTTGATGTTCAAGAAAGGACTTCTATAACTTATTCTTTAGATTTGTTATCTTATAGTCATACTCTTATCTGAGATTAGTGACTCTTAACAGGTTCAATCTTTCTCTCCCTGGCATATTTGATAAGTGTCTGAAGACACTTTTGATTGTTATTAAAGAGGAGATACTACTGGCATTTAGTGGTAGAAATCAAGTTTTCTGTTAAACATTCTATGATGCTTAGGACAGTCCTCCAACACAAATAATCATCAAGTCCAAAGGTCAATATTGGTGTGATTGAGGAACACTCATCTAGAATCATGATATTCCACCCTCATCAAAAATTTTGAGACCAGAAATTCAGATTTTAATGAATACTTCTACTTTAACAAATGTATTTATTTCAAAATAATTTCAAATCTATTTAATGCAATTATCCCTGCTAGTATTTAATATGCAAAGAGAGTAACCGTTCGCTATAGGAAAATTAGACCACAGAGATTTCAATTCACTACTAAATATTTATTATAGAAAACACAAGAAAACTGATGAGTCTTCTGCTCTCATCCTTTTTTCAAATATTATGCCTCAGAAAAATCTTCCTTATTAATCATACTTTGAAAATGTTATCAAAAGGAAGTATTTTCTAAGAGTTCGAGGCATTAGAGGCCGTGGTCATGCCAGAGATCTTCCATGCTAAGAACAAGACGGTCAGAGGTTGAACTGGATTATATTAATTGGCCAAAGGTTGTCTGAAAGGCAAGATTTAGTAGGGACTAAAAAATAATTGCGAAACTTCATTTAGCTTCAGATAAGATTTTTGTCTTCATAACCAATTTATCTTCCCAATAGTTAAAGATAAAGAGTAGTATGAGGAAGAAAGACTAATTGTTCCCTTGATTTTATATTAGGATTAAAGCATTTTGAAGATGGAAGGGTGGTGTTCCAGCAGTTTCTCAGTTTAGTATTATATTTCACACTTTATTTTCTGATTCCTTTTATTAGGTTTATACCATACATTTTGCAAAGGACAGTATCATTTTTTAAAATATTGTAACATGTTGGGGGGAGGCAGTCAAATTATAAAGGAAGGAGAGGATTGGATTCTCAGATAGAGAAGAGGAAAAAATAATAGAAGGCATAGAACAGGACAGAAGGTCTGCTTTTATGGATCTTCTGTGGAAATCGGCCCAGGTCTGCACCCAGATTGGATTCATTAAGCTGTCTATTATCTGAACGGATACAAGCAGTCTTCTATCCAGCATGAACTAGGTTTTGAAGCAATTAACATTCAAATGCTTTATTTCTGACATTTACAATTATCTGCAATATATTCCTACAAACATTCCACCAATGCTATTGTGTAGATTGAGACTAATTTATATTTGCTTGGTATTTGCCACAGAACAAATGTTCATATGTATGAGCATGTGAGAGAGTAAAAAAAAGAAACTGAGAAAGAGTGGGATGGGGGAAAGTATTAAGCTGGAGTGATAAAAGAGATAGAGAAAGAGAGAGAGAGATGAGAGAGAAAGGAATGGATGAGAGAGAGATATGAGAGAGAGAGAGATAGAGATGTGAGAGAGATGAGAGAGATAGAGAGATAGAGATTACAGTGATAGAGATAGAGAGAGAAAGAAAGAAACTGATTCCGTTCCAACATTCAAAAAGTAAATACTTTTGTCCCGTTACCCTGGAAAGAGGAAAAGGAGCAAATAAGTAATGAGCAACTAGTTTCTCTGCAGGCCAAATGAGACTTTCTAAATTATTTTCTCTGTCACACAAAAATGGAAGAATTGGTGGGGTCTAACACTCCTTTGGGAGGGGAGAGAAGAGAATCTCCCCCAGAATAATGTATAGAAAAATCACATTAAATAAATGAGGCTCTAAGATGTCACAGCAGTGCAGTGGCAGGGAATGTCAGTGAAGACCAGGAGTGAAAGTGGCACCATGAGAACAGGGACATTGCAAACTCAAGGTTACTCAAAGGATGATTTCAGTCATTAACTGTGCTGACCGCTACAGAAAATGTTGGGGAATCTGCCAGGATTCTCGTGGGGGAAAGTAATGGCACTACAAGCAGCTTGGGTTCCAGCAATTACTCTTATGAGCGTTTGGCCAAATAACACATCATTTTGGGATGACTCACATCCCATTAACTGTCCTTCCCAGGCTTGTTGCCAAGAAAGTATCTTTACGTTAGAGATATGCAATAATAATTGTGTCTAAGTTCTCATCCTCCTGTCTGAATTGCTGAATGTTCCTGATATTTACCCATAGTTTTTGTTTTGAACTACAATATAAATATTTACAGTGGTTTTATATAAAAGAGAGTGAGCTTCAGTATAGTTATCATCCATTTCCTTCTTTCTTGAACATTATTAACATCAATAAGTGTGTTTCTTACATGTTTCCTGCTATGGTGGTATTTGGTAATATTTAACCGTTATGTAGGAGTAGTAATAGGGAGACGTAAAAGTGTCACCAAGTATATATTCAAAGTTTCATTTAAAATTAGAAGGATACTCTGGCTACCGGCAATGGTGAGGATCTATGGAAAAGTTACATGATAATGGCTCACTAGGAAGTATTAGGCTACATTTTAAAGTTTTCAAAGTATATATGGTGTTAATACACTTGTAAATATTCTTTAGATCCAGGACTTAGAATAACATATATAAATTTTCAAAAAAAAAACTTTGCTAAGTTAGCTGGAAGGTGAACATTAATTCTTACTGGGTCTAGACAATATTACCCTAGGAGATTTGTTCCCAGTAGCTGACTGGAACCAAGTCAGAAATGCTGAATCTGACTTAATCTGGGCTTATTTCTGAGCATAAATCACATAATGAGTTTCTTTGTGTATGATTGTGGGGATAAGCGAGTAAAGGTAAAGACGTATTAGAATCTCAAATGTACCGCCTTCTCTTCCTCACTGTCTTTCAATCCAGAAGGTGTCTACATTAGACATACTTCTTTGTGTTTACGCTGAAAGCAGTGCTGAAATGAACACTTGTTCCACTTACACATTAGCTAATGTAGCACTATTACATGAATGCAGATATATTTGTAATCTGTTTAAAATATTCTGAAAAATGTATTAAGATATAGTGATAAGGGTTTTTCAGTTATGGAATTATTAGGAAAAAATCAGCATCCTAAGAGGGCAGAAGGGGAAGTCTATAACTGGATTTATGTCTGGAATCTACTGCTGCATAGCTAACTGCTGTATAACCAAGGGTATGTCTTTGGTCTCTTAAGCAGTTTCAGTCAGAGGCCAAGTGAAGTTGGAGTCATCTGAAGCTTCATTGGGATACTGGGAAACTCTCCCTTCATACTAGGAACTTGGCGTCTCTCAGTCACTCTCCCTGTTAGCTGAACTATTTATGTGATAACTAAGGGATTAAAAGATCAAACATGGAAGCTTCCAGCCCGTCTTCAGGTTTAGAAGCAAAGCAGATACAGTGTTCCATCCTTGTCTTCTGTTGGTTAAAGCAAATCACAGGACCATTTAACAATCAGTGTGATAGGGGACCACACACTGAGATGAATGTCAGTAAATATGGTTTGTTAGGGGCCAGGTTTGGACACTGGCCCCTAACATACCATAGGAGCCATTCAAACTCCTTTAATTGAATAGCATCAGAAGAAATGGCCAATGTGTCGAAAGGAGGAAAAGGCACAGCATATGTTTTAAACAGTGACACAATCAGCTACACATATGTGATTACTTTCCCTGCAGAGAATCAATTTCCTTTGCATTTCAGTGTATCCTAATTTTCATGAAATATCATAAAGTTCCACATCAAAGCGATTTTTCCATTGATTTCTCCCTGGTAATTGTTTTTATGAAAAGATTGTTGTCAAACATATTCCCTTTTTCTAAGTCTCAAAGCAAATATAATAGGATGATATTGAACTGCCCTTTCTGTGTGATGTAACTGCTGGCTCTAAAAGATATCTGGAAGTTATGTTGGGGACATTTATTGCTATACAGAGTCCAACAAATAGAAGTTACATTTGTAGTCTAAGTTCCAAAGGTAAGAGCCATAGAGAAATGATTTTCAGATATGCAAACAATGAAAATCAAGTTTTCCTTCTGTAACAGAGTAGGCAGCATTTTCAAAAGGGAACTGAGTTATCGAGAAGCAACAAGAAGCCATGGATGAGACACTGATGAAAAATGTGGTACAGAGGAAATGCATGGACTTCTTAAAGATTTAGGGAAACAACCCAAGAATATGAAAAATTCACACAACTACTCTCTGTACTGAATGATTTTATTTTTACTGTTGTATTTCCACAGATAGGTCTCCTAGGAGAGCATGAAGGAGAGCAATAGAGGTGGCAATTTGGCAAATATTGACATTAATGATAAAACTCAGTTTCTTCAAAGAGTTCTCCTATCCCCTGCTTAGTGACCGTGTGTGTGTCTGTGTGTGTGTGTGTGTTGAAGAGTTAGTATATTCTTAGCTACATTCCCAAAGCGCACTGATGATGAAGTAGGTTGTGTGACCACCATTTAGACGGAGACCTTCTCTGAATCCCCCCACTTTTCAGTTCCATGTCTTCACCTTTGCTGAAAATGATCTGCTAGGTTTCTGTTATTCACTTTCTTCAGAAAATTTGCCTCTGGTCTTCTTTTGACTCCGGAGTTGGGTGGGTGGGTAGGAGTAATTATAGTGGTCCAGCTGCCTGAGGCAGAGGAGCAAGCAGCAAATCAGAGTTTTCCACAGCAGATTTGTTTTTAGTTTTATTTTATTTTTCACTGGAAAATAATAATTATACACATTTATGGAGTACAATTTGATGTTTTGATACATACATACATTTTGTAATGATCAAATCAGGGTAATTAGCATATTCATCACCACAAATATTTATCAATTCTTTGTGGTGAGAACATTCCAGATTCTCTCTTCTAGGTTTTTTTTTTTTTTTTAAATATATAATACATTATTATCAACTATAGTCTCTCCACTGTTCAGTAGAATACCAGAACTTATTTCTCCTAATTGTGACGTTGTACTCATTGTCCTGCTTCTCTTTCCTCTTAACCCATCCCCCCCGCCAGACCCCCAGCCTCTGGTAACCACTATTTCACTCTCTACTCCCACAAATACAACTTTTTTAGATTCCATATATGAGTGAAAGCATGTAGAATTCTCTGTGTGTTTTCCTCTGTTCAGGGTAAAAAGAACTGATCTTTCTGGTTTTAGATCATTGTCTTACCTCTTCCCTTTGGTGGGGTCCTGATTTTATGTATGTATATATGTGTGTGTGTGTGTGTGTGTGTGTATGTGTATATATATATATATATATATATATAAAGAGGTTTTGTTGGACAAATTGACATAGCTGACACATTCCTTCCTCTGCCTTCAATTAAATTAAAACTTTCTTCTCACTTTTAAGTCAGTTGTCACTCTTCTGTCTGCATTACCTTTTATAAAAACTATAGAAAATATTTTGTTTGTTGTTACTATTGCCTTTGATGCCTATGTCTTTTTTTGTGGAGTAATTACTATTTTAGTTGGCTTATGGAAAGGATAAATGATCAATACTCATGTTCAGGTCACAGTGTTTAGCTGTTACTCATTCATTTTTGCTATATGCTCTTAGAATTGCTTCATAAATTTGAACTTTGGATTCTAGTGTACTGAAAGAAATCACAGGCTCTCTATTGGTTGACCATGCATTCAAACTTTGTTGTTTCCCTCTGAAAGTGTTTCAAATTATTTTTTTATATAATACATTTCATATGAAACAAGTAGGTTATTAGAAAAAGTAACTCACTATTGATGACTACTCAGTATTTTTTATTTAATAGGAAGAACTACCAAGAGCAATGTAAGAATTTTCTCATAATACTTTTATTATTCATTATCTTTTAATTATATGAAAAGTAAGATGCTGACCTAGAAACCAGTTTAGTAGTGCTTTATAGACCAATGCAGTTAAAAACTATGAAACAATCAGTGCTATGAGAGTATCTGGTAACTCCTAACCCTTACTCTCTTCTATTTATTTCAAGTCTCAGATTAGTTAGATTGGTATTAACATTTGCTATGTCATATAATTTAAAATTATACTATTTTTGTTGATGATAGAATTTTGCTTCAGAAGTGGTCATGTGAGCAACTGAAATAGTTTTTTCAGTACTGTGATAAAAGTAGCTTAACACTGATTAACAAAAACTAAACATTATGTGGATGAGATGTTTTCTTATGTTAAAATGAACCATATTTAATATTTTTATATTATAACTCAATTCATTGGTACACTCAGTATGTGATTGTACTAGCAACAAAAGAACAACAGTAACAAAACGATTATGGGATCTATTCTTGGATTCTTCCATGAGCAATGCAAGTAAAAGTGCTTTGAGTCCTGGTAAGTTTCCAGATACTTAAACTGTTTCAAAACTTTCTCCCCATCCCAAGGAACTGTGAACCTAGCTCACATGTACTCCCATTGCTCACAAATAATTTAAAAAGTAGAATTCCTTTTGTCCTAGGCCAGAACTTCTCAAATTTTATAGCAAAATAAATTTTTCACTGCCTCTTCTATAGGCTTTTGAATCAAATTTTAGTTAGGAGTTAATTCCTTGAAAATATATAATAGAATATCAAATAGAAAACTGTTGGTATCAGAACAGAAATGAATTGTGTAAAAAGCTACAATTTTTTTTGGTAGTATAAAGATTATGTGGCAAGAAAATTAAAAATGTAAGAATTATACCTTAGTAAAGAAGGAAAAAAATAATATCAATTACTTATCATACAATTCACAATTTCAGCTATACAATTAGATTTTTTTTGTATACTCACAGGATTATTCACAATAAAATTTTAGAACATTTTAAATAACAGGATTTTTCACAGTAAAATTTTAGGATATTTCAAAATCACTTAAAGTAATTTTGGATCTTCACAGTCAATTTCCCTTTTCCGTTTTTCTCAGTTCCACCCCAGCCCTAAGCAACACTAATCTATTTTCTGACTTTATAATTTTGCCTATCCTGCACATTTCATAGAATTAAATTATGTAATGTGTGGTGTTTTGTGACTGAATTATATTTCACATAGCATGTTTTCAAGAATCATCCATGTTATAGCAGGAGTTAGTATTTTTTTTTTTTTTAATTGTTGAATAACATCCTGTTGTGTGAATGTAGCACATTTTATTTATCCATTCATCAGTTGGAAGAACATTTGGGTTGTTTCAACTATTTGACCAAGGATGAATAATGCTGCAATAGCATCCACAAATAATATTTTGTATGAATAAATATCCCTTTTTTAACTTTTATTTTAGGTTTTGGTGTACATGGGAAGGTTTGGCACGCAGATAAACATGAGTCATGGGGGCTTGTTGTATGCATTATTTAATCACCCAGGTATTAAGCCCAGTTCTCAATAGTTATATTTTATATATTTCAATTCCCTTGAGTATATAAAAAGATGTAGAGTCAATGGGTATATGGTAACTGTATGTTTAACTTTTTGAGAAACTAAAAAACTCTTTCTAAAGCAGCTAAAACATTTTACGTGTCTATCATTAATGCATGAATGTATCAATTTACCAACATCCTCTACAACACTTATTATTGTTTGTCTTTTTAATTCTAGCCATTCTTGTTGCTGTGAAGTATGTCATTGTGATTTATATTTTCCTAATGACTAATGATATAGAACATCATTAATGTACTTATTCCCATTTATATATCTTCTGTATCAAAATGTCTGTCCATATCTTTGTGCCATTTTTCAATTGAATTGTCTTTTTAA
This sequence comes from Papio anubis, assembly GCF_008728515.1. Classification (NCBI taxonomy): domain Eukaryota; kingdom Metazoa; phylum Chordata; class Mammalia; order Primates; family Cercopithecidae; genus Papio; species Papio anubis. The sequence goes on along the minus strand of NC_044978.1, from coordinate 157,412,581 downwards.
TTGTCCAGTTTTAAAAGATATTTATATATTCTGGATACCTTCACAGATAATATGATTTGCAGATGTTTCTTTCATTCTGTGGATTTTTTCCACTTTATGATATTTTTTGTAGCACAAAATGGTTTTTCATTTTAATTTAAACAGTTTTATGCTATCCAATTTATCTATTTTTCTTTCTGTCACTTATACTTTTTGTCTTATCTAAGAAACCATTGCCTAACCCACTTAACCCAATGTTTTAAAAATTTACTCCAATTTTCTTCTAGTATTTTTATAGTTTTAGTTATTACACATAGATTATTATTCATTTTGAGAAAATTTTTTAGCTTGATGTAAGGTAAGAGTACAATGGCATTATTTTGCATATGGATACCCAGATTTTGTGCATGATTTGTTGAAAACACTATTATTTTCCCAAGGAATTCTCTTGGAAACCTTGTCAAAACTTGACTGACTATAAATGTGAAAATTTATTTCTGGACCCTCCATTCTATTCCATTGACCTATAAATATTCACTTATGTAAGACCACACTGTCTTGATTATTATTGGTTTATATTAAGTTCTTAAACTGGGAGATGTGATTTCTTTAACTTTGTTCTTCTTTTTCAAGATTGTTTATCTATTCTGGGTTACTTATATTTTCATACAAATTTCAGGATCAGCTTGTCAGTTTCTGAGAAAAGTCATTTGATATTTTGATACAGCTTAAGTTGATTCTGTAGATTAATTTGTTAAGTATTGTCATCTTAATATTGACTCTTCTGATCTTTGAAAATATATTGTCTTCAGTTTATTGAGATATTTAACTTTCTATCACTTAAAAAATTTGTAATGTTCAAGTCTGATACTTGTTATGTAAAAGTTATGCCAAAGTATTATATTCTTTTTGGTGCTATTGTAAATGCAATTATTTTAATTTAATTTCTTGGTTGTTCATTGACAGTGTACGGAAATAAAATTGATTTTAATGTATTGATCCTGTATTCAGTATTGCTGAATTGGTTCACTAGTTTTATGGTATTTTGAATGGATTCCTTAGGACATTCTATAGATGAGATTATGGCGACTAAAAAGAGAGATAGTTTTACTTCTTGTTTCTTTTATTGGTAAGAGTTTGGTTTAGCTTTTATATTATATTCTATTTTATAAAAATTGTATTTTATATTTAAACATATAAACATAAATATAATCTTTTACATATCAATAAATATTTATTTATCTCTTTATCCCCTCAAACTACCCTAACTAGAATATCCGATACAATATTAAATAGAAGGATCAAGAATGAAAATGCTTCCTTTGTTACAGAATTGAGGGGAGAATATTCGGTCTTTCACATTATATATGATGTTTCCTGTGAGTTTTTCACAGATGCCCTTTTTCAGCGGGGGAAATATCATTTTATTTCTAGTTTTCTAATTATTTTTGTTATGAAAGTCTGTTGAATTTTGTCAAATGCTTCTTTGGTATTTATTGAAGTCATAATATGACTTTGTTCTCTTTCCCATAAATATATTGTATTGCATTCATTAATTTTTTATGTTAAACAACCTAATATCTTTGGGGTAAATTTCACTTCTTCATAGTGTATAATCTTCTTCACATGCTTCAAATAACAGTAGATTTGCTATTATCTACTGAGGAATTTTCTGCCTATACTCAGATAATGTGTAGTCTTCTTTTTTGTTGTTTTGTTTTAGTTTTCATTTCTTTTTCTTTTTCTTTCTTTTTTTTTTTTTTGATCTTGAGGGTCAACTTTATTCAGTATGAAGTTATTTAAAACATAACCCACACAATTTTGTATATCCATGAATTCTGCTGGTGAAGAATTATTGTTTTTTATGATTATACTTTAAGTTCTAGGGTCCATGTGCACAACGTGCAGGTTTGTTACATAGGTATACATGTGCCATGTTGGTTTGCTGCTCCCACTAACTCATCCTTTACATTAGGTGTTTCTCCTAATGCTATCCCTCCCCCCACCCCCCACCCCACAACAAGCCCTGAGGTGTGATGTTTCCCACATTGTGTCCAAGTGTTCTCATTGTTCAGTTCCCACCTATGAGTGAGAACATGTGGCATTTGGTTTTCTGTCCTAGTGATAGTTTGCTCAGTATGATAGCTTCCAGCTGCATCCATGTCCCTGCAAAGGGCATGAACTCATCCTTTTTTATGGCTGCATAGTATTCCATGGTGTATATGTGGCACATTTTCTTAATCCAATCTATCATTGATGGGCATTTAGGTTGGTTCCAAGTCTTTGCTATTGTGAATAGTGCCACAGTAAACATACGTGTGTACGTGTCTTTATAGTAGCATGATTTATAATCCTTTGGGTATATATTCAGTAATGGGATTGCTGGGTCAAATGGAATTTCTAGTTCTAGATTCTTGAGGAATCACCACACTGTCTTCCACAATGGTTGAAGTAGTTTACACTCCCACCAGCAGTGTAAAAGCGTTCCTATTTCTCCACATCCTCTCCAGCATCTGTTGTTTCCTGAATTTTTAATGATCGCCATTCTAACTGGTGTGAGATGGTATCTCATTGTGGTTTTGATTTGCATTTCTCTGATGAACAGTGATGATGAACATTTTTTCATGTGTCTGTTGGCTGCATAAATGTCTTCTTTTGAGAAGTGACTGTTCGTATCCTTTGCCCATATTTTGATAGGGTTGTTTTTATTCTTGTACATTTGTTTAAGTTCTTTGTAAATTCTGGATATTAGTCCTTTGTCAGATGGGTAGATTGCAAAAATTTTCTCCCACTCTGTAGGTTGCCTGTTCATTCTGATGGTAGTTTTCTTTGCTGTGCAGAAGCTCTTTAGTTTGATGAGATCCCATTAGTCTATTTTGGCTTCTGTTACTATTGCTATTGGTGTTTTAGTCATGAAGTCCTTGCCCATGCCTATGTTCTGAATGTTATTGCCTAGGTTTTCTTCTAGGGTTTTTATAGTTTTAGGTCTAATATTTAAGTCTTCAATCCATATTGAATTAATTTTTGTATAAGGTGTAAGGAAGGGAACCAGTTTCAGTTTTCTACATTAGGCCAGACTGTTTTCCTAGCACCAGTTATTAAATAGGGAATCAATCCTTTCCTCATTTCTTATTTTTGTCAAGTTTCTCAAATATGAGATGGTTGTAGATGTGTGGTGTTATTTCTGAGGCTTCTGTTCTGTTCCATTGGTCTATATATCTGTTTTGGTACCAGTACCATGCTATTTTGGTTACTGTAGCCTTGTAGTATAGTTTGAAGTCAGGTAGCGTGGTGCGTCTAGCTTTGTTCTTTTGCTTAGCATTGTCTTGGCAATGTGGGCTCTTTTTTTGGTTCCATATGACCTTTAAAGTAGTTTCTTCCAACTCTGTGAAGAAAGGCATTGGTAGCTTGATGGGGATGATATTGAATCTACAAATTACCTTGGGCAGTATGGCCATTTTCACTATATTGATTCTTCCTATCCATGAGCATGGAATAATATGTAGTCGTCTTTTTATCTGACAGCTTAGTCTTGTTTATTATCAACATTATGCTGGCTTCATCAAGTGAGTTGCAAACTATTCCCTCTTCTACTTTTTTTAGGAGGAAGAATTTGTGAAGTTATTAATTCTTCTTTTTATGTTATTTAGAATTAATCAAGCTCTTTGGGCACGATTTTCAATTGTGGTAATGTTTGTTTTTACTAATTTTACCTTTTTACTTGTTATAAGACAATTTAGACTATTTCATTTATTCTTGAATCCACTTTGATACCTTGTGTTATTTTAGTAAGTTGTCTATTTTATTTATCATAACTATCTTCTTGGCATTAGTTGTTTACAATAATTTTTCTTCATGATCTTTTTTGTATTAACACTAATATCCCATCTTCTATTCTTGGTTTAGTAATTTATTTCACCTCTCTTTTATTTCTTGCCTTTTTTTTTTTTTTTCCTTTTTTTTTCACAGTCAGTACATCTAAAAGCTTCTCAACTTTATTGATATTTTCAAGGAGGAAATTTGGGTTTTGTTTATATCTTTATTGTGTTTCTACTTTTTTATGTCATTAGTTTTTACTCTAGTATTTATTATTTTCTTCCTTATGCTTTGTTTTGGTTTATTGATTTTTTCTAGCATTTTTAGGTGGAAGATTAGGTTATTAATTGAAAGCCTTTTTTTTTTTTCTAATGCTGAGATTTACAGCTAATAGATTTTCTTTATACACTGATTAACTGCATCCTATAGGTATTGTGTGTTTTTTCTTTTTATTCTTCTTCGAGTATTTGTTCATTCCCCTTAGTTATTTGGGAGTGTGGTGTTTATTTTCCACACACTTGTAAAGTTTCCAAATTTTTTTAATGTTTTCTAAGTTATTTATAAATTAAATTGTGGTTAGAAAATGTATTCTTATAATTAATTTCCTTTTAAATTTGTTGACTATTTTTTTAGGGCCTAGCATATTGCCCATTTTATAAATAAAAATACTGTATTAATATGTATTGTTTACATTTGCTTTCTAAATCAGCTAAAGGAAGAAAAAAATACAATCATACGTTTAAAAAATTTACTCACATAATTTTCTACTGATAGTCTGTTCTATGTAGCATCAAATTATAATGTCACTTGCTTTTAATCCGAAAAAGTGCACTTAGTATTTTTGGTAAAGTGGATCTGCAAGCAATACACAAGCACAGGACTTTTTTAATGTAGTAATTTCTTAGTTTTCATTTCATTAATAAAAATTGTGTTTTTGAATGCAAGCTTTTTAAATGACTTTCTTGTTTCATTTCAACACTTTAAAACCATTGTCTCACCATCTTCTCATCTTCGTCGTGTCTAATAAGCCTGCTCTTAATCATATCAGTGCTTCTTTTTAAGAAATGAGTCATTTTTCTGTTGCTGCTTTCAAGATTTTCTCTTTATTTTTAGTTTTCGAGATTTTTACTGTAAAATGTACAGATGTAGCTCTCTTTGATTTACCCTACTTGAAGTTTGTTATGATATTTATTTGTATAGATTAGTATTTTTCCTCATATTTTAGGGATTTTCAGGCATTATTTATTTAAATACTTTCCTGTCCTTTTCTCTCTCTACTTTCTTTTATGTTCTCTCTTTAAAGCTATATTTTTGTGGTTAATGGTTTCCAAGATTTCTGTTAGACTCTTTTTCTTGTTTTTTTGTTTTCTCTGTTCTTCAGATTGCGTAATCTCTAACACTCTATCTTCATGTACCCTAATTCTTTTTTCTGCCATGTCAAGCAAATTTTTAAATCCAGTTATTGTATTTTTCAGCTTCAGAATTTCTATTCAGGGTTCTTTGTGTAATTTTATCTCTTTACTTACATTCTCTGTTTAGTGAGATATTTTCACTACACCGTATTTAAATCTTTACACACTGATTTCCTTTATTCCTTTTAGAAAAAAGAAATATATATGTTTCTTTTAAGTCTTTGTGTGCTAAATCTTCATCTCGGCCCCTTCACAGGTGTTCCTATTGCCTACTTTTCTTTCTGTGTCTGGATCACACTTTCCTGTGTTCTTTTACCTGTCTCAATGTTTTGTTGAAATTGGATATTTTAGATCACATATTGAAGCAATTCTTGATACTGATACCCACTATGGGAGGGAGGGGTGCTATGGATGTTTGCATGGCCATTTGCATATGTTTAGTGAGTTGGCTCAACTAATTCTTCAAAATGTATTTGCAGTGTGAAATCTTCGATATTCCTGCCCAGGTATTTTTCTCTTATTTTACTTTTAGGTAGCTCCCTGGGTCAGCATAAACCACTTAGTCAAAGATTGGATTACACCTCTATGGCAGGTTAAATTTTATTGTTTTCTGCTGTGTTGTGTGTGTGTGTGTGTGTGTGTGTGTGTGTGTGTGTGTGGCTTGGAGGCAGCCATCAAAAAATTTACATTTTTCATTTCATATTCAGCTTGGAACGAATATAAAGATTCTCTCCTTCTGGTTGCTGTTGAACTCAGCCTTTGGCATTCATAAAGTGTTACAGACTGTCAGCAAGTTTTCCTAGTTTCCTAAAAGGAGTGTGACTCTTGGCTTCTTAGGTTAGGGTAGCTTATTGCTTAGTGAGTGCCTAACACCTTTGTGCCTCTTAGGTTGGGGTAGCTTATTGCTTAGTGAGTGCCTAACACCTTTGTGCCAGTGGGACTTTAAACCTAAGTTGCTGCGTCTGTGTGCAGTATGGTGAATGCTTTCAAGTCTGCCCCTGGTCTTGCTCTGATACTCCTGAGGGGTGCAGCCTAACCTATGCACACAGACTTGCTAACCTCCAAGGTTGTTATCTTTAGTCCCGGAGTAGCTCTTTTCTCCTTGTTTTCTCTGCCAAACTTCTGACTGTTCTGCTGTTTTGTTTTTATCATACCTACAATCTCCTCTCAATTGGAGTAGGAAGAACTGCATTATTTTCAACAAAGGCCTTAGGAATGGAGTTTTCCACTCTCTGTTCCAAATGAAATCACTCCCCTCAGCCACAGCTGTGGGGCTCCTAGACCTTCAAGTTTGTCTTTCCCTGTGATCAGAAGCTTTGCAACACTGCTCCAGAATTAGACGAATGTGCATTTCCCAGACTGGCAACCCAACTCTACAAATTGGCACTGGGAGAAGAGGATGGCAGTCTTTCCTGCTTATCCCTTCTGGCATGAAACCTCACTCTACAAGTGAACTAGATGGAGGACAATCATAACTTCAGTGTTCTCAGCCTGCCATATCTGAGATAAAACTCCTTCTGTATAAATAAGGGCTGGATGGGGAACAACAGAGAAGTCCTTTCTACTGTGCCTTCCTGGAATGGAGCTTTTGTGACTTTAGACTTGGGGTCATAGATAAGAGACGCCAGCAAAGCCTGCTTCTAAGGGTTACACCATTGCCTCTGGGAGCTAGAGTGAGAGGAAGCCCCCATTGTCCTGGTTGCACATGCCCGGGGTACAGTTACTGTATTGTGAAGAAGTCATGGGGTAATGGAGTAAAACTTGGATCAGATGCCACGGACGTTTTCTTTCCTACAAAGATTTAATATATTTTCCTGAAGACATGTTTCTCCACTTGATACGTCCTGAGGACAATTTTTAAACTTTGACTTATTTTTTAATTTCTCTGAGTTAATTGTTTTTTTGTTTTTTTGTTTTTGCTGTGCAGAGAGTTTACTGGGGAACTTTTCATTCTGTAAGTACTATTACCTCCAGTTGTTCTGAATCACTTTTATTAAATATTTTAATTCAAACCATATTATATTTGAAGAATTTAAATGCAATTTTTACATATGTATATTAGAATAGCTTAAAACAGTTTTCCTCCTCTGCTATAGGCAGAAAACGGTATACCAAAGATAGCCACATCTTTATCCCAAAATGTTTACTTTTCCTGGAAAAGGGAAATTAAGATTGCAAATGGAATTATGGATGCTAATCAACCAACCTTAAAGTGAGGAAATTGTCCTGTATAATCTGGGTTGGTCCAACCTAATCAAAGGATACTTAAATGTAGAAGAAGAAAGCAAAAAATGATTTGTGTTGGAGCGATGTAAAGTGAGAAGGATTTACTGGCAGTTGTGGGCTTGAAGGTAAAATGGGAGCATAAGCTAAGAAATGTATTCAGTCCTTAGAAACTAGAAAAGGCAAGGAAACATAGTTCCCCTAAAACTTCAGGAGAGGAATGAAACCCTAGTGATATGTTGATTTTATTGCAGTGAAGCCTATTTTGAACTTTCAACCTCCAGATCCTTAGGCAGTGAATTTGTGTTGTTTTAATCTACCAAATTTATGTTCCTGTGTCACAGCTGCGATGGGAACCGAATACATCTTCCGTTACCTTCAAATGCCAATTCCATTTGTCTATTTTGAAAAAAAAAATATCTTACAGAGTCAGAAATCATAAAATAGAATGTCTGGATTAAGATAAATATCGTATATATATAATATATATATTATTTATAGAAACTATAAATAGAAACTATACATATGAAAACTACATATATACACATACACATATATATACACATGCACATATAGTACACATATATAGTTTCCTGGAACACAGTCCAAAATCACAACAAATTCTTCTAACTAAGCCTTTTATGTATTTAGCCCTATGAGAAAAAGAAAAATATTAAAATCTTAACATTATATTGCTTTCTGATTTCTTGAAAACATATTTTGGGAGAATGCTAACAGTCTAAGTTATAATCTAATACTTATAGAAAATGTCTGGCATAAAATGAAAACAGTGGAATTTAATATGTTTGAAGAAACAAAAAAATACTAGGAAAGAAGCTGGAATTAAGGGAGACATACAAAGTTTCAATTACTGCACTTGATACAAAATCTCTGTGGAATTTGAGAGCTGCCAATAACAAGTGTTTTAATAAGAATAATATAGTAAATAAACATTTATTTTTGAGTCATTATGATTTTTCTTACAGGAAAGTTTGACATTTTTTAAAAAAGAAATCTAGGAATATAAATTCAAAGTTCAATTAAAATTATTGTATTTCTTATATAATTCATAATTCATCAAATACACAGAATCTTCACAAAGTACTCTAGATGTTGATGATTATCTCTAAGATAAGATGATTTTACTGAAAATAAACACAACATAATTACGTCATTTGGAACCACTGAGCTTATCTGAGCAGAGACAGGCACTTGGCAGTTTCTGGGCAAAGAGTTAAGAAATTTGGCTTCAGGGAGAAAGAAAAAACAACCCAGGTTGAGTTGCTCTCAATGATCATCTTGTTAAATTTGTTTAATCACTGTCTACAGGAAGGTTTGGTTTGGGGCTTCTCCTTGGTTCTATGGCATGTGAGCGAAGAAGGAAGCAAGCTAAGGAAGAATGTAGCATTTAAGATTACACAGTATCATTTAACATCTCTTCCTCTTCCTCTTTCTCTTTCTAATTCATTTAGAGAATGAAAGTGGGACACTGGGGCATATTGGTATTCTCTTATTTATTTTTACTCTAGGATTCTTTGTTAATAGTCCGCTTTCTCTGTTCAGGTAATAACAGACATCTTATTATTGAATAACTGTTCAGCCTTCTCTTTGACATTCATTAACCATGGAACGTTGTGCTAAGAAATAGGTCTATTCCTTTTTTTTATTTTGCCACCTTCTTGTGTGAATACAGATTAAAGTAACTTTTTCTTTGTTGTCCTTATACTTCTGTAACCCTTTGTTCTTCTGAAACTTGTGCATTTCATTTCTATTTATTTTTGGTTATGTGTTCTTATTTCCGTCTTTTATACATTTCATTTAAGTTTTTTAAAAAGTTGTACTTGTTGGAGAGCTCCCTGGTTTTTCATATTATTGCTTTTGGCATCCTATTTTCAATCATAAAAACATTTCAATTGCATAACTAGACATATGTTTTTCAGAGCTTCTCAACTCTTTTAAGCCACTTTCTTTCTTCCAGCCTTGAAATATGGAATTGGTCCAATATACTCTCTAAGTTGACATCATGTCTCTTTCTATCACTTTCATGAACGTCTCTTCCTACAACTCTCTTTCCTAATGCCCATAATAAGTATGCAAGATTTGATAAATTTTAACCCTTAATTTTTCTAGGTAGCAGCTTTCTCTTTATCCAAGGTATGATATTTTTCACTTATAATAACCTTAACAGTCATTTTGATTTCTTTCACTTCTTCAAAATGTTGTTAAAAACAGGTGTTCTCTTGTATTATTACTTTATTCTATCTAGGGGCTCTTCATTTACTCTGAAAAATTAGAGTATAAAAGGAAAAATGCATAGCATTTGTCTATTTCTTAAAGCATCAATATATTGGTTGCCCTAAATGCAAAGACATTATAGTGGTCCCACTGAGGTTATGATCATTTTTTATGCAATTTAAGGATACCAAAATTGTATCCGCTTTGGTAAAAGCTGATGGAGTATATAGCTTTATCCCCTCTTCTCTAGACCAAAACTAGGTCAAGTGTTCTACTTATATATTCTTACAAAATCCTATCCAAATCATTATTTAAACATGACAACATTGCATTTTAATTATCTGGTTACTTGATTTTCTCTTCTACATTGCTCTTAACTCCTTGGAACCATGACTTTGATGAACTAATTAATTTAGCATATAATTGAGAGATATGTTGGAAGTAAACTCAGCAGAATTTGATAATTGATTACATGTCTTGTAGGAATAAAAGAATCAAGAACCAGCCATAGGTTTCTGACATCACTTAATGGGAAAAAATAAGGTATATTTTCTATATGCCTTATATACTGTTCATGTAACCAAAATATGAGATAGCGATAGAAGATTTATCTATGTTTGTTCAGGTAGATTATTGAGTTGATTCCTATGATAATATCAGTTGTGGGTATATTATTTTATTTATTGACCTAATTTCTAATTCCAGTAATCTATGCTTTTCATAGTTCTTCATTCCTTTCTACAATGTTTCTTTATGGTAAATTGGGAAACATTGTTAGGAAAGACCTGCTAGCTGAATCAAATACAAAATCTGCTATTTGGTTAATAACGCTATTTCTTTTAAGCTACAAAATCTAAGTTAGATGTCTCAAATAAGCTTATGAATGTAGACTTGGATTTGAACCCCGGAATGGCTGGATCAAATACAGCCAGAATGAAGAGATTTAGGTCAATTCTACCAAGAGCAGTGCAAACCTAATTTAAGTACCATTCATAAATGAACATATGATATACTGTTCATATTATATTATATTATAGTACATATATTATAAATAATGTTTATGTCTTTATCAATCATTTTGTTTTATCTTTTGAGAAAACTATGTATACCCATAGAATAATATACATGCAAAAATGTTTTTGTGCAAATTCTGACTTAACCTCAAGTAAAACTGGATGATTGTGAACATTTTTGCTCCTAATCATAATAATTAATAATATATTGGTGATATCTATGTAAATTCCTAATAATGAGATTAAAGTTGTAAATGCACCCAAAAAATGCCGTTAAATTTCAAGATTTTAATTCTAAAGAAGCCATTTCTTATAAAACTAATTTTATTCCCATTTGAAAATGGGAACTCTAATAGGTTAAATCTATATTTATTATTAATATGCAAAGCTTTAAGAAGACTGAAAGGAAATAAAGACTTCTTTACTAACTCACTTTTGTATTCATTTATTCATTCATATGTTTCTAACTCTTGATTCCTCCAACGCCTCCTCCAGCCCAACTGTCAAACACCTTCATTATTCAAATCTCCAGTTAAGCTCCCTCCAGTGAGGCATCTCTTCATAACAAATTATATCTTCATGCTCTTTCATACTTGTATTAAATTCAATGCTGAGTGTCACTGTGGCAATTATCACATGTATTATAATTGCTGGGTTTTATGTGCATCACTATAACTTAGAATTATGTAATTTCATCTTTGTATTTCCATAGGCTGGCATATCAAAATGGTACAATAAATCACTATGGAAATGAATGAAACTTATGGTAGAATTGAGTAGCATGATGATGCAGATTGCACAAAATAAACTAAGAAGTCTTTACAAGAACAAATTAATTATCTCCACTTGTTTTGAAGTTTGGGCAAGGTACATCACAGGATAAGGTACAAGAAAAATTTCCAGGAGAAATATTTATCTGCTATAGTCACAAACATCTAAAAAGGAAAGCCATCTGGTATTAAGAAAATTTTCAGTCAAGAAATGCAAAAGAAAAAAAATGATTTGATAACGTTGACACTTATTCCAAATGCTAATTTGTCACGTCTCACCAATTCAAAATCATATCTCTCTGAAATAGTATTTGGTTTAACTGGCATCTGATATATGAAATAGACCATGTTCTCACATCAAGGATTAATGTGGGTATATTTATTCAAGGTTCCAAACAGGAATGGCAGGACAATCCATAGTACAACTTGCCAAATGAACATGACCTATACAAGCTAATAATTGTATGACAGAGTATCAACCAGTAGAATCTGTGACTACGGCATAGTGCAAATAGCACCAGCTAACACCAGTGAATTAGGCATTATTTCCTGTGAAATTTATTTTTTCCTCTTAACATGATGACTTACACTCAGAAAAGGAGCTTTCCAGAAACAGGAAATCAGCCTGTGTGGTCTACATAATTTAGCATTTATTCCACCTAAGAATATCACCCTCATATAGCAGGAAGTTGAAAATGATTGAATCATCCTGTGTTATTATCTCATAGGCATCGTTTGCTGTCTTTCTAATAATAGCACTATGGTCTGAAACCATTGTTACTCATAGTTCCTCAATGCAAAAATCAGTGACCTTATTTTTTGTCTGTTTTTTTAGGCTCGTGATGAATGAAGGCTAAAATAGAAAAGAACGCGATTACTTTTTGTTTTAAAAGAAGAAGACTTCAACCTGTGGTTTCCAAATTCTTTGCACAGATAACAATAGTCATCTAGGAATAGTAAAGAAAACATAGAAGAGAGTACTCAGGGCTACATAGAGGTAAATTACAAGAGAATGGCAATATTAGCCTTTCAGATATGTAAATTGTCCCACTCACCTACAAAAGGAGCCTCTATTCTCTGTTCTGCATTAAGTAGCTAGAATAATGGTTCTTAGAACAGGAAAAAAATATGTCAAGGTGTGGTTTTTGGTTTAGGGCATTTGTTATTCACTGACCTCTGACCAAGCAAAAGGCTGCAGATTCTCCTGTACATATACATATCTTGCAGTCATTCATAAGCTCCAGAATAGTTTGATATAATTTACAGGAAGTTATCAAGCTATAAATGAATATAAATTTCTTTTTGTATTTAGCTAGGAGACATAATTTGTTTTATTGATTTAGAATACAGAATGATTCTGTTGTCTGAGTTAATTCAACATCAAACAGTTGAAGACTTTTTAAAATGTTCTTAACTTTATCTCAGTAAAATTAAAGAATCTAATATACAAAGTCATTGATCTAAGTGTAAATATGAAAATATACTCATTTCTTAGTCCCGGGCACTGTGTCAAATATCTGCTTTCTCACTCCTTTCAGTGGCTGTTTAAAGTCAGTATCATCACCACATGAGGATACTGAGGCTTAGGAGAGTTACATCAGCTGCCTGAGAATGTGCAGCTACTAAGGGTAAAAACTCAAATCTGCCCTTTCATTTGTCTTAAATTACCACCTCAACACTTAGTGAGCATCTTATACAGCCAATACACAAAGAAGTGTCCAACTTTCTGAGAATTCCTGTTCTCAGTTAAACTCCACTGACAAAAATATTTGTGTCATCTGGAAGTTAAGTGAGTATTAATTTGGTTATAGTGAGCAGCATTCCTCATATGCAAACTGATTTATGGAATTAATTCATAAATCTACTCACAATGTGTTGTAAAATATCAGTTGCTAATATAAGACATAATTATAATGTATATCCAAAGTTTCTTGTGTATTTAATATTAATAGAAATTTTCGATATTTTATCTTAATTCTACACATGGTAATTTCTTGACATATTTTTTCTTTATGGAAAAAACTATTAAATTCATCAAATTTGAGAAAGTATGATCTGACCCAAATAATACTGGCTCTTGAGATTAAAATGGTGGGATATTTCTAGAATGTTTTAAAGACATTAGGACCAGAGAAGTTCTTTTTGTTTATTTTTGGTAAGTTTTGTTGCACAAATTCCTAAGGATTATGAGAAAGAGATAATAACCATGAAGTTTTTCTCTGAACCTCCCACTAGATTAATGATGGAATTAAACTGCAAATCCAAATATGTGAAGCTATTTCCATTTAATAGGCATTGCTGAGTCAATGACTTTCATATACTGCATAACAATATTCTCCTCTTCACTAAATATCTAAAAACAACTATACAAAAATTAGCTCCAAACTTTTAAACTTCATGAAATTTTCATTTTTCTCCAACATCTCAATAGTCATTTCAATTGTTGGAATTGTTTACCTCTAATAACATGTTTATAACTATATATTTGCCATTGGGGAATGACAGTGAGTTAATGTAAAATTGCTAATAAAATCTAACTACAATGCTCAGTACTGATGTTATCCCTAAGAAAGAATAACTGTGATTATCACAAATAAATGTATATGCAATTACCTTATAAAAAATGAAGTTATATCATGGACAAAATGACAATATAGAAAATTTTATTTGAAACTGCCTTTTAGTTAAGTAAAGAAGACAAATTATAAGTCATTTGTTGGATAGTTGTTTACTTACAACATTCATAGTACATCTCCCTCCATGAAGTCTATACTGAAAGCATATGTTGCCAAGGGCAGTGGCTCACTCCTGTAATCCTAACACTTTGGGAGCCAAGGCAGGAGGATCCTTTGAACCTAGGAGTTTGTGACTAGTCTGGACAAGACGATGAGACCCCATCTCTAACAAAGTAAAAAATAAAATGTTAAAAATGTATGTGCATTAGTTTTTGCAGAATTCAGGTCGGTCTTCTGGTGATCTTGGAAGGGGAAAGGACTTCACATTCTACATGAAGGGGTATTCTAGAGGAAATAGAAGATCTTTAGCTTGGAATAATTCAGATGTAGCTTCAAATCTCTGCTTGCTTAATTAGTAACTCTACACTCTAGGGCAAGGTGATTAATAATCTGAATTTTGACATAACATACAAAGGAAAGGAACTGATACCTATTACATGCCCAGCTATATTGCTAATGATATCTGACACAAGTTCTGGCTAAAATACTTGTTGAATGCATCTGAGAACAAGGAAAATGCACACTTGCCCTAGAGAATTATAGTAAAGATTATCAGAAATAAAGTGTGAGAAAGAATGTCACATAATCCATGGCAATTGAAAGCAATCACTAGATCTCAGTTTCTCTCTCCTCTGAATACCCTTTCATTATAAAAAGTCTTGAGATTCCTAGATTGCTTGTCTTTATTCCTATCTCTAAAGGTTACTCATCTATATGAATTATCTCTATTTGTGACCCTTTGGTGCTTTCCTTTAATTCGAATTATTGGGTCTAGAGGAGTGATTCATGAGACTGTCTAAAATTGGGACATTTGGAATTGGTTAGAGGAATATTATTTGGGTACATGACATTTAGATTTTGATACTTTTTTTGAGAAATCTTGGCATGATCAAGAATATTAATTGTTAGTTCAAATATTCTTGGCTATGTAAAATTTTAGCAACATATAGTTCTCATTGATAATCCTTAATCCTTTTCTCAGCATTTATTTCACTTAGTATAATTCCAGTTACAGGAATCGGTAACTGCTTTCGCATCAGCTTTAAAAGTATTCTGGATTTATTTTCTAAAACAAATGAAATTTCATTTTTATTTGATTGATCAAGCAATGTAATCAGGGCTCAGTTTCATCTATGTCTTTCCTAGCTCGTCAACTTTGCTTTGGATTATTTTATGGAAAACTTCCATTTTTCCATCTGAGACACATCTGTCTAGTATTTTCCCAGACTACATGTTCCCATATTCCAATTTAGCAAAAAAGAAAAATTAAGCTGCACAACTCTAATTGGATTTATAATCAGAGAAAGGAGTATTTTAACTGGATTATGTCAGTCATATTTCTGAATATAGACATGAGGGTCAATCTTAATTCAACTACATGGCTATAAAATATGAATTAGTGTTATTAAAAAAGGGCAACCAATAAACAATAATCTCCAACTTTTACACAAACCAAGTTTTTAAAAATCCCCTTCTCATAAATGTTTTTAAAAATATGTCTAATGCTATACATTTTTAACTCCTCCTAAAAAGAAGACAAACAACGAAAAATGATGTGTGATTACATTCCATTCTATACCAAGAATCTCTGGAGGATACTCAGTTCTCTTTGTGAAACTTGTCTATAGCTCACCATTGGCTAGCAGCCTGTCAGTAACTGATAAGTTTAACTCGGCCCCGGATGTTCAAGATATTCACTGGGACAAAGCATAAGGAAAGTGGAATAAAACACCCATTTGGAAATACATAATGGCCCCTAGGTCATAATAGACATCGTAGCCTGTTAATATGGAAAAACAAACTATTCACATCCTATTATTTAAGTTTTTGTTTACTTGTTTTGTTTCATTTTGTTTTTCCAATCTGAGGCTTTGGGTTGTGTTTTCTGGAAGATGTTGCCTTGATCATTGCACTTCATTCCTTCTGATTCTTCTGTCCTTGAGGAACTTTTTAAAATACCTGCCTCTATCTTTATGCCACTATTCTCACTGTTCCATAGGGCACCTCTGCTCTGTTCATGTTTTAGGGTCTGGGGATGGTTTCAGGACTTTAGAAATCATATACTCTAATTGCCAGAAACTATGGACAGAACAGAGGCCTCAGATATAACACCACATATCTACAACCATCTAATGTTTGACAAACCTGACAAAAACAAGCAATGGGGAAAGGATTCCCTATTTAATAAATGGTGTTAGGAAACTGGCTAGCCATATGCAGAAAACTGAAACTAGAACCCTTCCTTACACCTTAGACAAAAATTAACTCAAGATGGACTAAAGACTTAAATTTAAGACCTAAAACCATAAAAACTCTAGAAGAAAACCTAGGCAATACCATTCAGGACATAGGCATAGGCAAAGGCTTCATGACTAAAACACCAAAAGCAATGGCAGCACAAGCCAAAATTGACAAATGGGATCTAATTAAATTAAGGAGCTCCTGCACGGCAAGAGAAACTATCATCAGAGTGAACAGGCAACCTACAGAATGGGAGAAAATATTTGCGATCTATCCATCTGATAGAGGTCTAATATCTCGGATCTATAAGGAACTTAAACAAATTTAAAAGAACAAAAACAACCCCATCAACAAGACAAAGAATATGAACAGACACTTCTCAAAAGAAGACATTTATGTGACCAAAAAACATAGAAAAAAAAGCTCATCATCACTAGTCATTAGAGAAATGCAAATCAAAATCACAATGAGATACCTTCTCACGCAAGTTATAATGGCGATTATTAAAAAATCAGGAAAACAACAGATGCTGAAGAGGATGTGGAGAAATAGGAATGCTTTTACACTGTTGGTGGGAGTGTAAATTAGTTCAACCATTGTGGAAGACAGTGTGGCAACTCCTCAAGTATCTAGAACCAGAAATATCATTTCACCCAGGAATCCCATTACTGGGTATATATCTAAAGGATTATAAATCACTCTACTATAAAGACACATGCACACGTTATGTTTATTGCAGCACTGTTCACAATAGCAAAGACTTAGAACCAACCCAAATGACCATCAATAACAGACTAGATAAAGAAAATGTGGCACATATATACCATGGAATACTACACAGCCATAAAAAAGGATGAGTTCATGTCCTTTGCAGGGTCATTAATGAGACTGGAAACCATCATTCTCAGCAAACTAACACAAAAACAGAAAACCAAAGACAGCATGTTCTCACTCCTCAGTGGGAGTTGAACAATGAGAACACAGAACACATAGACACAGGGAGGCGAATATCCCACACTGGGGCCTGTTGGGGGCTGACGGACAAAAGGAGGGATAACATTAAGACAAATACATGATGTAGATGATGGGTTGATGGGTGCAGCAAGCCACCATGGCACATGTATACCTATGTAACAAACCTGTATGTCCTGCACATGTATCCCAGAACTTAAAGTATATTAAAAAAGAAAAACAAAAAACAAAAACAAAACAAAACTTCATCAATCTAGAATTATAAACCTAGCAAAATTAATCTTCAAACATGAAAAAGTATCAAAGCCTTTTGCAAACAAACAATCAAAAAATAACCTATGGAAAGACAGAATAGATTTATTTTCTGTCCATTTTGAGTCAATTTCAGGAGTATTTTTCAGTTATAATTTTCAGTCTATGACAGGGCATGCTGAATATCTCTATTTTTAAACATTAAAATTTTGTCTTTTGCCTATTCCTTCAGACTTCATTTCCCTGTAATTTGCTTTCATTTTAACCTCTGCCTGGAGGAAATTTGAAATAAATGCCAATAATTTGTATCTGTCCCTACATGACATTCAGGTTGCACTATCAAAATGATCCTGTTTATCATAAATAATGGTATTTGCCAGGCACAGAAAAAGGATTAGGTGTTTGTGAGAGATTTGTGGGGTCAGGTTTCTCCTAGAGTCCCGAGTTACCCTTTTTCTAATGTTCCATATCTCAGGGTTTTTCAACTGTGTCAAGTTCCAGATTATTTCATTCAGTTGCTTTTATTTATAGTCTCCTGGTAGAACAGTCTCCACTGAAAAAGTCTTTTTTTTCACTCTATAATCTCTCTGACCAGTTCTATAGCATGATTTGCTACAAAAGAAGCTGCTGTAAGATGCAGGAGGGATTCAGCAAACTCCAACAGTGTGAAATTGTCCTAAGTTTCCTAGTGTTGTAGCCTAAGGTAGCACATGATCTGTGTTCCGAGATATATTTCTTCATACCATATAAGGGCAGAAAAATGGATTACTGATTCCTATGCTTAGTAATTTCATCACTGTTTCCACCAGAGAGGAAGGAGACAGTGTGGCAGCATATCATTTCAACTTCTATAAGCTCCAGTCAAACATTTCCACAGTGAAAGCAGGTAAATATAATAACTGTTGTAAAATCATTTTTTAAATAACTCATATGATGGGCTCTATAGGTCTAAATGCCCTGGCATGAGTCAAGATAAAAAATTCAGAAGTTTCTTTCCCCCAAGTACAGGAATACAGTTAACATAGATTGGGGAAGAAAAGGAGAGAAGGTTTATGTGGGCAAAGGAGTAGTAGACTAGGAAACCATGAACTTATGCCAGAGCAGAAACAGATTGGCAAGCAACATTTGAAAGGTATTGTGGAAAGTGAATAAGTGCTGAGTGAACTTGCTTGTCACTTACTCGTGAGAATCTTTGTATTTGAGACTGCTAGCATTCATCAAATTGGGGTAATCTTCTTCTTGGATGCACAACTTGAATGCATTTCACAGGCTCCTTTGAAGTTAGATTTGATCATGTTCCTCAGATCTAGCCAATGAAAGGTAAGAGGAAGTGGTCTAACACTCTCTTCACTCTCTCCAAATAAATAACCTCCCAAAATAAGTCCTCCATGTTTCCTTCACCCTGACTGCTACATGGATAGAGAAAAGCATGCTAACCTGGAAAGTTGTATGTGGAATATCACAGAATGTTCTTCATCTTGGGTCTCTGAATATGTGAGGCAGACCACTTGAATCACCTGAATTCTGTCCAAGATTCTTAAGTAAGCAAAACCCTACACTAAATCACATGGAAATCAGTATATAGCTTGACTGTTATATGATGGGCAATTATAAACCTGATGTCACAGATTGGAAAGGATTCCTGTGTCATTCATTGATTAAAAACACTTAAAACACTTGATAAAATCATTACTTATGTAAACCAGAAGGCAAAGAGCCTACCATTACTTTAGTCCTAGGGGAAGAGACCCAATAGAGCCCACATAGAAGTTCAGTATTGCTGCCTTTAGTAAGATTTTAATTAAAAAAAAAAAATTAGCTAAGATAAGGACTTGCTCTTTGAGAGCAGAGATCTAAGGTGATAAGAGTCAAGAAATGAAAAGCTTACAGATAAGGAGAAATCAACTCTTGCAAGGCCCCAAACTATAGAATACAAAATTTTCTACCCAATTGTACTGTTTTATGTCATCTCAAATTTGAATGGACTCCTATTACAATGAGAGAGGCGTAAGGACAAAGAAATAAGAATAAAAATAAGTCTAAGAATTTTTTCCTGGAAATAAACTTTGTGAAAATTACTGGCTTAAGGAACTGAATGAAAGCAAAAAGGATCAGTAATCTGAGTTGTTTTAGAAGGAAATTGATTATTTTATCAAAACAAAACAAAACAAAATAAAACAAAAAACTGTGACTGTGGAAACCTGGGCTGTACAACCTGATACAGAGTATACTCCCTAATGACCACTTCAAGTGTGGTCACATGAGTAATTGTCAAGATAGGAGCCCAGGGAGAAAGAATCTGAGCGTGATATTAGATCCTAGGCACAATCCCATTTATCATAGTATGTTAGAGGAATGAAGTAGTAGCAACAAGGTTTAAGATCAAGCTACAAGGTAGGAAATCAATATGAACTCTTAATACTATGGAGTAAACTAGCATGGAAGTAGCCAATCACATCCTCATGAATTAATTACTGTCAAATTCCCAGTGTATAATCTTCATGAGAGCTTGGATAATATTCCTTTTTCTCCGCTCCACCTTGGTGTTAACATAACAAAGACTAGAGTGAACTGCGAGAAGTTGATCACTCTATGGATGAAGAAATAAATAAATGATGAAAGAAATTTCTAGGGCATACTAAAATGTGCCTACATTTTTAAGATTAGCATAGGTTAGATTTGTCTTGGTCCAACAGAATTTTCTATGATGAAGAAGAAATTAAAACCTCTGAGTTATCCAGTATGGTAGACACGAGCCACATGCGACTATTGAACACTTAAAATGTGGCTAATACAACTGATGAATTGATTTTTACATTTAATTTATTTAATACAAAGGTAAATTTAAATAGCCATGTATAGGTATTTGAGTTAGGCTACTCATACTTCTGGAACAAGAGATGATCATAGAGCTATTTAAATCAAATACTGTCTTATCAGGATCCAAATAACTTTCTTTTCTTTCAACTAATATCTGTTAATTTATTTACTGAAACTATATTGAGTCTATTTGTTCTTTCCATATAGGATACTAGCTAGCAGTTTTGAGAGATGCCAAGGATCTTCTGAAGCCTAATGTAAGTGGAGATAACTGAATATTAGTTTACTTTATATTCAGAGAATAAAATCAGGGTTTCAGGACGTAAGTTTGGCCTATGTATTTACAATCAAAACTTCTAAAAATTTTCCCCCAGCCTCTTCTCTATGCCTGGCTTCCAGTTATTCTGCCAATTCCTCCATATATTTTCAGTGAATCTCATTATTCTCCCGAAAGTCATTTCCTCCACTTTACCCAACCTATCACCGCTTCCTCCTCCTCCTTCCTCCTTTTTCTTCTGTAAAACTTTTATTTCAGCCAGACATGGTAGCTCACACCTGTAACTCCAGCACTTTGGAAGGCCAAGGTGGGTAGATCGCTTGAGCCTAGGAGTTCAAGACCAGCCCGGGAAACATGGTAAAACTTTATCTCTTAAAACTAATTAAAGAATTACCGGGGCTTGGTGGCACGCGCATGTAGTTGCAGTTACTCGGGAGGTTGAAACAGGAGAATCACCTGAGCTCAGGGAAGTCAAGGCTGCAGTAAGCCAAGATTATGCCACTGCACTCTAGCCTGGGTGACAGAGTGAGACTCTGTCTCGAAATAACAAAATAAAACAAAACAAAACAAAACAAAAACCCTTTATTTCCCATTTTAAAAATAGTTGAAAATCATCTTCTCTTTTCAATTTCTATCACTCTTCCAATTAAGGCAGAATTTAGAAAAATGAGTGATTTCCTATACTTTCTAATTTTGTAACTTTTATACATAAGTGCTATAGTATTTATCATCATTTATCATGGACTTCTACTTAATCATGACTGACTTTCCTCTCTGAAATTCTTGAGATCTGCTAAACTTGAGACTTTGAGACATTGGGTTTAACTTTTATTTGAATACATTATTCTGATAATAACATCTTTATTTTGCTAGCCCTGTAACAACACTAGAATTCATTTTTACAACCATTTTCCTTTGGGACTTTGGGGTATAATGGAGAATATACTGTTCAAGAAAATTTAGCGTAGTTAATTGAATTCTGGAGTCTGCCATCCTTCTCAGAGGTGAAGCTTTCCTTTGTTTCAACCTTGACTCACAGTAGGAAATGTAATTTATGAACATTTATAAATGATCTTTGCCTGTACTAAAATATTCACTCAATTCTACAGTTTCCATCTAGCCAGTAAACCACTATGTCTTTATCACTGTATCACTACAATCCATAATGAGCAACTGGAGTCACACACAACAAACTTTGCCTTTCTTGGAGTCCCTAGAATCATATTACCATTCTATTATGTACCAAATCACAGGTTTATGCTATAAAATTCAGGAGGCCCAAGGGAGTTGTGCCTTCCAGCAAGCCAGTATAAAATGTGGTTCCTTCCAAATCTTCCTGTCTGTCATTCACCCACCATAAACCATAAATTATCAAAATCTTCTAGGGTAGCAAGGAAAAAACATGAATACTTTCACCTTTCTGTTATCTACAACCTAATCCTAGAAGACTTAATGAATCCCAAGCAAAAATTTCAAATGCCTTTAGATACCCTCTTTCAAATTTCAGGCATCTCTAATATAAATGAAAAAAATAATATATTGGGCTTGTCTGTCTTGGGGTGAATATAAACATTTGAATAAAAAGAAAAAGAGAAAGTATCCAAGTTAATTATTTTCTGCCTTCAGCTTAGGTCTCTTCAAACATGTGCAATCATAAGAATATTTAACCCTTGCTGCTTCCCAAGAATTTCACACAATGTCTGAGGAAGGGTTGATGGTGGAGATTCATGAAGTTTTCATCCTCCTCATACTCCTTTCTGATTTCTGATTAGTGAGAATAACAAGTTGTGTCCTGTATATTGTTTAGATAATGATACCTGGTGACAACTTACTAACTCACTAGTTTGGTTTTGTTGCACAGATTTAACAATAACAAGCATTATTAAGTCAGGAAATAGTATAAGTCCTGAGTCCTCTTTACTTCTATTATATTTAGTAAGTACTTCCCAAGTGGTTCAGTAGTCTAGTTCTATGACAATTAACTTGTTAATCTCTGCTAGTTCCTCAGTGAGTCCCATTACCATCAAGTCCAAGTACATTTATATCCTTACAAGTGTTAACGTCAAAAGAAATTTTCTAAATATTGATCCAATAATGAAGAATATAGCTCCTCATATTTATTATCTAGTTTTATTCAGCAGACAGAACTATTTGCCATATGATCCTTGGCTAAAGAATTGAGCTGTTCTGCGGAAAAAAGGCCTTTCTCTACGTATTGTCTTTTCAACTGTTTGATCGTTAGCGAAAATGAGTAGGCAGTAAATCTAGTGAAGAATAATATTGAGTTAGGGTTGATTATTTTAAAATATTTTCTCAACCACTTTTCAATTCCACAGGTCCCATCTAGACACTCCATCTTTCTAGAACTTTTAAGGAGTTACTGTAGTGAAGCACCAGAAACTCTGTGTTTCCTGGGATCTCTTGAGTCCTATTGACATTCTATTATATACAAAATCACTGACTTTGTTCATCAATATTACATTGCCTCTTGTTTGCTACCAGCTAACACGATACCTGAATTACCTTTTAGTTTTTCTTTCACCTTTTTTTTTTCATCTTATCAACTGCAAGGTAGTTAACTCTGAAAATGGGATACATGTTTGCATTTTTCTTAATTTTATGTTGTGACTTTAGTCTTAAATGCTCAATAATACCCAACCCTGCAATAGGGAGGGTTTGCAGCAATGTAATTTAGGTAAATTTAGGTAAAAAAAAAAAAAAAAAAATTAGGTAACAATTTGGGCAGTGGATACAGTCCAGTGTGGAAAATGAGAGGGGTGAACTGTGAATCACATTATTTTGAAAATCCTCATTTGAATTAATCTTTTAAAAATATATACCTTTAACCCACCTGCATTTGAGTCACTGGCACGCCCAAACCCTACTGAATATTCAAACTGCAGTTTCCAAATCTGCATTTTTGTCAAGACCAAACTGTCCAATCTCTCAAGACTTTGAAGCAAAAAGAAAGTTAATAACACCTGTCGCCAACTTATATGGAGAAATGTACATGGCAAGATTCCAATTTAAGCTAAGAATTTTTGAGAAAGTAGCATCAGTTGCTCCTTTCATGAAACTTACCAGCTTAGGGATGAACTGTGCCAAATTTGTATGTAATAGTTTTCATTTATTTTTTTATTTTCCAAATTAGAGAAAAAAGTGACGATGAAACACAGGAGATAATGTGAAAGGCTCTATTTGGAAATCATCTTTGTGCTTCTGTTGCTTATAAATTCTTGCTAACTATAAATATGCAGTTTTAAGCATCCATTCATTTCATAGTATATCATACCATTGTAGCATAAATTATTCAGTCCTAACATAAGCGGGTAAATCTTAAATTTGAAGTTGATTTCTTATCCCAGAACTAGTCATTCCTTCATTTCTTTCAATCAATATTTTTTATCATCTACTATAAAATAAATAATTTAGATTTTGAAGACTTAGTTGTGACCAAATCAGACAAAACCCTTTGTCTTTATAGAGCTTAGATTCTTGTTTGATGAGGCAGGCAATAAGTAAATACATAAATAAAGCATAATATGTGCAAAAGATAATGAGCGCTTTAAAGAAAGATAATTTAGGGAAAGGAGAAACAAGAGATTCATCATTTATACCATAGCCCAGAAAGTGAAACAAGAGTCTCATGTTAATGATAGAATTTTTTTAGAAGTATGGAAAAATAATGTTCATGAAATAGACCCTGAGAAAGAAGAATAAATAACATGACCTAGCTTTTCAGCCTGATAGATAAATATTTGTCTATTAGGGGATCTTGGCAGTCCTAGAAAAAGAGGAAGGGAAAGTTGACACAGACTCTTCTCTCCATTATCTTTGTTTCTTTTCTTAACTCCCTTATCACTATATTTGCTCCCATTTAACATGTTCTTCTGTTTCTTTTAATTTGTATGGGTGCATAGTAATTATATATATATTTATGGAGCACATGAGATATTTTGATACAGGCATAAAATGTATAGTAATCACATCAGGGGAAATGGGGTGCCTGTCACTTTAAGCATTTATCATTTTTTGATGTTACAAACATATTTTACTTACTTTTAAACATACAGGCCAAGTGCAGTGGCTCATGCCTGTCTTTCTAACACTTTGGGAGGCTGAGGTGGGTAGATTAGTTGCACCCAGGATTTGGAGACCAGCCTGGCAACATGGCACAACCCCATTTTCACAAAAACAAAATACAAAAAATTAACAAAGCATGTTGAAATGCACCTGCTTTCCCAGCTACCTGAGAGTCTGAGTTAGGGGATTACTTGAGCCCAGAAGCTTGAAGCTGCAGTGAGCCATGGGTGATGGTGCCACTGTACTCCAGCCTGGGCAACAGAACAAGACCTTGTTTCAAAAATGAAGTAAAATATACAACAAATCATTGTTGATTATAGTCACCCGGTTGTTCTATCAAATACTAGATTTATTCATTCCACTTAACTACATTTTTGTACTCATTAACCATCCCCACCTTCTGTCCCCTTCCCACTACCCTTCCCAGCCCTGGTAACAATCATTCTATGCCCTGTCTCCAGGCATTCAATTATTTTAATTTTGCTCCCGGTAGGGTGTGGTAGCTCATGCCTGTAATCCTAGCATTTTGGGAGGTTGAGGCAGGTGGATTGCCAGAGCTCAGGAGTTTAAAATCAGTGTAGCCAACATGGTGAAACCCAATCTCTACTAAAAATACAAAAAAAAAAAAAAAAAAAAAAAAAAAAAAAAAAAAAAAAGGCCAGGCATGGTGGCACACACCTGTAGTCCCAGCTACTCAGGAGGCTGAGGCATGAGAATCCCTTGAACCCAGGAAGTGGAAGTTGAAATGAGTCAAGAATGTGCCACTGCACTCCAGTCTGGGTGACAGAGTTAGACTCTGTCTCAAACACACGCACACACACACACACACACACACACACACACAAAATTGCTCCTACAAATGAGAGAGAACATGTGAAGTTCTGTCTGTCTCTGTCTTTCTGTGCCTTGCTTATGTCACTTAACATAATGTCCTCTAGTTCCATCCATGTTGCAAATGACAAGATCACATTTTTTCTGTGGCTGAATAGTACTTCATTATGTGTAAGTATCACATTGTCTTTATTCATTCGTCTGTTAATGAATACTTCAGGAATACTTCAGGTGCTTTCAAATCTTGACTCTGGGAAATAGTGCTACAATAAACATGGGAGTGCAGACATTTATTCAATATACTGATATCCTTTCTTTTGGGTATATACCCAGCAGTGGGATCGCTGTAGTAGTTATATTTTGAGTATTTTAAGGAACCTCCATACTGTTCTCCATAGTGGCTGTACAAATTTACATTCTCAAAAGCAGTGTACTAGGGTTCCCTTTTCTCCACATTCTCATCAGCATTTGTTGCTGCCTATCTTTTGGATAAAAGCCATTTCAACTGGCATTAGACTATAACTCAATATAGTTTGTATTTGTATTTATTTGATGTCCAATAATGTTGAGCACCTTTTCATATACCTCTTTGCCATTTGTGTGCCTTGTTTTCAGAAATACATGTTTAGATCTTTTGCAAATTTCAAAATTATTAGATTTTTTATAGAGTTGTCTAAGCTTCTTATTTATTCTGGTTATTAATTCCATGTCAGAAGAATTGTTTGTAATGATTTATGTCATTTTGCGGGTTGTCTTGCCACTTTGTTGATTATTTCTGTTGTTCTGCAGAAGCTTTTTAACTTGATGTGATCTCATTTGTCTATTTTTACTTTGGTCGTCTTTTTTGGTATTACTCAATAATTTTTGGCCCAGACCAATGTCCTGGAGACTTTCTCCAATGTTTTCTTTTAAGTATTTTCATAGCTTCAGGTCTTACATTTAATTCTTTAATTCATTAAAGACATAATGGATTAATAAAAACATTTTCTTCAATTTCTTAAAAATTAGACTTTATGTTCCAAGTTAGGCATTGATTGTCATCTTTTTCTCACCATAATCCCATCTCCTTTACCCCCAGTTAAATATCACTATGTTGTATACTTTACCTCCTAAAAAAATCTTTCTCTGTAAAATATCTACTTTTCAATTATCAATATATTCCTCTAAATGATCATTATATGTGTTCTTCTCAGGGGGATCCTCCAAATGCTGTACTACATTCATCATGGTAGTTAAAAGGAATTACATAAACCACTGAAATATTTAAACCAAGATTAGCCATAATGAATACAAAGAAGTGATTCATAAAAATATAAGTGAATGTCAATTTGATAGAAATGGATCTGGCAATGATAGGCAGTAATAAAATAAATGATATTGGCTATGAACAAGGATCTTTTATTTCTCCTTTCTCACTTTGCCATCCCAAAATAGGTTGCAATCTACACTTGCCTAGAATACCACAGTGGTTTTATACCTGGATTACTAGATTCCAGGATGTCATTCTTTTATCCATTAGGCCTTGCACATTTTAGAGATTAATTTTTAGAAAATTCAAATTTTCTCATGTAAATTACACCTTTAATTTTTATTTATCTAACAATTTTTGTTTTTATAGATAAGGTCTCTGTTGTCCAAGCTGGAGTGCAGTGTTGGGATCCTAATTCACTGCAGTGTCAAACTCCTGGGCTCAAGCGATCTTCCCATCTCAGCTTCCTGAGTAGCTGTAGCTACAAACATGTTCTACTATGTCCAGCTATATTTTTTTTTTTTTTTTCTGAGAGATGGGGTCTCACTATGTTGTCCAGGCAGGTCATGAAATCCTGACCTCAAGTAATCCCCTTGCCTCAGCCTCCCAAAGTACTGTGATTACAGACATGAGCCTGGCCTAATTTTACATGTGTGTGTGTGTGTGTGTGTGTGTGAGAGAAACATTACAATTTTTCTTCTGTCACATAATGAAATATATTTATAATTAGATGATACTAATATATTTCCATTAATATTAAATAGAGAATTTAGGCTCCAATACATACTATCAACCACAATATTCTCAACAGGGCTGACTCTCATGAAATACAATCTGCAGTTGTATAGCACTGTTTGGAATGTATTATTCATTGTGAGAATGCTTCATTTTTGAAAATATCATTGTTGCCAAACATCTCAACCAGATTATTTAATTTCATCTCTGTCATTAAGAAATGAAATATTCTGGCCAGGCGCGGTGGCTCACATCTGTAATCCTAGCACTTTGGGAATCCAAGGCGGGCGGATCACAAGGTCGGGTGATCAAGACCATCCTTGCTAACACGGTGAAACTCCATCTCTACTGAAAAACAACAACGAAAAAAAATACAAAAACTCAGCCAGGCTTGGCAGCACATGCTTCTAGTCCCAGCTACTAGGGAGGCTGATGGAGGAGAATCGCTTGAATCCGGGAGGCAGAGGTTGCAGTGAGCCGAGATCACACCACTGTACTCCAGCCTGGGCGACAGAGCGAGACTCCGTCTCAAAAAAAAAAAAAAAAAAAGAAAGAAAGAAAATATTATGATACACCGCTTTTTATGTCAGGCAATTATCTCTCTCATGGGGGAGTGGAGTGAAAATTAAGTAACTATTCAATTGAGAATTTAGAATCATTTCGCAATGGCTCTGATTTGACAGTGTTTAAATGGAGCAAATTATTGGATGGTGAAACGTACTAATGTCATGTACTTTGAAAAGAAGAAAAAACATTTTAATGACCAAATTCATTTTACATTATTGAAAACATTAATTTGAGAAATAATAAACTTGTATTTCAACTACTCTCGTTTTTGAGCAATGTGGGAGACAATAACGCTGTGTGACTCATCATTGCTACCTGTATTTCTAAAGCACAATAAAAATGAGAAATAAAAAGAAACAAAATACCAGAATGATATTGTTGTTGAAGTGAACTGAGAATAAGGTGCACTGTAGGCTTAAAACTGAAGTATAGATGTTCTAAATTTAAGTTTATGTAAGCATCTTTTCTTCTCTAAATTTATGTTTTACTTATTTCTACTACGTCTCTTTCAGGAAGTGAGTTTGGAGATTCTCTGATTACATTCAGGTATTAAAGTGCCCGCTACATTTACTGTAGAGTTGGTGGTTTATAATTCTGTAAAAAACTATTCATGCTTTCCAGATACAGAATAGGCTCTAATATGATAAATAGATAGATCTTTAGAAGAGGTATTAAGTTTACCTGACCGAAGACATGGATTTTGAGTTAGTCTTGTCCCTTCAAATTTATCTACAAAAATTATAATGTAAAAATTATAAAATAAGTTAAATCAATTTACATTAAACATTAGGTATCAAGCATACACATGTAGATTGTGCTTAACACACTTCTGAAGTTAATAATGTTATTGTCATGATGTGATTGTGATTTCATTAAAGTTTGTTGTCTATATCAATTGACTCAGTCAGTTAAAGCTGTTACATAATAAAGTCAAAGTGTTGAAGTTGACGCATGGATAGCCTAGGGCATTCTGATACTTTCATATTCTCTCTAGATACTTTCAACATCAAGAACATTGGGAGTTACACCTAATGTAAATGACGAGTTGATGGGTGCTGACGAGTTGATGGGTGCAGCACGCCAACATGGCACAAGTATACATATGTAACAAACCTGCACGTTATGCACATGTACCCTAGAACTTAAAGTATAATAATAATAAAAAAAAAAGAAAAAAAGAAAATGGGAATCTAGGTATTACCTATTATGAGAATATTTAAATTCAATGATTAAATAATAGAAAGATTGAAGCTCTTAATTGAAAAAAAAAAAAAAAAAAAAAAAAAGGAAAAAAAAAAAAAAAGATAGAAGAAATTAAAAAAAAAAAAAAAAAAAAAAAGAACCCTGGTCAAGAAAGAAAGATGATGGAAGACAGTGACTAATCACACCACTCATCAATAATGATAGAACTTTAGATTTCATAGATTAAATTACCTAGATTGGGACTGAAACTAATGAAAACACACACAAAAAAAAAATACAGAAGAAATCTGAGAACAACAACATCATCTTAAACTGGAAATTTCCATTGTCTTATCTCAAGATAGTCTAAGGCACTTAAAATTTAACTTATACTTCCAGCTTTTCAACAGTTTTATGCTCTTTTTTTCTTTTCCTAAAAATGCTAATTTTCATAGTTCATCACTTGTGGTAGGCAGAATAATGATTCCCTACAGATGCACACATCCTAAACCACAGAATCCATGTTATGTTAAATGCCAAGGAGGAATAAAGTTTGCTGACAAAATTAAAGTTGATAATCAGCTAACATTAAGATGGAAACTTATTCTGAATTATCCCAAAGAGCCTAATGTAATCACAAGTGTCTATAAACATACAACAGGGAGGCAGAAGAAGAGTCAGTGTTAGAATGATGTGATGTGAGAGTTACTTACTCACCTAGCCATTGTTAGCTTTGAAGATGGAAGGAGATCAATGAGTCAAGTAACGCATATATCAATAGCTTCTAGGCCTAGAAAAGACAACTGAAGAGTTTATTCTTTGAAACCTTCAGAAAAAAATGTAGTCCTTCCGACATCTACATTTCAGCCCAGATAAATGCATTTAGGGCCATTAATCTGTAGAACTATAATAATATATTTGTGTTATTGTAAGCTGCAGAGTTTGGGATAAGTTTTTACAGCAGCAAAGGAAATATATACATCACACAAGAGCATTCTTATCAATATCCTTGATATCTTGCCTTTCACTTTTCTAGAACTACATTGTCACATTTGAATTATTCAATATTTTCTTGAATTCTGGAGTTGATAAAATCTGATTTTGACAATTAATTAATTATGCCAAACAGAAGAGCATGTGACATACTCTTCTATTGTGGCAAAGGAAGGATCTGTTATTTACTTCATTGTTGATTTCACTGAATAGCAGTCATAGTTATTTTATTTTATATTTTTATTGTATGATTAATAATATTCATTGAATAATAATCATATTATCCACTTCCTTGGATTATAGATATGCATTTTAAAGTTTTGAGAATCTTTATAGCTATGCTTTTGTTTATTTATTTTGTGTAATTGGGAAAAGTTAGATAGTTTTACTATGTGCACACTCTCAAATCTTGATTAAAAATCTGTCACTGCAAATTAATTGTCAAATTTTCAATATTAATAACGCTATGGTATTACTAAAAATCTATTTTAATTATACTTACAATAGCTTCACTTTCTACATTATGAAGCATTTAAACCAGAACATTTTATTTAGCTTATATAACTTATTATCATAAAGTTACAAGTGTGGACTCTGAAATAAAACTGAGTTGAAATCTGTTTTTGTAATTTATGAATTGTGTATCCTTAGACAAATTATTTAAGATATATATGTCTCAGCTTTCTCACCTAGAAAATGAGTGTAACTATGTTTACCTTGTACAATTGTTGCTGAAGATTAAATATAATAATTACTATGAATATAGCACACTGTAAGAACCCAGTAAAGATTAACTTTTTCATAATCATTTATTTGCATAATGTGCTTTTATAATTCACTGAGAAAATACTCACTTTTAGCCATAATTATCTCCAGCTCTTCTGTTATCGTAGTATAAACTTTTTTATTTACCGGTCCTTCCTATCTTTAGGGGAAGGTGCTTTTAAGTCTATCTGAAGCTAAACCCTTCACTTATGCCATCTCCACTCACCTGTCTTAATTTCTATAGACAATTGATTCATCAGTCATTGTCTTTAAAACTGAAGTATTTAACTCACTCTCTGAAATGACCTTTCTTACTCATTTTATAAACACATTGATTCTATCTCTTCATAAGTAAACAGTCCCAAATCTATTAATATGTGTTCTGTCACCCATCTCCCTTTCAGCATCAAACTTCCAGAAAGTGTAGTCTGTTATTGCTGCCCACACTTTGTATTCACTAAAACCTAAAACTATTCTTATTTATTTATTTATTCATTGATATGGAGTCTCATGTTGTCATCAAGGCTGAAATGCAGTGGCACCATCATAACTCATTACAACTTAGAATTCATGGGCTCAAGCAAACCTCCCAGCTTAGCCTTCCAAGTAACTGGGACCACAGGAGGGCATCACCACACTCAGGTTATTTTTAATTTTGTTGTTGTTGTTGTTGTTGTTGTTGCTGCTGTTGTAGAAATCAGGTCTCATTATGTTGCCTAGGCGGGTTTCAAACTCCCGGCCTCAAGCAATCCTCCTGCCTTGGCCTGTCAACATACTGGGATTATGGATGGCAGCCACTACACCAAGCCCATAAAACTATTATTAATAGCATTATTTATGGCTTCACAAAACCCAAAACTATAAAAACCCTAGAAGAAAATCTAGGCAATACCATTCAGGACATAAGCACTGGCAAATAATTCATGATGAAAACGTCAAAAGCAATAGCAAAAAAAGCAAAAATTGACAAATGGTATCTAATTAAACTGCTTCTGCACAGAAAACAAAACAAAACAAAAAAATTATCATCAGACAGAATAGACAATTTATAGAATGAAAGAAAATTTTTGCAATCTATCCATCTGGAAAAGGTCTAATACCCAGAATCTACAAGGCACTTAAACAAATTCATGGCCGGGCGCGGTGGCTCAAGCCTGTAATCCCAGCACTTTGGGAGGCCGAGACGGGCGGATCACGAGGTCAGGAGATCGAGACCATCCTGGCTAACACGGTGAAACCCCGTCTCTACTAAAAAAATACAAAAAAACTAGCCGGGCGAGGCGGCGGGCGCCTGTAGTCCCAGCTACTCGGGAGGCTGAG
Source organism: Papio anubis (assembly GCF_008728515.1). Lineage (NCBI taxonomy): Eukaryota > Metazoa > Chordata > Mammalia > Primates > Cercopithecidae > Papio > Papio anubis. The sequence goes on along the minus strand of NC_044978.1, from coordinate 157,380,111 downwards.
GCAGGAGAATGGCGTGAACCCGGGAGGCGGAGCTTGCAGTGAGCTGAGATCCGGCCACTGCACTCCAGCCTGGGTGACAGAGCAAGACTCCGTCTCAAAAAAAAAAAAAAAAAAAAACAAATTCACAGGAAAAATAAAATAAAAACAACCCCATTAAAAAGTGGCCAAAGGACAGGAACAGATACTTCATATATATATATATATATCCAACAAGCATATGAAAAAAAGCTCAACATCACTGATCATTAGAGAAATGCAAATAAAAACCACAATGAGATTTCATCTCACACCAGTCCCAATGGTGATAATTACAAAGTCAAGAAACAACAGATGCTGGGAGGCTGTGGAGAAATAGGAAAGCTTTTACACTGTTGGTGGGCATGTAAATTATTTTGACCATTGTATAAGACAGTGTGATGATTTCTCAAAGACCTAAAGCCAAAAATAACTTTCAACTTAGCAACCTCATTACTGGGTATATACCCAAAGAAATATAAACTGTTCTATTATAAAGACACACGCACACATATGTTTACTGCAGTACTATTCACAATAGCAAAGACTAAATGTCCATCGCTGACAGACTGGATAAAGAAAATGTGATGCATATACACCATGGAATATTATGCAGCCATAAAAAGGAATGAGAGTGTGTCCTTTGAAAAGACATGAAGGGAACTAGAAGCCATTATCCTCAGCAAACTAACACAGGAACAGAAAACTAAACACCACATGTTCTCACTTACAAGTGGGAGCTGAACAAGGAAAACACATCAACACAGAGAAGGGAATAAAACACACTGCGGCCTGTCAGAGGTCAGGGGAGGGAGAGCATCAGAATAAATAGCTAATGCATGTGGCGCTTAATACCTACGTGAGGGGTTGGTGGGTGTAGCAAACCACCATGGCACACATTTACCTATGTAACAGCCCTGCACGTCCTGCACATGTCTCCTGGAACTTAAAATAATTGTTTTTTAAAAAAATTGTTTATAATTTTCTCCTTCTTTATGATTCTATCCTGTGGTCACTCCTGCTAAAACCTTTTTCAAAAATTTGTGGTTTTTCTTATCTTATTCACTACTAATCCAAGTTTCTTCCACTCCTTCTGAGAACATTTACTTTTTGTCATCTTTTCTAGCTTTTACTCCTTTTTCAGATTCACTGTATACTAAGGCATTATATTTTTATGTCTTTTTCAAATAACTTGGGGAAACACATTTATTTTCAGAAACAAATGACTATCAAATATCTACTCAAACGAAACCCCTCTCCTAAATTTTAGTAGTTTATTTTAATTGTTCTTCTGGTTAAGTACACATAAATGTCTTGCAGCACCTCAAAATTTACTATCAGATACTGAACATGCTGCAGGTCTATTCCTATGGAAGTAAAGCCTGTTTCTCCTCCTCTACTCTCTATTTAAATTAACGAGTTCACCTCAACCTCCCTCTCTAGCAGTTTCAAATACACTCCTTGCTTCATCTTTTAAATGCCACATTTGATTCTATCACCTAATTATTAATTCAGCATTTATCACATGAATATTGAATATATACTACGTGCTATGAATTAATAGAAGTTGAACATGCAAAAATAAATGAGAAAAAAATTCCCCCTATGGAGGTATAATGTGATAAACGAAGAAAGGCTAGTTGTGTGGAGTTTTGTGTGTGCAACTTTGAAATGGGCAATGCAGTGGATACTGCGTTTGTCTCTCGAAGAGCCTTTCTATCTAAAATAATTAATCTAAACCAATATTGTTAATTGCAATCTCACTGTTGTTGAATGATTTGTGAATAGCTATTTGATTCAATTCTCACATATGAGATATGAGGATCCAGCTGCTGAAGGACCCTGGGGAAGTGTCCGTCCGAAATGAGAGCCACAAGAAGACAGAGTTTTTCTTCTTCCTCCAAATTTCATCATGATTACAACTTCTTTTCAAGTCTACTGTCATGCAAACAGAAAATGCTGCTTTTCCAGTATATGTATATCCATGGTTGTTTATCACAGACATTTGATGAATCATTTTCTTATTTAACAGTGTAGAATAATGAGTATGATAATTTTTCTTTAATATTTATTTAATAGATTCATTACAGATCAATGTGTAATAGCATGTCCCTCAGAAGAATGAATGATCCTGATGCTCCATTGTTCTCAATATTCTGTTAATAGCAAAGTTAGAACTTTATATTTGGCAACCTTTGGCAACCTTTGTTAAAACGTAAAATATAAAAGCAATATAACCCCCCTTTTATCATTTATTTAAAAACTTGCAAGATAAAGCTATTTATAAATGAACTGAGAGGAAACAGAAATGGGAAAACATATTTTAAGGGTAGTTTTATAGTGTTGAATATTGCAACTCAATATCACAGATACATTTTAAAAACTATCCAAAATTACAAGAACTTAATTACCAACATAAATTTGATATTACAGATAAGCTATATAAAGGCGAAACATTATATTCCTGATTCCAGTTGCCAACACAGTAAAAGAAATTCATACTGAAAAAATTTTATTTGAACACTCCAAATAATGTTAAAAGCAGTAAATAGAAATATCATAACATTAAAATGTAGCTGTTCATTTCAGACAATAAACAATTTCATACCCAATATTTTATCACAAATATTAAAAGCATAGTGGTAGTATGGTTAAAAGTCACAATATTTCAGGAAAGAAGTAATGCACATGAAGCTGGTTTAACATGTTCCTTTTGATAAATTGAGTGTTGAATTTAAACATATAAGTCTCTTATAAGAGTGTATAAGATAACTTACATCTCCAAATTTCTAAATAAAATAAGATTTGAAAAATTCATTGTGAACTGAGTTGTGTACAAATTTTTATATGAATTATTAATAATTTAAAAAGCAACAGTAAGTTGTGTTTTCTTCTTTTCTGAAAGCAGCAAAAGACAAACCTTAACATTTGACATTTTTAAAATTCTGGACATTATAAAGAACACACATGTACATACATATTCTTTAAAATTTTCTAAAATTTAAGCACAAGTATAGTGTCTCGAATCTACAAAGTAGATAATAGATTTCCATTAGTTGCTTGGCAACATCATTTTATGTTCTGCAGTGGAATTTCAGATTGATGAATTATTTTTAAAGCTATCTGCATAAAGTTGTTGGACACTTGATCAGGTATAGTGAAGTTCACTGAAATTTCCTACATCTGAGTGCTTTGTATAAAAAAAAATTATTAGCATATGACAGATGCACAATAAATGGCTGCCAATTTGCATTTTACCAATTATGATCTGTATGTTCAGAAATTTAAATTGCATTAACTTATTACTTTAAATTATATTAGGAAATATCATTTTCTAGTACTGAAACTGAATTCTGTATTAAAGAATATGGCTTTCTCAATTTACTTGCACATACTTGCACACACACATAAAGATGGTAAAAGTGATTTTCCTTAGTAGTGCAATTTTAAGGTTTCTTTTTTAGTAACTCTTGACACAGAATTCCTGATTTCTTATCAAAGCTGTACTGCTTTATATTACAAATTTGTGTTTTAGAAGCAGTTGCTCTAAAACAATAACACCAGCCTAAAGTGTTGTCACTAATTATTTGCAGTAACTTCACCAGGTTGCTTTCCTAGGCAAAGAGACAAATATATAAGAATCAAGGACAGAGAATGTGAAAAAGAGTGAATATGTATTATGTTTGAAGTTCATAGACTTGCATGGGTGAGGCACAGGAATCAAGATACTCAGAAGTTGACTATAATTTGATATATACTAAGTCTCTTGGTAGGCACAAAAAAGATTTGGGAAAAAAAAAAAAACTGATATGGGAGGTGAGAAAGTACTAAGGTTCTTGAGTTGTAAACTTCCTTTTCCATGTATTGGCATTAGTATTTCATTACTTCCTGAGACTTTGAAATTTAGGATGGTTTTTTATTGTAATTATGATTTTTAACATTTTTACTTATTTTTTTTCGTATGAGTTTTATGTTCAGGGGGTACATGCATAGGTTCGTTACATTGGTAATTTGCAGGTCACTGAGGTTTGGTATACAAATAATCCTAACACACAGGTAGTGAGGATGGCACCTAATAGGCAGTTTTTCAAGCCACTCTTCCCTCCCACTCTTCCCATTTAAGTGGTCCCCAGTGTCTATTGTTCCTATCTTTGAGTCCATGTGTATTAAATGTTTAGCTCCTATTTATAAGTGAGAACATGTGGCATTTCGCTTTCTGTTCCTGTGTTATTTTGCTTAGAATAATGGTCTCCAGTTGCATCCATGTTGCTGCAAAAGACATGTCATTCTTTCTTTTATGGTTGTGTAGTATTCCACGGTGTACATACATATTTCTTTATTTGGTCCACTGTTGATGGGCATCTGGGTTGATTTCATGTCTTTGCTATTTTGAATAGTGCTGCAACAAACATGCAAGTGCAGGCGTCTTCTCAATAGAATGATTTATTTTCCTTTGGGTATATAGCCAATAGTGAAATTGATGGATCCAGTGAAAATTATCTTTTAAGTTTTTTGAGAAATCTCCACACTGCTTTCCACAGCAGCTGAACTAATTTACATTACCATCAACAGTGTTAAGTGTTTCCTTTTCTCTGTAACATCACCAACACTTGTTGGGTTTTTTTGGACTTTTTAATTATAGCCATTCTGACTGATATGATATGGTTTCTCATTGTTGTTTTAATTTGCATTTCTCTGATAAATAGTGATGTAGAGCATTTTTTTATGTTTGTTGGACCCTTGCATGTCTTTTTTGAGAAGTATCTGCTCATGTCTTTTGCCTATATTTTAACTGATTATAGTTTTGTTGTTGTTGATTTTTAAGTTTCTTACAGTTTCTAGACAATAGGCCTTTTGTCAGATACTGTTTTTTGTTGTTGTTTATTGCTAATGTTCCTTGTAGCTTCTAGATGTTAGACCTTTGTCAGATGTAAAACCTCACCCACCAACTTCACAAAAGGCTTGTAGAACTGATAAATGACTTCCATAAAATTTCAGTATACAAAATCAGTGTACAAAAAACAGTAACATTTCTATAACATCCAAGCTGAAAGCCAAATCAAGAATTAAATCCCATTTACAATAGCCATGATAAGAATAAAATACCTAAAAATATGGATAACTCAGGAGGTGAACTACCTCTACAGAAAGAATTACAAAACATTGCTGAAGGAAAACAGAGATGACACAAATGGATTAAAAAAACAAAAAATCCATGCTCATGGATAAAAAGAATCAATATTGTTAAAATGGCCATTCTACCCAGAAATATTTATAGATTACATGCTATTCCTTTCAAACTACCAATGATATTTTTCAAAAACTAAAAAAAAAAAAAAGAGTTCTAGAATTCATAAGGAAACAAAAAAGAGCCCAAATAGCCAAAGCAATTCTAACCAAAAAGAACAAAGCCAGAGGCATTACACTACCCAACTTCAAACTACTATAAGGCTCCAGTAACCAGAACTGCCTGGTACGAGGAAAAACAAAACAAAACAAAACAAAAAACGAAAAACAAAACAAAACAAAAAACAGGCACATATAACAATGGAACAGGTTAGAGAACTCAGAAATAAAATTGTACACCTACAACCATCTAATCTTCGACAAAGTTAACAAAAACAAGCCATGGAGAAAGGACTCCCTATTCAATACATGGTGCTGGAATAACTGGCTAGCCATTATCCTGCAGAAGATTGAGACACATACTCCTTCTCTTCAACACATACAAAAATTAACTCAAGATGGATTAAAGACTTAAATGTAAGACCTAAAACTCTAAAAACTCTAGGAGAAGGTTTAGAAAATGCAATTCTGTACACTGGCCTTGGCAATAAAAGTAATAAATGGAATTTATGACTAAGTATCCGAAAGCAATTATGAAGAAAACAAAAGTTGAAAAGTGGGACCTAATTAAACTATAGTGCTTCTGTACAGCAGAAGAAACTATCGACTGATTAAACAGACAGCCTACAGAATTGGAGAAAATATTCACAAACAATACATTCATCTAAGGACTGTTCTTTGATTCTGTGTTTTCCTGTTGAGAATAATCTGGAGAAGTATTTTGGTGTCTACAGTGTAAAGTCAATCTCTCTTAGTGACATTCAAGCTAGTACTTCATTTGGTCTCAAACTAGAATTGCAGCTTTATTTCTGTTGAGGAATGTTCTGCCAGAGGCCCAGTGACATTTACATCTTAGGCATTTTCACAATGATGTTGGCTTTGATATTGCCCAGCACCAACCTCCTTTGTAAATGTTTTTTGAAAAGAAGAAAGAATTTCTACCATTTTCTCAGTCTCAAATAGCCTGCCTCTATGTTTTCCTCTCTGTAGCACAGTATTTAGAGCATTTTCAGTCCCAGCTCAGTTTCTTATCTTTCTTAACACATTAGTTGCTTATTTTCCATACTATGAAAACCTTTACTATCATGCCGTTCTTCATTGTATTGCAGTAAAATGTTTATATATCAATTTCTGCCACTTGATTGTATACTTCGCTGTGGCAGAAATTACATTGTAGTTTCAGTGCTCCTAATATAGAAAATAGAGAATAACGGGCGGATCACGAGGTCAGGAGATCGAGACCATCCTGGCTAACACAGTGAAACCCCGTCTCTACTAAAAAATACAAAAAACTAGCCGGGCGAGGTGGTGGGCGCCTGTAGTCCCAGCTACTCCGGAGGCTGAGGCAGGAGAACGGCGTAAACCCGGGAGGCGGAGCTTGCAGTGAGCTGAGATCCGGCCACTGCACTCCAGCCTGGGCGACAGAGTAAGACTCCGTCTCAAAAAAAAAAAAAAAAAAAAAAAAAAAGAAAATAGAGAATAATTATATACTTCTCTCAAAATTCATAATCATTTTTTGGCCACAATTCCTTAAGATGCCCTTTCTTCATAAAACACATGTATTCTCATTTTATCCACGTAGATTTTTTAGTCTTTCCCAAAACGTAAATCTCCATTCATTTGCATTAATAAAATTGGATCCTTGACAACCATTATATGATTCTCTTTTTTTCTGTATCCAGAGAGTCCAACGCATAATACTCTTGATCAATAAATAATTATTAATATACTACAAAAACGTTCTAAATTTACCTTTAAAATTTTTCAAGTATGTAGTCAAAATAGAGTAAGCACCATATGCTGCAAAGAAAAAAAAAAAAAAAAAGCAAATTGCAACATAACATAACTTTGTTCCTGAGCATGTTATATTCCAGGATTCCAGGGTAGATGGCACATATAGCCTGAGGATATGATAAAAACTACTTCTAACGTGAGTCCCTGAACACTTACATTAGTCCAATGGGCACGAATATGGTAAGGCTTTGTGTCCCCACCCAAATCTCATCTTGAATTATAATCCTCATAATCCCCAGGTGTCTAGGGAAAGACTTGGTGGGAGATAATTGGATCATGGGGGTGATTTCCCCCATGTTATTCTCATGATAGTGAGTTCTCATGAAATCTGATGGTTTCATAAGGGTCTCTTCTTCTTTCACTCCTCACTTTGCTCTCTCCTGCCATCATGTGAGAAGGTTCCAAGCTTGCTTCACCTTCACCTTCACCTTCTGCCATGATTGTAAGTTTCCTAAGCCCTCCCCAGCCATGCATAACTCAGTCAATTCCTTTTTCCTTAATAAATTACCCAGTCTCGGATATTTGTTTATAGCAGTGTGAAAACGGATTAATAAAGACACCCATAAAACTTACTAAGAAACTGTTTTTACATTATGCAGACTATTTCTGGTCTCAAAAGACCTTGTTTATCTTAGTTTTGGTGTCTGATCTGTATTCCAAAAATGTTGCCCTAACTTTAGAAATTGGAAAGGAATAGGAATATTTTATACTTTCTTTCCTTCTGTCTAGTTTTTATTATTATTTTTACTATTTTGGTGAAGAATATACAACACAAAATTTATTACCTTAATCATATTTAAGTGTAAATTACAGTAGTGTTAACTATATGAAAATTATTTTGGAACTGATCTTTAGAAATTTTTCATCTTGAAAAACTGAAACTACAACCATTAGGCAACAAAACAAACAACCACCTTTTCCCCCTTCCTTCCTTACTCTGAAAACCATCATTCTAAAATCTGTTTCTAAGAGCTTAAATACTTATATCTCAAATTAGTGGAATAAGAGAGCATTGTGTGTTTGTGTGTGTGTGTGTGTGTGTGTGACTAGCTTATTTCATTTACCATAACACCTTTAAGGTTTATCTGTGTCATAGACACATTCCTTTCTTTCTTTTTCTTTTTCTTTTTTCTTTTTTTTTTTTTTTTTTTTTTGAGACAGAGTCTTGCTGTGTCACCAGACTGGAGTGCAGTGGTGTGATCTTGGCTCATTGCAACCACTGCCTCCCAGGTTCAAGCAACTCTCCTGCCTCAGTCTCCCAAGTAGCCACTGGGACTACAGGCATGCACCATAACGCCCAGCTAATTTTCGTATTTATTTATTTAGTAGAGATGGGGTTTCACCATGTTGGCCAGGATGGTCTTGATCTCTTGACCTCGTCATCCACTGAACTCAGCCTGACAAAGTGCTAGGATTACAGGCCAAATTTACAAATTTCCTTCTTTAAGGCTGAATAATATTCCATTTTATGTATATACCACATTTTCTGCATACATTCACTTTTTGATTGCTAGTTTGGTTACTTCTGCTTCTTGGCTACTTAGAATATTGCTGCAAATATCTCTTCAAGATCCTATTTTCAATTATTTTGGTTATATGCCCAGAAGTGGGACTGATTGGTGGATCATATGGTAATTCTACTTTGAATTCTTGAGGTAACTTCAGACTGTTTTCTATAGCAGCTGCACATTTTATATTCTTAACAACAATGAGTAAGTGTTCCAGTTACTCCACATCCTCTCCAATACTTTTTTTAAATTTTATTTTTGTTTTTGACAGCGGCCATCTTAATAAGTCATATCTCATTGTAATTTTGATTTTAATTTCCCTGATTATGATTATTAGTGATACTGACATCATTATTATGCTCGTTGACTATTTATATTAATTTATCTTCCTTGGAGAATTGTCTATTCAATTCTTTGGATATTTCATATTAGGATATTCGCTCTTAGGTTGGTGAAAAAGTAATTGTGGTTTTTGCCATTACTTTTAAACGATAAACACTACAGTGACTTTTGCATCAACTTAGCACTTTGTCATCATTATTGAATACAAAGAGTTCTTTATATATATATTAGATTTTAACTCCTTTTCAGATATATAATTTGCAAATATTTTCTCCCATTCCATATGCCTTTTCTTTGTGATAGCTATTGCTTTTGCTGTGCAAAAGTTTTAAAGTTTGAAACAATCTCATTTGTCTGTTTTTACTTTTGTTGATTGTGCTTTTGGTATTATATTCAAAAAATCATTGCCAAATTCAAGGCTGTAAAGTTTCCCTCTATGTTTTCTTATAAGAGTTTGAGAGTTTCCGTCTTACTTTTCAATCTTTAATCCATTTTGAATAAATTTTTGTGTATGGTGTGAGGTAAAGATCCAGTTTCATGTTTTTGCATGTGAACATCCAATTCCCAACACCATTTGTTGATGAGAAAATTATTTATTCATTGTATAGTCTTAGAACCCTTGCTGATGATTTGACTTTATACACAAGGATTCATTACTGTGCTCTTGTTTCTTTTCCATTGCTCTGTATGTCTGTTTTTATGCCAGTAGTGCTTTGGCTTGAAAGGGTATAGAATTTTATCAAATGCTTTTTCTACATCAGTTGAGATAATCATATGTTTTTTTTTCCCTCATTCTCTTAATATGGTGTATTTTATTTATTGATTTTACTATGTTGAACTAGTCTTCCATCCAAGAATAAATCTCATTTCAATATGGTGAATGATTCTTCTAATATGTTTTTGAATTGGGATTACATTTGTTGAAGATGTGCGTATTAATATTCATCAGGAATACTGATCTGTCATTTTATTTTCTTGCAGTGCCTTTGTCTGGTTTTGGTATCAGGGTAATGCCGGCCTCGAAGAAAAACAAAAACAGTTAGTAAGAATTCCCTCCTCACCAATATTTTGGAAGAGTTTGAGAAGCATTGGTATTAATTCTTCTTATGTTTTGTTAGCATTTCCCAGTGAAGCCATCTCATCCTGGGATTTGCTTTGTTCGTAGATTTTGCTTACTGATTCAATCTCTCTGTATGCCATTGGCCTGTTTAGGTTTTCTATTTTTTCATGATTTATTCTTGCTAAGTTGTATGTTTCTAGAAATTTACTTTATTTTTCTAGATTATTCAATTTTTGGCATATAATTGTTCATAACATTCTCTTCTGAATGTTTTTATTTCTGTGACATCAATTATAATGTCTGTTCTTTCATTTCAATTTTGTTATTTGAGTCTTTTTTTCCATTAATGTAGCTATAGTTTTTTCAGTTTTGTTGACTTTTCCAAAAATAACTAACCCTTAATTTTATTGAAATTTTCTGTTTTCTCTAGTCCTTATTGTTTTATTCTTTCTGCTAAACTTGGGTTTAGTTTGGTTCACTGTTTTTAGTTTCTTTAGGTGTAAAAGTAGGTTGTTGAGATAATTCTTTTTTTTTTTTTTTTTTTTTTTGAGACGGAGTCTCGCTCTGCCGCCCAGGCTGGAGTGCAGTGGCCGGATCTCAGCTCACTGCAAGCTCCGCCTCCCGGGTTCACGCCATTCTCCTGCCTCAGCCTCCCGAGTAGTTGGGACTACAGGCACCCGCCACCGCGCCCGGCTAGTTTTTTGTATTTTTTAGTAGAGACGGGGTTTCACCGTGTTAGCCAGGATGGTCTCGATCTCCTGACCTCGTGATCCGCCCGGCATTTGCCACTATAAACTTCCCTCTTGGTGTAGCTTTTGCTGAATCCTATGTTTTTGGTATATTTTGTTTTTGCTTTATTTGTCTCAACATATTTTCTAATTTTTCTTTTGATTTTTTTCTTTGACTCTTTTGATGTTCAGTAGTGTCTTATTAAATCATATTTGTAAATTTTCCAGTTTTCCTTTTGCTATTGATTTTAGTTTCATTTCATTGTAATCAGAAAGGATACTTGGTATGATTTCAATATTTTAAAATTTGTTCAGGCTTGTTTTGTGACCTAACGTGATCACAAAACAAGAATTTCCATGTGTTTAAAAAATATGCAATTTACCATTATTTGTTGGAGTAGTCTGAATATATCTGTTCCATTCAATTGGTTTATGGCATTGTTAAAGTCCTGTCTTTCCTTATTGATCTCATTTGATATTCATTGTTGAAAGCAGAGTATTTAAATTTCCTATTATTTTTGTGTTATTGTTTATTACTTTCTTCAGTTCTTTTAATGTTTGCTTCATATATTTGAGTGCTATACTGTTAAGACCATAGTCATAATTGTTGTATCTTCCTGGTAAACAAATCCTTTTCTCATTATATAATGCTCATTTCTATTTCTTATAACTTTTTAAACTTAAAGTGTACATTTTTGACATAGTGTAACCACATATTTTGGTTACAATTTGCATGGAATATTATTTTTCATACTTTCAATTTCAGTCTGTGTATGACTATATTTCAAGTGAAACTCTCTAAACAACCTAAAGATGAATCTTTTAAAAAAAATCTACTCAGTCATTTTATGTCCTTCTATTAGGGCGTTAAATACATTTACATTTAAAATAATAACAAATATGGAAGGATTTATAATTGTCATTTTGGCTCTATTATAAGCAATTATAGTTATTTTATTTCTTTTTTCTTCTCTTGCTTTTTTCTTCTGTGACTTATTGATATTTTTGTAATTATATTATGTGATTTCTATTTCCTTTTCTTTCATTTATATTATATAAGTATTTTATTGGAGGTTACTATGGAAATTACATAAAATATTTTATGTTACAATATTCAATTTTAAACCAATGGTAACACCACCAATCACATAAAAAACCTTTACTCTTTCAAATATCTCTCCCACATATTTTCATATTTTGTATTCATTAATGTAGTTTTATGGTAATAGATGTCGTTACACTTACGCTTTTGACTTTTAAATCTTACGCCTGAGTTAAAGGTAGTTTACACACCACCATTATAGTGTTTCAAAATTCTGTACTTGTGTATATGTTTATCTTAACTAGGGATCTTTATGTTTTTGTGTGTTTTTACATTGTTGTACAGAATCCTTTTGTTTCAGCCTAAAGGACTTCTCTTTGCCTCTCTTGTAAGGCAGGCATAGTGATGATGGCTACAACGAGTCCCATATGCTAGTATACATAACTTGTCTAATTTTTACAGATATGAATGAAACTGTGTATATGTCATAATGTTATCCTATTAGAAAAGAGTTTTTTTTGTAGTAATAATTAACTTTAGGGGTTTTTGTAGGTGTCATAAATGTCCTTAATCAATTGACATCAGTTAAGGAGATTATTTGAATGAGATTTCTATAGGTGGGGACCTTGTAAAAGGGAGAGCTTTAAAGCCAGAGATGCTCTCTACTTGGCATTGAATGCATATGTCACAAGGCAAAAACTAGAGGACAATTTCTAAGAGGTAAAAATGGACCCAATTGACAGCAAGAAAAGAGGGATCACCTGCAAGGAACTGAATTTTTATAAATGACCTGAATCATCTTGAAAGAGGACTCTGAACTCCCAATAAAAGCTGTAGTCCAGCTAACACATCGATTACAGCCTGTGAATGTCTAAGCAGAGGACTCATCTCACATATATCTGCAGTCTTGACCCATGGAACCCATGAGATAACAAAGGTAGTATTAAGTTGTTAAGTTTGTTATAACTTGTTATACAGCTAAAAAATCAATGATTTTTTTAAAGCTCTCTCTCTCTCTCTCTCTCTCTCTCTCTCTCCATATATATATCCTGCTACAGATTACTGGTTGAAATATTTTGCTCATATTTTGGTTGTGTTCACCTTTTATAGAAGTTCTTTAAATATTTCCAATATGAATCTTTTGCTTGTTTTATAGAATGTAAATTACTTCTTTGCATATTTTATTTTAATAATGGTGCAATTTCATACAGATTCTTAATCATGTTGATACAATTGAGCTATTAAACTTTTACATGATTTCTCTTTCTTGATTTGGCTTTTGAAACTATTCCCTACAAGGCCAAAATGCACCTCTATAAAAGAATAGCACAAGCATAATGTTTATCAGCAAAACAAACTATCAAACATTCTATATTGATTGATTCATTGTACGTAAGTTTCAAAAAGAGAAGCTACTGCTGTGTGTTAGAAACCAAAATTTGTGTGACCTATGGGGTAGTCACATATCCCATCTCACTAGAGTGTGATGGAAAACAAAGAAAAGTCACTCTATTATGCCAGTATGCTCTATAACTTGATCCAGTGTTGGTTTCCAAGATGTATTTAAATTGTAAAAATGTAGTAAGTTGCACCCTGACAATATGTGTACTTTTCAGTATGCTTGTTCCTAATAGCAATAGCCTGTTTTATCACTGCCATATAGCATACATACCATCATATGACTATACTACAAAATATCAATTCAGTTTACTGTTGATTGGTATTTACGCTGTTTTGATGATTAAAAATAATGCTATTTGGCCAGCCATGGTGGCTAACACCTGTAATTCCAGAACTTTGGGAGGGCGAGACTGGTGGATTGCTTGGGCCAGGAGTTTGAGACCAGCCTGGGCAACATGCTGAAACCCTGTCTCTACTAAAATATACAAAAATGAGCCAGGTTTATCTTTGTAATGCCTATAGTCCCAGCTACTTGGGAGACTGAGGTGGTAAGATCACTTAAGCCAGGAGGTTAAGACTGCAGTGAGCTGTGATCATACCATTGCACTCTACCCTGGGCAACAGAGCGAGACCATCTCTCAAAAATAAATAAATAAATAAATAATAGTGCATTATAAACATTTTTGTATATGTCATTGGTGAAGCTATACAAGCTATAAAAGTATTTGTTCCTTTTAACTATCTAGTAGTTTCACTGTTGAGTTGCAAAATTTGCTGTTGTTCAACATTGAGTGATATTGGAAAAAGACTTTTTTCAAGGTGGAAATTGGCAGACCAAGAAGCAACATATAAACACATCAGATATTCCACATTTTACAAATAGTGTCATTTTCATCTTAGTCATTGAAAGAGAAAGTATACAGTTGTATCCCATCGTGATTTCAATGTATGTTTCTCTAGTAAAATGTTAAGTTGAGTAACTTTCAATCTGACATTTGTGTATCTTTCTTTGTGAGGTGCTTGTTCATAGCTATTATCATAATCTGTTAGATGTTGTTATCATTGTTGTTGATTTGTAGAAACTCTTTATTATGAATACGGGTCTTTGTCAAGCATAAATTTTCTTCTACACCGGGATTGTCTTTGTAATTCCCTTCATAGTGACTTTTGATGAGCAAAATTCTTATTTTATTCCAATGAGTAATTATATTTTTCTTTGTTTTTCTTTGTGTGCCTTATGTCAAATGTTCATCTCACTTTAAATAGTGCTATATTTCTTATTGTTTAGTATGGAACTGGAAAACATGTATAATAGTATTGTGTTTGATAGCAAGAGCTCAGTGTATTTAACTATCTGCAAATGAATCCTATTTTTCTTCCTTGTCAGCTATATTATTTTGGGGGGTATATTAGTCTCCTTTATGTTGCCATAAAGAAATAACTGAGGCTGAATAATTTAGAATGAAAACAAAGTTTATTTTGTTCACAGTTTTGGAGGCTGGAAAGTTCAGGATTGGCGTCTGAACCTGGTGAAGGTCTCTAGCTGTTTTCATTTATGGTGGAAGGTGAAGAGGAGCAGGCTGTGGAGGGATCAGAGTGAAGGAGGATGCAAGAGAGGTGTGTGTGTGTGTGTGCGCGCGCGTGGCAGTGGAGGGGGGAGTCAGGCTCTTTTTAACAACCAACTCCCATGGAAACTAATAGAATAAGAAGTACTCCCTCCTAATGAAAAACATTAATATATTCATGGAGGAGTCACACATATGACACAAACCCCTCTCATTAAACCCCACCTCCAACATTGGGGATCCAATTTTAACATGAGGTTTGGATGAAACCAACATACCAATCATAGCAGGAAATTTATTTAACCTTTCAACATGAGTTGTCTGAAAAAAATAACCAACATAGGCCGGGCGCGGTGGCTCAAGCCTGTAATCCCAGCACTACGGGCGGATCACGAGGTCAGGAAATCGAGACCATCCTGGCTAACACAGTGAAACCCCCTGCTAAAAAATACAAAAAACTAGCCGGGCTTGGTGGCAGGCGCCTGTAGTCCCAGCTACTCGGGAGGCTGAGGCAGGACAATGGCGTGAACCTGGGAGGCGGAGCTTGCAGTGAGCCGAGATCACGCCACTGCACTCCAGCCTGGGAGACAGAGCGAGACTCTGTCTCAAAAAATAAATAAATAAAAATAACCAACATATCTCATATAATAGCTATGAGAATTAAATGAAATAATATACATAGAAGCCATGAAACAATGCCTGGCATATAGAAAAACTGCATGATAAATTTAAATCTAAATGTATAGTAACTAAATGTACAGTTTTAGTTAATTCTGTGTCTACAGATTAATACATAAAAGCTTATGAAAATTAGTGTTAGTTGTAAAAAAATAGTAGAGATTTTTCTGACTTAATTTTCAACATTTGTGATAAAACTCTTGCTTACTGAAAATAAAACATAGATGATGAGTGAAGAAAATACATATATCCAACCGGTCACTTAACTTCAGGCAACAGAATCATACTCTGGATAACTTAAGCAGGAGGGAATTTTTAAAAACTTGTTTGGTGAGTTTATATCGTTGGTATAGATGAATACCCTGATAAAGAGCTACACTATCAGGCATAACAGCCAACTCCATCCTGCAGAATATTGCTGCAGCTGAGGGCTCCGCTGCCTCCAATCCTCCCTCTACATATAAAATGTGCATTTCTGCTTGTGCTTTGGAGAACCAAGTCTTGCTGCACCTCCTACTATCTTGCGAGAGAGAAATTACCACAGGGCCTTCATCTTCAGATCACTTACTTCCAAATATCTGTTATACTCTTTGTCTGGTTCTTTTCTGCTCTCATATAATCAAGCTAGTTGTCATGTTGTAAGTTGCTGTATGGGGAGTCCCATGTGGCAAGGGACTGAGGACAACCTCCACCCAACAGGCACTGAGAACCTAGTGCCCTCATCTAACAACCTGTGGGGAACTCAATCCTGCCAAAAGGCACTTGGGTGAATTTAGAAGTGGATTCTTTCACACTTGAGCCTTGAGATGATTGCAGCCCCAGCTGACAACTTGACTACAATCTTTTGAGAGATATTGAGCCAGAGAAACCAGATCTTCAACGCCTAGAATTCTGAACCATAGGAACTTCGAGATAATAAATATTCTTTTTAAGTTTTGAAGTTTTATGTTAATTTTTCTGTAGCAATAGATTACTAATAGAGTGTCTATAGATAATTTCAATATTTTCTGATAATGAGTATTAAAAATAATGAAACCCAATATTAACCAAAAATCCATTAATTAGGATAGTCAAATAAGTGGACTGATTTTTTCCAGGATTTTACTTTATATCTTCTCTAATGAAAATATATTGAGAAAAAGAACAATATCAGGGTATATATTAGTGTGAAGGTTTTAGTGATGATGATTATTGTTAAGATTTCTATGTTCAAGTACATGTTAACCATTGATATAAAAAAGATAAACCTTGAATTTTGAGAGTCTGTTAACTAAAGAGTAAAATTTATGTTCAGAGAGTAACCCATTTCTTGAGTGATAAAGAATGTTAATTAATATTTACTGAATAAATGGAAGACTAATTTTCTTCAGGATAATCCTTTTTAAGAAAGAAAAAGGATAAACAAATTATAAAATGATCAAAAGTATGGATCAAGAGACGTAGTTTCTGTTATGTTTTAAATGAAATTTCCCCTTCATTTAACCATCATAACTAATTAATCCTAACAAAATTTATCTACTTAAAATAATTTGATCACTGTGTTTAATTTTTTTAAATTCTCTGTTACATAACACTATTTTTTCTCTGTTGTTGTTCAAGTTAGCACATTATTTTCACATTAACATTTGAAAGAGGCAAACCTAACCAAAGGAAATAAATATATTCACTAAAATTGCTAATATCACTGCTGCTTTAAAAACCACAACAGTCATTGAATTATTTTCTTCTTTTTATCATTGTTTTCTTTCAATATAAAAAAGAATCACTATAGACAAGAGACAGACCATATACTCAATTCTTCTTCAAAAGTAACACTTTCTATACCTACTACCAAAAAATAACATTTATAAAATGTTAAAGTTGAATTTTAACTGTCAGAAATCATAAAATTCCAAGTAATAATACACAAAGCAATGTTAACAGTACTTACTGATATGCAAAATAAGCTGGCATAATGTCTATTAAGAAACAGTTTACTAAAAAAAACTTCTTGATTAATATTATAGTATTTTTAGCTTTGTATCCACAAATTAGAATGTTTTCTTCAGTACTTTTATTATGAAAAATAAAAAGGTTAGCTATTTCAAGCTTATATTCTTCTGTGTACTTTTATTAAAAGGCCATTGTACCTAGAAAAAGTAACAAAATTCTTGATAAAACAACATATATAAGGCTAGTATAGCACAAATCTAGTACCTTTAAAAAAATTACCATTTAAAATGTGTTCTTTTTAATATGACTTTTACATTTAATGTTAAGGTGGCCAATTTTGTTGTTAACTTATAGACTGGAGACATTTAAAAGGATGTATATTGACATGACAATGAAGTGAAACAGTAATAAATAAAAATGATTGATTTATTTATTAAACAGCTCCACATTTCCACTGAATCTGGTGATATTTGGTGATACATGCTAAGGTAGAGATGAAACATGGCTTCTAGACTTAAAGGTTTCACTCTGGGTCCATGCATTTCAGCAATGTGGTAGCTAGTGATTTTCAATTGTTAGTATTCACACTTTTTGTAATTCTCTCCCATATTTAATAGGACTGATGTGTGAAAACAATAGGCTTTTGTGAAATATGACAAAGCTAGGTTACAAAAGATATTGCAACTGTGACCTTACTCTCTGGGATAACTTGCTCTAGGAGTAATCAGCTGCCAGGTTCTGAGGCCATGACTATGGTCTTAAATAGAGATCAACATGGTAAAGATTTGAGGCTTCTTGACAGAAACAGCCAGTAAGAAACTGAGCTTCTTACTGACAACCATGCGAATGAACCATCTTAGAAGATCTTTCAGCCACAGTTAAGCCTTCGGATGACTACAGCTCCAGTTCACATCTTGGCTTCAATCTCATGAAAGATCTTCAGACAGAAGTAACCATTTATGCTTCTCTTGAACTCTTGACCTACAGAAAATGTGTGACTTAATAAATATTCTAGTCATGTGAAACCTTTAAGTTTGAAGGGTAGTCAGATATACTGCAAAAGATAACAAATATAAACAGAACAGTATCTAAAAAAAGAAACATTAGCATTCATATATCATTGTAAATTTATCTGTGCTTATGTATATGTCTGTTGATGAATGGGACAAAGAGAAATATATGCATATGCAAAATAATACCAGGAGAGAATATATCAGAAAAATTTTGAAGTGAGGATATCCAATTTTCCAATGTGGAAGCATGGTGTGTGATATGGATTTTTAAAGAAAAATGGATATAATAAATTCTTCTCACATAGTCAGTCATGCCAAAGACTGTTAAACATGGATTCTTGACCACTGATGCACAGCAGGATAAAAATGAGAGGATGTTTAACCAGGTGTCTCTAGAGCTGACTACCATTTCTGTCAACCAAAATGCTCCAAACGGCTCCTCTCAGACTGTTTGCATTAATGAATAGATGATATCTAAAACCATATGGGATTCTACACTTGCCTTAATTAAAATTAATTGTGCCATGAATGATTAATGCTTAGTCTGAATTTTTCATAGTTTCTATATTACTGAGATACTAAACAATGGAACTCATCTACATTTTATGCTGCTCTTTCAATTCCCATTAAAAAAGTAATTAATTACTGCATCTGTTTTCTTTTGCTAAATATGACTAATTGCTCATTTTTAAGCATTAAGAATTTACTAAAGAAATTAACCTGAAGGAATTTCTGGTACCATTAGTAATTTAAATTTAACTTACAACCATGAAAAATAACTACATAATACTAAATAAAAGTTGAGAATGAATTGGTTCACTTTACCTGTCAATAAGAGGGCATATATATCTACTTGAATCAATTTTTGATAATTAAAAATTTAATATATAAATATTATATTTAAATATCTATGAAAAAGTAGTATTTTTCAAAATATTTAAATTTTACTCCGTTATAAAAACTTGAAAATTACCATATCTGTATTTTTCTTATAAAAATAATCATTTTCTAAATATATTTACTGCCATGCTCAAGAGATTATGTCTTCTAAATTTACACATCTGCCAAATACTTTGACACTAGGTTTAACACCCAGTCATTTACTCTTACAAAGTGATGTTCAGGATTACAAAGAAATTTTGTGATAGATCATAGACTGAATTAGTCGTTTGTTTTTCTCTTGGAAAACATGGCCTACTCATCATGGAGCTACAGTGGCCATTAATAGTTATAAAAAACTAACTCATTATAGGAGTTAAATTTTTGACAAATTAGTGGTAAATATTTTTTCAAACATGTTTTAAGAAAATTTTATTTAAGTAAACTACCTAAATTTACCATTTGGGCTCATTAGTTCAAGGATTTCATACTCAGTACCAATTTATATTACAAGTGGTTTATGAAAAGGTAAGGAGACTGGCCGGGCGGGGTGGCTCATGCCTGTAATCCTAGCACTTTGGGATACTGAAGTGGGCAGATAACCTGTGGTCATGAGTTGGAGACCAACCTGACCAACATGGTGAAAACACGTCTCTACTAAAAATACAAAAATTGGCTGGGAGTGGTGGCACGCACCTGTAGTCTTAGCTACTCGGGAGGCTGAGGTGGGAGAATCACTTGAACCTGGGAGGCGGAGGTTGCAGTGAGCCGAGATCATGTCACTGCACTCCAGGGGAACAGAAGGAGAATCTGCCTCACAAAAGAGAGAAAAAAGCTAACGAGACTAAAATATGAGTCTTTATTTGAGCATGCTTATATTGTATACAGAAAAACAGACCCTATCACCCATTTTCATATAAGTGTACCAATATTAATGAAAACAACAGATATTAGAGAAGAGAAAGACTATAACCCATAATTTTTTAAGAGAAATACGTGTATTATGCTTAAATAGGATGGGTCAGTAACTTAAGAATTGGCATTTGGGCAGGGCGCGGTGGCTCACGCCTCTAATTCCAGCACTTTGGGAGGCCCAGGCGGGTGGATCACGAGGTCAGGAGGTTGAGATCATCCTGGCTAACATGGTGAAACCCTGTCTCTACTAAAAATACAGAAAATTAGCCGGGTGTGGTGGTAGGCACCTGTAGTCCCAGCTACACATGAGGCTGAGGCAGAAAAATCACTTGAACCCAGGAGACAGAGGTTGCAGTGAGCTGAGATTGTGCCTCTGTACTCCAGCCTGGTGAGAGAGTGAGACTCCATCTAAAAAAAAAAAAAAAAAAAAAAAAAAAAAGAATTGACATTTTAAAAATGCATCTTGTGATTTTTATTCTAATTTTTATCAAAGTAACAAAGGTAATTTATAAAAATAAAATGGTATTACATGGTTTATAATTATAAAAAGCTATTCTCCTGTCCCTAAACTCTCATTATTATTGTCCCAGTTTTTTAGAGTCATGCATGTTTAATTCAGTTAGCTAATTTCTCTTAGTATTTCTCTTAGTACGCTCTTAGCTAATTAGAAACATGGAACCATGTTTCTAAATTCTATATGAGAGTACTTTAGGTTTTTTACACTTACCCAACTCCCCTCAAAACCCTTAAGATTTTGTACAAAGGCATCCCTTCCTCCTATCTTCGCAAGATTTTGATATACAATATATAGTCAAATCAATAGTGTTTACATTACTATGGAGATTAAACTATTATTCATTGTAGCAGGCAGAATAGATTCTAAAGAAATTCCCACAAGCTTTTTATCCTCTGGTTATTTAATCAAACACTAATTTAGCTACTACTGTGAAAGGATTTTGCAGAAGGAATTAAGGTTACTAATCAGCTGACCTTTAAATAGGAAGATTATACTGAATTATATGAATGGCTATAATGTGATTACATGAGCCCTCAAAACCAGAAAAGGAAAGTGAAATAATCATTTGAAGAGATGTAGCAGAAAATAAGATAACAGAAGTGAGGCAGAGTAATGGAGGTCAGCGAGATATAAAATGTGAGAAGGACTCAATCAACCACTACTTCTTTGAACACAAAGAAGACCAAAAGTCCAGGGATGCAGGCAGCCTCTAGAGACTGAGAAGAAGCCCTGCCAAAACCCAGCAAGGAAACAAGGACCTCAGTCCTACAGAACCATAGAACTGAATTCAACCTGAGTGAAACTTGAAGTAGAGTCTCCCTTGTAGCCTCCAGATTGAGTTCAGATTGGCCAACATTTTGATTTTAGCCTAGAAAGATCCTAAGCAGATTCTTTGGGCCCATTCAAGCTCATTTATGTCTGATCTACACAACTGTGAGATAATAAATCACTGTTGTTTTGAATCTACAAGTTTGTTACAGCAGTAATAGGAACCTAATACATTCATCATTGAGGTATTTAATACAATATAATCACTTTTCATTTACTAGAAATGTCTGGGCTGATATCATCCTTTACACTTGGCATATAGCATTCCCCATGGCCGTTGCCTTTATCTTCTTCCAGTCATGGATCTCCGCTTTCTCTAGATCCTATAACTTTCTTTTCGCTCTTTCCTTCTTTTTTTTTTTTTTTTTTTTTTCTTTTTGAGACAGTCTCACTCTGTCACCCAAGCTGTAGTGCAGTGGTGCGATATCGGCTCACTGCAAGCTCCGCCTCCCGGGTTCACGCCATTCTTGGGCTTCAGCCTCCCAATTAACTGGGACTACAGGTGCCTCTCACCATGCCTGGCTAAGTTTTGGTATTTTTTTTTTTAGTAGAGATGGTTTAGCCAGGATGGTCTTGATCTCCTGACCTCGTGATCCTCCCACCTCAGCCTCCTAAAGTGCTGGGATTACAGACGTGACCCATTGCGCCTGGCCTACTCTTTCCTTTTTGTGGAAAGTATCCTTCAACAAGTTTCAGAGACAGAGAAAGAGCGAGAGCGAGAGAGAGAGAGAGATCCTTCAACAGGTTTCAAAGAGAGAGAGAGAATCGTAAAAGACCTTTGTTTTTTAAGGCTTTTCTGAATTTATACTTTTATATTTTTCATTCTGCATTTTATCTGTTCTTTCTTTTTGTAAATTCAGTTCCTGATAAACTGAATATTCTAGATACACTAATACATTTTAAAATTATCGGTCTTACTTTCTATACTTACTTTTTGTTTTGCTTTCATGGAGATTTTTTTGAAGCTTATCTTAAGAAATCTCCTCTTCCATTTATATTTCTGATGTCATGTTTTTGGTTTTCAGAAGTTTTTATTGTATATATATTCCTGAGTCATTATTTTCTAAATATTTCCTTTTTTATAGAATACTCTTCTTGTTTTATGGTGGAATTATGGTCTCCTGTATCTCTAAAGGGATATAATAATTTATTGTACTGAGTGTTTCTTTTGTTATCTTTGATATCCCCTATCTGTGGCAATAAATGCGATAGAATTCTCTATACAAGAAGAAAGTATATCAGCCTTTTTTGTATTTATGACTTACAGAGTTTCTTTTGAGTATTCATAGTTGAAAGGCATAAAATGTGTCTTTAGGCAGTCACTTTTGATGTTTATTGAAAAAGCAGAAATACTGATAAATTATATTGCAGTTTCTATTTCAAAACAGGCAATGATGTAATTATAATTGGATGTGTTTTATTATTAAGTATTTTACTGACTTGAGAGAACTTTAATTTCAATTACATGGTGGAAATAAACAAATCTCCCCTTATATCTAATAGTTGGATAGTCCACAGTGGTTATCAGCTTAATACATCTGAATTTGTTTCTCCTCTATTACCCACATCTTCTGGTATTGACATGATTGAAAGTGTTTGAATTATATTACCTCTGGCTCTGTGGCTTGTTATCACACCTGGTGAGGCAATTTGGTAGGAAGCACCAGTATTCCTGGAAGCCATTTATACAACAGGACAGCTAACAGTAAAATTTAAGACTAAACAAATATTACCGGGAATTGTATACATGTCATCTCCCTAAACTCACATTAAATGTATTCTCAACTCATCTTTCCCTATTTTGCATCCAAAAAGTACCTGCAGATCCTTGAGCACTACCTAACAGGGGGAAAATTGGGATGTAAGTGATGTCAGAGTAAAAAAGACAATCATCTTAACTGAATGCAAGTAATATTTTTTGAGGTTGAAAATTTTACCAAAATATGTATCCATCTGAACACATTTCTGGGTCCCCCTCAAGGTCTTAGAAGGGGGCTATGCAAGTTAAGGACCCTGAAGCTTGTTTTATTAGCTTCAAGACTTACCTACTTCTGCAACCAATTTTCTTTGGGAGTCCACCACAGATACAAATTTGAAGTATAAATTTTGCCCTAAAAATTCTAAGAAATAGGTCAGTATTATACATTTAATTAATCAACTTCAAGTTAACTCTGTAGTTAAGCCTGAAAATTCACTTTATTATGCAGCTTAGATTATCTACAACTGCATTATCCTATGTAACCTATCAGAGGTAAGGCAATGAGATAAAATTTCAGCATAATAGAGATACCTTACAGTTGAATGTTAACTGACGTTCATTGTGAAACACACAGAAAAAAATTAAAATTTGAAAATTAAATTCTCTTGCAAATTAGAGTTCAAACAACTAAATTTCTCTGAAATTAAAATGTAAATTGTATTGTCTCATTCTTGAGAGTTGAAATTTAATGAAAATAAGTAAGAACACCATTATTTGTAACCACTTATTTCCACTGAATTTCAAACCCTGAGGTAGAAATGGGTGGCTTATGGGATCTCTAATTTGGTCTATGTTTTGCCAACAGGAGAGAGAGAGTTCATTCAGGAAAGCCAATGATGTCTGAATCAAGGCATGCTCTTTTACAAATGTTACTTTATAATAGCAGAAACAGTTAATAGGTCACATGAGGCTATTAAGCACTAACCTTAGGCATAATCCACCTGGAAAACAAATAAATTTCTGTTCTTAGAGCACTTATCCCAGGCAAAATGTCTCCCAGAAAACAATACCTACAGTCTGTGAATATGTTTACATTGTGTTTGTTTTGTTGTTGCTGCTGTTGTTTTGTAGAGTGTATCAGTCATTTTATTGAAAGAATTGGAGGACACACAAATTACCTTTTTTCTAGTCATTTTTCTTAAGCCAACTCATTTCTCAAGAGTGTATTTTTCAAATTTCCTATCTTGGATGTAATTCTGTGCGTTGATGTTCTGGAAAGTGAGTAAAAGAAGTGGAATGGGAGATGCCATTATTTAGAAGACAATCCTCATATTTTTTCAGTCTCATGCATTGATGTCACTCTTGGTGATGCCAGGTGTCCCCAAGTCTGAAATGTTTAATTTAATCAGGGAGTAATTTGTCCCCCATCATGTCAAGAAAGGAATAAGACCCTTGACATACTGAGGTCGGGAAACTGATTGAAGGTTTTAATTTAATGGTATACTTTTAATCCATCTTGCTCTTTTCAGTCCCTTTCCTCTCTCTCTTCTACCTTCAGAGCTACTGGTACCTCTAATTCCAGAGCCTTTTGATGATTCCATAGCAAGTTTTCTTCCTTCTTGTTCCCTCCTGATTTACAAGTAGTTGGAGTTCATTCTTTTATTCTATTTTAAGTCGATTACCAAACATCTGCCTACTTTATAATTCTTACAATTTTCTTGGCTTGCTCATCCAGTGTCATTTATCTAGCATAGTTCTGCTTTGTTGGTGTATACCTTTTCTTTTTATTATAATTATTTCTAAAGTGTTTTGGATATATACAAGTTAAACATCTGCATTTAAGCTTCCATGGATGTTATGGACTAAATTGCATCTTCCCAAAATTCATAGGTTGAAATCCTAACGCTGATGTTACTATATTTGGATATAGGGTCTCTAAGGAGGCAATTATAGTGAAAAAAGATCCGAAGGGTAGACCTTAATCTAACAGGACTTGTGGCCTTATGAGTAGAGAAAGAGATACCAGGAGTGTGTGCACACAGACAGGAGGGTATATGAGCACACAGTGAGAAGGCAGCCATCTGCAAGTCAAGGAAAGAGGACTTACCCAAAACAAACCCTGTTTGCACCTTCATATTAGACTTCCAGACTACAGAACTGTGAGAAAGTACATTTTTGGTTATTTAAATCACTCAGTCTTTGATATTTTGTTATGGCAGCCTTGACAGATTAATACAATGTGAATCATTAAATATCACTTTATATTTCTTAACAAATTAACCATCTCATTCATGATTGTAACAAACAGATCATTCTCAGTCATAATTGAGGAATTTGCTCAGTCTGTTCAGGGTACTGTAAGCAATTTGGGAAACTAAAACATTTATAGAGTACACTTTTGAGTTTTGTCAACACTCATCAATTCTCAATGATCATATATTAAGTCTGTATCCTCCCCTGAAAATATGCTGTTATTTGGCTTATTAGTGTTCTTATTTATGTTCTGTGGCTTCTTTTGGGTCTTTAACAAGATATCCCTACAATGTACTGTGCAATCTTTCTAAATTCATTATATAGGGATCAATCTCAGATGTCCTGCTGCATTCCAGAGACTGAAGTAGTGGATTAGGGCTCCCCTCCGGCCGCTCCCCAGAATCCTAATCTTTTTCTCTTTCTCTCTCTTTGTCATGGGACTGTAATCCCTTTCTTCTAACATTTTATCTTGTATGCTTCATTTTCTCACAGTCATTTACTACCTCTTCCTAGAACAGCTCTGCTAAAGTGGTTAAATCAGAGGTTACAAACTCAAAGTATAAGTTTTGAATTTCTTCTATGGATTTTATTCGATTTGTATTTTATTTTGGCCAATACAACTGTTTCCTATTTCAACCAAGGTTTTAAATTATAGATCTCAGTTCTCACTTGAAAAAATTGTATATGTGACAACAAAGACTACTAAAATTTCTATTGGAGATTAGTAATACTACCTAATTTTACGTGAAGAATGAGTATTTTCTTTATAGAATGAATGTGTGTATACCTACAGTCAGTCTGCTTCTCTATTTACAATGCCCAATGTCATTCTTATATAAATTTGTTTTGATAAAGTAAGTTTTTGTTTCAAGAAGTAGTAGAGTGACCACAAAGAGTTGTGCAGGCTGGGTACCAAACAGCCCCAGAAGATGTAATTTACATAGGTTATCAAGTGGATGACATTGCCCAGGTTTGTGTACTGGAAAGCTAGCACAATGATACAACTATACACAACGATCCTTAAACCTTGTTTTTCTCTCATAGTCTTCTTTTTCTTCAAACATAAATATTCATTACACAAAGAAACACAAAGTTCTGTTTACCTCTTAGAATGGAGATGGTAAAAGTATCAGGACAACAAAACAGAAGTTAATATCTCAACAAATTATCCTAACACAGTAGTATATAAGAAAGAACACTATTGGCCGGGCACGGTGGCTCAAGCCTGTAATCCCAGCACTTTGGGAGGCCGAGACGGGTGGATCACGAGGTCAGGAGATCGAGACCATCCTGGCTAACATGGTGAAACCCCGTCTCTACTAAAAAATACAAAAAACTAGCCGGGCGAGGTGGCCGGCGCCCGTAGTCCAAGTTACTTGGGAGGCTGAGGCAGGAGAATGGCGTAAACCCGGGAGGCGGAGCTTGCAGTGAGCCAAGATCAGCCACTGCACTCCAGCATGGGACAGAGCGATACTCTGTCTCAAAAAAAAAAAAAAAAAAAAGAAAGAACACTATTAAGATATAATCCATAGGAGTAAAATATTTAACACAAAGGTCACTTAAGACTAAAAACACTTGTAAAATGTTAAGGCCTTTATGACATTTCCTTGACAGATAAATATTCTGTTATGGACGAATGTTTGCATTCCCCTAATTCATATGTTAAAATTCTAATCCTCCATATAATGGGATTATATGGTGGGACCTTTGGATGGTAATTAGGCCATGAGGGTGGAACCCTCATGAATGGGGTTAATGCCCATAAAAAGAGACCCCAGAGAGCTCTCCAGCCTCTTTAGGTCTTCTTGAAGATACAGAGACAAGTTGGCAGTCTGCAACACAGAACAGGGCCTTCCCTAAAACTCGACCGGGCTGGCAACTTGATCTCAGACTTCTAGGCTCCAGAACTTTGAGAAATTAATTACTGTTGTCCATAAGCCAGCCACCCAATAGTACTTTGCTATAGCAGCACTAATTGACTAAGATAGAGACTAAATAAAACATCAAAAATTTTTGATTGCCATTGTAGTAAAGAGTACAGGACTGCTAACTGGAAGGTCAGAATTCTTAATCTTTCAAAGATGTATTGCCATTATCTGTTAAAAAAGGAACTGAACTAAGTGATTATTCAGAACGTGTTTTATGTTTAGCTTCTTTGAATATAATAAGTACTACAAACTCTTTCAATTCCTAAATCCAGAAGAATATAACATTAACTAGTGAATGCTCTTTTATGGTTGTTTCTAAAAGAAGCTTTTAGTGGAATGATGTTTGTGCTCAGAGCAATCTTATACTGACTTATGTTACCTATATTATCCTCATTTGTGATACAAGAGGCTTTGGTTTGACTTGCTTTTTTTATTATTATTTTTCTGGAAGCCACTGCAGATTTAATTTCCCTTTAAGCAGTAGACTAATCACACTCTCTCCTTCACCCCACAGCTTGAACAGATTGAGAGTTTTAATGGTGAAAACATTCAGTGCAGGTAGGGAAAGCCCAGGAGGCTCCAGGAAAAGAGTCCTAAATTTAGTAAGTAAGAGAGATATAACAGCAGTATAAGTTCTGCTGTTTGGCTTCCAGGAAAAATTCATTCTTTATGCATTCTCATATTCTCAGTTTCCCCCTCCTCTTCCCCCACCCATGCAATCTTGTTGCTATTTTTCTGAATTCTTATCCTTTCCGTACTCAGCGGACCCAGAAGAACAGAAAGCTGCTTGCTGCCATCCCTTCATATAAGCCCTTCTTCTTCAGATTAATTCTTTATCTTTTGTTTCTCAGACCTGAAATATATTCTTTGCAAGAGCATTACATTTCTAAGATTTTTCAAGAACTCAATTAAAATCATAATTGGCCAGCATCTTAAAATACATTTTGATGCATTGTGTTTGGCAATTATCACTCAATTTGTCAATATTTATTGAGTACTCATTACAAAATCAGAGTAGCAGTCAAAGAATTTAAAAAACACTGTGAAACACAAGGTCAGCTATGATAAAATGTTAGCTGGAAAGGTATATCATTTTGATGAGACCCTAATAATCTTCTTGTTTTGGAACTGTATGTTCTAGTGGAACTAATAGCAGGAATGAAACAAGCTATGGCAGAGAATCTATTCAAGGACTGAACTTACAAGTTCAGAGGATCTTTCTTCTCAGCGTTTATCTTCCTAGAATCTAAATGAAGGTCCATTTCATAATTTTTTTTTTTTTTACTATTGCCAGACTTCACACAAATTGAAAATATTTTATTTTGAAAATTAATGAAGCTATTCTTGATCAGACATTTCAACTTTTTTTTATTTATTTAGACATGATTCTTAATTTTAAGAATAGTATGATTGCACACCAGTGTGGTTATATACCATTTTGGCGGAATGCTAATTGGTTATTATTTAATGGAAAAAGTGAAAAATAGAAAAAAGAATAAATTTAATAACCATATCAAGCCTTTATATTTCATGAATAATTGAATATGAAGCTGCATATTTTGTATTTACAGTTTTTTTTTTTTTTATTGTTTTCTGGAGGTTGCATGCCACTGCTTTTAAGTCTTTTTTTTACCCAATTTCTCCAATCTAAACTTTTCCTTTCTCCTTCATTTTTTTTGTTGTTGTTGTTGTCCTATGTAATTGGCATCCATTTTTCTGCTGGCTTGTTTATGATTTCCCCACTGTTTTTAGGAAGCTTTTCATAAATACCAAGACCCACTGTAGTAAATGTCTCTTGCTCTTCATTGTAATACTACTTATGTGCTGCACTGCTTAGCAAAAGCAGACTGTATTGTAGAAAGTTTCAGACAAGATGGCTTGTAACACGTGTTCAAGTTACTGCTCCTCCATTTAAAATTTTTGAAGCTATAGTTTTCCATTTCCAAAATGAATTGAAAATGTTTTATATCTCAGGGGTATATTGAGATTTAAATAGGGAAAAATGTAATATTGCACAATATCTTAAGTGTGACTTGTCTTCAAAAATACTGTAGGCTCTCTGTAAATAGGGATTAAAGTCCCTGAAATTTTTTCCTAGTGCTTTGACTAAATCTTTGAACAATATAGGTATTCCATAAATGTATGTTGGTTAGTTGAATCCCAAATAGAGCTGTTTAAAATAATGCTGAATCTCTGTTAATAGTCAATATACTTTTCTTTCTAGTACATGTAATAAATAAATAGATGTTGATAGTCATTATATTTATTGTAGCACTGTTTACAATAGAAAAGACTTGGAACCAACCCAAATGCCCATCAGTGATACACTGGATAAAGAAAAAGTGACATATATACACCATGGAATACTATGTAGCCATGAAAAAGAATGAGTTCATGTCCTTTGCGGGGACATAGATGGTGCTGGAAACCATCATTTTCAGCAAACTAACACAGGAACAGAAAACCAAACACCACATGTTCTCACTCATAAGCGGGAGTTGAACAAAGAGAACACATTGACACAGGGAGAGGAACATCACACACTGAGGCCTGTCAGGGGGTGGTATAGAAAGGAGAGGGAGAGCATTAGGACAAACATCTAATGCACGTGAGGCTGAAAACCTAGATGGTGGGTTAATAGGTGCAGCAAACCACCATGGCACATGTATACCTGTGTAAAAAACCTGTACGTTAAGCACATGTATCCCAGAACTTAAAGAAAATAATTTGAAAAAACCATACAGCATACTGCTGTTTTGCTTTCGAGTGTTCCTTTAGAAAGTGCTGACCTCTGTAAAGACAGAGAGATAGATTTGCAGAAAGTTATTTGCTGTATTTTTTATGAACTAAAATTTTCTGTTTGCTTCATATCTTGGAAAGGCAGACAAAGATAATTTGAGGGAGAAAATCTGTCTTCAAGGGCACAGGAAATATTTAGTTGAAATACGTTTTCACACTTTTATGTGAAATTCTCATTTGGTGCTACAAATATCACCTTTAAAAACATGAATTCCATTTAGTTTGTATAATATAATTTCTTAAAAGATAATATTCTCCTCTTTTGCCTTTTTTCATGGAGGGCTGTTTCCAGAAATCTCAGATCAAATATGGCTCTTACATCATTGAATTTCTATAGAGCTAACTTATTTGGTCTAACTTGAATGGCCTTTAACACTACTTGTTTATTTTATTCTTGTCTTAATACATTTTATGAGCTTCAAGTGGGCAGATAAAGTGTTCTTTTCCTCTTGGTAGGTACAGTAGGCTGAATAATAGCTCCCCAAATTAATCCACATTCTAAATCTTGGACATGTGAATGCTAATTTGTATAACAACAAAGACTTTGTAGAAGTGATGAAGTTAAGGATCTTAAAATAGGAACATTATACTGGATTATCTGGATAGGCACTAAATACAATCACATTTATCCTTTACAAAGGGAAAGCAAAGGGAGATTTGACTATAGAGAAGAAGAAAAGGTCATGTGATCAGGAAAACAGATTCGCGTGATGCAGCGACGGGTCAAGGGATGCTGACTACCAGAAGCTCCTGGAGACATGGAATGGAATCCCCTCCAAAGCCTCCAGAGGGAGCTCGACCCATCTGAAACATTCATTTTGGTCCAGAAGCACTGACTTTTGACCTTCAGAACTGTAAGAGAATAAATTATTGTTGTTTTATGCCACTAGGTTTGTGATAGCATTTTTATAGTAGCAATAGGAGACTAAGATAGTGGACCATGTCTTTTTTTCTGTCTCAGTAGATGAATGCTTGGTGTTCCTTAGAGTTTTATTTTGTGCCCCTTTTTTTTTTGTCTCTCCTCTTCTCTCCTTACTTACACCACATGTTTTCCCTGGATAATATCATAATACTTTAATTTCAAATTATATCCATGCCAGATTATTTACAAATGAATCTTTAGACCTGATCTCTCTCTTGGGCTCTGGATGCTTACATCCAGCAAGTTAAGAAAATCTGCTTTTGGAAATCACTAAAGCACCACAAAAAATTAACATGCTAAAAAGGGAATGAGTTATGCATAGCAACATTCTTCTTCTGAATCCCATATCTTAGTAATTAACACCAATATCCAACCAGTAACCCAAGCCAGGAACCTCAGAGTCAGACTTGAGTTTGTTTTTTCTCACCCACTGTATCTCTAGAGCCTCTAAATTTTTAGATGATAGCACCAAACATTTTCTCCAATATATTCACTTCCAAAACGTCATGCCACAAGTTTTGTTCAGGCCACTATTAAGTCTTACTGTAAATGGCCTCTCAGCTTTGCTTCCAGTACTGTACACCCCAAACCTGACTCCATGCAGTCAGAGGAATATTTCTATAATGCAAATCTGCTTATTCCATTCCCTTAATTAAAACCATGACATGATGTGCCATTGTCCTTAAGATGAAGTACAAATTACTTAAGGAGCTCTACAAACCCCTTGGGTATCTGAGTGCGAATGATACCTTGAGACATACTTTCACATCTGCACTTCAAAACCTTACTCTCTAGTCATATTACATTTTTATTAGAAACAGCAATGTTCTTTTATGCCTCTAGAACGTGGCTTATGCTACTCTCTGTGCTGGAATGTTCTTCATGTTTCCCCATTCAACCAGCAACTCAGTCTTCAGATTTCAGTGAAACTCAGGTTTCCTCTGTGAAAACTTCTCTGACATCTTACAGGATAGATAAGCAGTCTCCATCATGTGTTCACACACATATGTGTTTTCTATTTCCTGTGGTAGCTGTCCTCATAGTTTATTTTATTCTGATTGTATACTTGTCTGTCTCTCTTGACACACTATAAGAACTATAAAGGCAAGGGCCACATCTGTAGCCTCACCCCTTGTGATCAATTAATATATATTTGGTAAATAAAAGACTATGGGTAGAAAACAAACTTTAAGGCTGCAGGAATACATGCAGCATTTATATATTTCTCTGGACTTTAATACTATATTTGCTCATAGAAATTTACTTCAGATAGTAAAAACACCAACACTATTTTCATTTGAAGAGTATATTATAATAATCTAACAGACAACTTTAGTGCAAAATGACAGCCAGTATGGTAGATTTTCTTTCCCATTAAATTGTCTGAAACACACACTTTTTAACTTTGCTCTCCACTCACTGTCTGAGGTAAATGAAACTCAAACTTACATGCATCAGGTCTACAAAACCTCACATGATCATCAGGTGATGTTATCTGCCTGACAACGTTTTGATTTCACAGGGTTACTTTCTTGGTCCATGTTTATTTATACAATTACCTGAATTTTTCTTGTATTTTGCCTTTGTTACTCCATAAAAATTTCATTGAAAAATGAACATAACAATGCTAGCACTCATAGCTAAGTATTACAGGCTCAGTGACTTTTCTCAGGACAGAAAGCCATGTCTTTCAGAAGAAGGGGGACATGTAGCTGAGTGTGACTCTTGTTTGATAGAAGCCAGTTATAGCGTCCTCTATGAAAAATAATAGTTTGGGCATAGTCATGTGACTCAGGTGCATCCGTGAATTGTGATAAGAAGTCTTCTGAAGAACGTATGGGAAAGTTCACATTCTTCTTAAGAAATGGACGTAAGGTGCGGGCATTTCTTTTTAGTTCGATTTGGGACATTTTTTTCTAAAAGGTAATATTGGACGCAACTGCTGCAGCCATCTTGTGACTCAGAGAGGTGCCAAGAAAATCACACATGGGCCCATAGAGAACTTAACTTTACTGAGCTCTGAATTTTTTTAAAACGAGTATTGGATGTGTCCTACTTCAAATTTCTTATATAATCAGACAAAATGTCTCCTAATTCTTTATGCCTCTTTTTATCAGTGTTTCTTCTGTTTCTAAAAATGGTACCCATACATATATTGTAACTTAAAGATAGAAATTACTAGGCATGATAAAACCTGTGAAAACTTAAATCCTAAATTTAAGATTCTAACTGAGCTTAGTCTATCAACTATGTATTCAAATATAAAGAAAAAGAATCACATTCAAGACCATGTGTGAAATGGTGAAATGATAATATAGTTTGCATTAAAAATCCAAAGTATAATTAGGAATTTTGTATCACTTTTCACTTTATTGAGAATGAAAACTGTTTTGTAATAAATAAACCTGACTTTTTAAATTTCTATGCCTTCTACTTTTATGTGTGTGTGTGTGCGTGTGCATGTCTGTGTCTACTTATTTGCAAATGTGTAACTGTGTAAAAGTCCAATCAAATAATAAATTTACTTGATTTATAAATATATATTTTTACATATAATTTTTATTCTGTGTAGCTAATGATGTTTAAGAGTGAATACAATTGTGATCCCATGTGCTCTTAATTTTCCATCATCATTTCTCCAATGTTTTATGAAATTCTTCAAGTAGTAATTTTTGTTCTCCAGATAACCTGATATAAGCTTACTAAACACAACAAAATTGTGTTCCTCAGTCATCACTGGGTACATATTTTATTCTGGATAATTTTGTTATTCCTGAATAAAGCAAGGCAGTGTTTTTTCTCTATAATGTCGTCAAGATATGTAGGTTGCTAGTATCAAATAAAAAAGTAAAAAGAAGTACTACTTTTTTTTTTAAACCAGGTCAACATATTCAGGACATAAACACTGCAATCAGCACAAAAGTTCCTTAAGTCATTTATTAAATCTGTGACTTTCAAATCCCTGTCCACTTTTTTGAAAAGTACTTTTCACCAAATAACTTTATTATTGTTTGGGGGGTTTTGTTTTTGTTTTTTTCCAGCACTAAAACCATGATCCATTTTACTCTTTAACTTGTGAGAAGAAAAGTTTATGTGTTTTTCCTTCTTACTTGGTTTCACGTCTATCGTTTAATAAGACCCAAAGTGAAGGCACCTCATTCGTCTTA
The DNA here is from genome assembly GCF_008728515.1 of Papio anubis. Taxonomy (NCBI): domain Eukaryota; kingdom Metazoa; phylum Chordata; class Mammalia; order Primates; family Cercopithecidae; genus Papio; species Papio anubis. The sequence continues at coordinate 157,345,780 of NC_044978.1, read as the reverse complement.
CTCCCCTCAGGTATATTCTGCTTCACAGGGCTGAAAGTCTGCTTGTCTGATTTTCCTTTGGGGATCTTACTGCACTAATGAGCACTGAGGTGTAATTCGTTGGAAGAAGTTTTGCAGGTGGAGGCTGTTTGTTACTTAGGGTGAAAATGAGCATACTCTACCAGCGCAAAATGATTTATTACAACTTTTTGCAATACCAGCAAAATGATTCATACTTGCCAAGTTTTGCTTTATGCGCAAAACTTTATATTTTAACAGAAGTCACTGTATTCTTGATATTAATTATGGTAGTATTTCCAAATAATATAACTTCCAAACAATGTTTGGGTGCTACTTAGAAAAACTTTCCTGGAGGCAACAAGCCAGAAGTATAAATCTTTTGGTAGAAGTCTTGTTAAAGAAAATAAAAATGTACAGTCATATTTTTAAATATCCGAGAATGCCACATTATAATCCTATCTACTAGAAAAGATCAACCTACTTAAAAATAGGAGTGTATATTCAAGGGCTTTCTATTAATGCAAAATTACTCAAACTGCCTTTACTTCCATAGAAATGATGTGATCTGACGTGACATGATGTAGTCTGTTCATCATTTAGTTTTACATACACATAATATTTTGAACTAAATATTCCTATGTTTGATGGGGTTTCAATTTTAGTTCCTTCGATTTTGGATTGGTCCTCATATGTTTTATGTTTAAAATATTTATCTAGACAATTGTAGAGCCCTCTCTTATATATGATAGCATATATCATCTCATTGTTTCTGTAAACCATATAATAAAGACGTCAGTGGTAAAAAGAACTCAGGATACCTTTTTTTTATTTTTTTATTTTTGTTTTTACTTTTTTTTTTGAGGTGAAGTCTCGCTCTGCCATCCAGGTTGGGGTACAGTGGTGCTATCTCAGCTCACTGCAACCTCCGCTCCCCTGATTCAAGCGACTCTCCTGCCTCAGCCTACTGAGTAGCTGGAATTACAGTCAGGCACCACCTCACCTGGCTAATTTTTGTATTTTTAGTAGAGACGGGGGTTTCACCACGTTGGCCAGGCTGCTTGCGAACTCCTGACCTCAGGTGATCCACCCACCTTGTCCTCCTAAAGTGCTGGGATTGCAGGCGTGAGCCACCCTGCCTGGTCCCCAGGATACCATTTTAAAGAAAGCTGGATATTATTATTTCCTGAACAGCTTAGCAGGGCCAGTGTTATCATTTTTTACCTTTATTTCTGTCACTATAATTTGTCAGAAGGAAACTTCCAAGAAACATTACTAACATTCTGTCTTCTGCATTGGATAAAATTGTATCAGCTGAAGGGTTATAAGAGTCTACTCTCTTTCAGTACCTCAAATGTATAGTTCAGCCATGAGGAAGAATCTCTTCATAATAAGATCTTTGACTGGCATGAGCTTTTGTACTCAGGATAATTCTGAAGCGTTTTCTGGAGTGGTTTGCAGACATGGCTTTACAGACTCACTGAATTAGAATCACAGTTTTCACATCACCTACTCTGGGGTGCAGCCTGTCTAGTATCAGACTAAAGACCTACATTAGGCAATTTTAGTCTAGCAAGACATAGAAGGCATTGGAGTGGCTGGCTCACTACTGTCAACAATGGTGGTGATGATATTGTCTATGTTAGGGACCAGAGTCTCAGTTGGACATCACTAAAGCCTGGTGATAGTCCCAGTTTTGATATTGACTAGCTTTGAGGCCATGGCACTTGCTCTATTTCCCAGGGCTTCAGCTTCTGACATGTATAATTAGGAAACTGGACTAGATGATTTTCAATACCCTGACAGGAAATTTTATGACCCTTCAATATCCTTTGCTGTATGAAAAGATATCCTGGTATGAGTGTTTTTGCATCTACTTACAGATTGTAAAGAAACATTTGTTTTGGTTGCCTTCTTGCCCCCACATAGATTTTTAATCATAAGAAAACCAACATCATTGACACAATACTTAGATCGGATGAATAAATATAATTATTATGAAGGTTCTGGGGGAGAATCAGTTCCATCTCTCTCCCCTATCTTTTGGTGGCAACCAGCAATCCTTGGCACTCCTTGAATGTAGATTTAACACTCCAGTCTCTGTCTCTGTCTTCACATGTTGTTCCTCCTACATCTCTGTGTTCAAATTTCCCTGTTATAAGGGCACCAGTCGTGTAGCATCAGGGCTCATGCTAAGGACTTAATTCAACTTAGTTAAATCTGCAAAGATCCTACTTTCAGGTACGGTCACAGTCACAGGTACTGGGGCTTAGGGATATAATATATATTTTGGGGGGTTATAATTCAACACATCATGCTCTTTTCAAAAGTTAAACATTTTCTTCCACAAAAATAGTAAAAATTAATTTGACCTCTATTTTCAAACTTTCAGCATTTAAATTAATATTTGTATCACTGATACGTGCCATATATTTTTCTAAACAATTAACCCCTACTAACTCATTAAATTTCCAGCACAAGTTTAAGCAGCAGAGATTTTAATCCTTTCCTTTCTCTCCTTTCTTCTCACTCTGCCACACCAGTATGTTTCCAATCTGTCCTCCAGATCTTCCTCTGTGTTGCCTCTGTATACATTCTAGACATCCTTCCTCATTGCTCAAAAGGCATACAAGTGATATTATTTTCTACTTGTCATGATTTCAAAAATAAAACTTACAGACTGGGCGTGGTGTCTGGCGCCTGCAATCCCAGCACTTTAGGAGGCCGAGGCGGGCGGATCACTTGAGGACAAGAGTTTGAGACGAACCTGGCCAACATGGCAAAACCCTGACTCTACTAAAAATACAAAAATTAGCCTGGCATGGAGGCTCACGCCTGTAGTCCCAGCTACTCAGGTGGCTAAGGCAAGAGAATAACTGAACTTGAGGCTAGCAGGCAGAGGTTACGGTGAGCTGAGATCACACCGCTGCCTTCCAGTCCGTGCAACAGAGCAAGACTCCATCTCAAAAATAAATAAATAAATAAATAACTAAAATAAAGCTTCCAAATTAGTCTGCTCAAATGCATATGAATGGTTACGGGTGTATGAGTTGTCCTTTCTAGGCCTGATTTTTAAAAGTTGAGGTTTTAGAAAGAAAAATATATGTATCATCTAACTATAAGGTCTAGTAATTATTTTAATGGAAATTTATAGGCTTGAATTCTAAAGAGTTTGATGATGAATCTGTGCTCTGCCACAAAGTAGCTGGCACACTGAGTTTCTTTTAATTTCTGTAAAGTAGGGATATACAGACAGTAGGTTAACCTTACCATTTCACAGATGAGAAACCTGAGCTAAATGAAGGTTGAGAAACTCACTCCAGGCCACACATTCATAAATAGAAATAGTCCCAAGCCTGCATTGGAATAGACTTTATGAAGCTACTTATAGTAATTAAATGAGATAATACGTTGTCCCATAGAACTTCTTCACATTTTCCTGCTTCTTTAAAATGTGACTGCTTGGCAATGAAAAGGCTCATTTCAGTTATTAGTCACGTTACAGTTTTCCTAAAGACCCCTTGTTATTGCAAATCAAAGAACAACATTATGCACTCTTACCTTTGATTAATTCTTATAACCCCAGGCCAGAACTAAACCCAAATTAATAATGAAAGAATAAATCAATGAACGAATCATTAAAAAAATGTTTAATAATGTACCAAACGTATCTGTAATATGCTTGTATTTCTTTTTCTGTGTTACATACATTTAAAAATATTTATGACTGTCTTAGTTCATACTTCCATAACAAAATATGGTAGGCTGGGTGACTTAAACAACAGTGATATTTCTCATGGTTTTGGAGCCTGGGAAGTCCTGGGGTGCTCACCAGTTCCGTGTCTGATGAGGGTTCTCTTTCTGGCTTGTAGGTGGTTGCCTCGTTGCTGTGTCCTCACACACATTTTCTTGGTACATATATACGAACAGAGCGAGCCCTTGAATTCTTCTGATAAGTCCTTCAATTCTATAGGTTTAGTACTCTACCCTTATGACCTTATTTAATTACCTTCTTAAAGATACATATCTAAAAACAGTCATATTGAGAGTTAGGGCTTCAACATGTGAATTCTGGGCTAACACAATTCCATCCTTTGACTTACTCTTACCTATTTAACTTAAAACTATTTATTTTTAGATAATATTAGACTGAAAGCAGAAAAACCATGAAACAGAATTTAAAATGTATCATAATGAATGAATCCTAACTTTAAATTTTACAGTAAGTCTTATTCTATAATGATTAAAGCATCAGACTGTTTTAGCTTGCCTATGGATATCTGTACTTAGATTTGAATTTTCTTGTAACATTACGTAGAGATTGTTTTTGCTATAGACAGAAAAACTATAAAAACTGTTGGCATAATCTTATTGTAATTAAATTCCCATTTTTAGAAAGTCTAGTGTTTGAACTGAAATTGTTCCATTTCCATAAAACGTAATATGCAGAATCTTATTATCAATGTTACTACTTGAATGTTAAAAAGCTCAGACTGTGAAAACATGGTTATATAGTCAATTTCCATTTAAACATAGAGCTTTAATAGAGGTATCAAATATGCTATTTACTACATTAATATTTTTGCAAGTATTCTTCAAAGAAGGCTTTTACCTTCCTTTTTCACCATGGTATTAAAAACAATTATATAAGAGCTCCCTCAATTTTTAGATCAAAACTCATTGCCAGTAAGTCAATTATCCTGCTCAAGTTATGCTTTGAAAGGGAGGCACTATGCTTAGGGTGTTTCAAGGAGGAATGTTATATCAGTTTTAAAAGCTTCAGGGCATCCCTCACAGTATGAGCTGGTTATATATTCCAGGCATCAGTGGGCCATGGGATACATACACTTTCTCCCATTTTCTATACCTGTACCTCATCACTTCAGCATCTTCAGTAAGATAGAAAATACAATTTTAAGGCCAAAAATATGTGTCTCTTTGAATGCTTTTTTTTCTTGGTACAGTTAGCAGCCAATAACATATTGTCCCTCTTATATATAAAGACATTATCTCATTATCTATACTTGTCTATTAACAAGGCTTTACCGTTAGGATTTTGTATTATTTAGAAGTGATAAAATTACTTGCACCAACCTACATTTTTTTTTTTTTTTTTTTTTTTGGTATACACTTATGTGTACCTAACTGTATGTATGTGTGCTCCAGAGAAAGGGAGACAGTAGGGGATGTGGGGTGGTTGGGGGAGAGAGAGAGAGAGAGAGAGAGAGAAAGAGAGAGAGAGAGAGATAGAAACATACATACATACATACATAGAGAGATAGACACATCAAAGAGAGAGAGATTATTATTTCTTTATGTTCCAATTACCATTTTAGATTCTGAGAACTCCAAGATGAACTGGGTCTTCCTTGCTAAAAGTCCATCCTCTGGTAGGGAAGACAAAGATGACCTTGAAGCTGTTAGAATATTAGTTATGTGTGGATTTGTCTAACGTAACAGAATAATTTAATATGCTTTAGGAGCACAGAGAAATACATAATAAATTCCACTCTATGGCTCAAAAAAGAAAGCCAGGAAGAGCTTCACAGCAAAGGTAAATGTGAAGAAAAAAATTAACTTTACCCAAAGAGACATCTTTTGTCCTGATTCCTGATTCTTAGAAGGTGACTTCTAAACCCTTCAAATTTCCCAAGTTATAAATGTGTCTTTGTTATTCATGGTGAACTCTCAGACCAAGTTATAGAAAAACTGTATTCAATGACACTTGTCAAAGCATGGTAAAAAAGACTTTTTTTAAAGGACTGTCTGGTTAGACATAGGGACCATGGCAACGCAATTTTGCAGTGGGTGAGAAAGATTAGGCTCAACCCCAAATACATGATAGGCAAGTGGCAAATTACATTTACAGAGCATGGTGAGGGTTGGTGGAGGGAAAATTACTAACAGAACAGCTTAGAAGTTAAAAATATTATGGCTAACCCGCCTAATGGAATTTTTGCTGAAGATAGATCCGAGTAATTAGACATCATCACGGGATAGTGGAAGATGAGGAACACAATCAACTATCAAGAGTGATCAAATATCAAAGGTAGGAGGTTCTTACTGAACTGATTTAGCAAAGTTTCTTGTTAAAACTGGATCTTACAAGGAAGTACAAGATGAGGATGAAGAAGTTTCAGGAGCCTGACTAAAGTTTGGCCAAGCAAAGAATCATTGTCAACCACACCTAATCATTTTCTTTTCCAGCTTTTTTGAAGTTACATTGACAAATGAAAATTATATATATATCTGAGGTGCACAAAGCAATGATTTAATGGATATATAAATTAACATTTCCATCACCTCATCTTGTTACCTTTTTTTTTTTTGTCATGAGAACACTTGAGAACTACTCTTTTAGCAAATTTCAAGTACAAAAGTTGTGTCAGTAAAGCCAACCATGCGATTGAAGGGTTGGAATTTTGGTCACCCATATAGCTGATAATTCAATCAACTGTGCCTATCTAATGAAGTCCCCAAAAAACTAAGAAGATGAAAGTTCAAAAGAGCTTCCTGGTTTGGCAATACTCCTTGCAAATTATCATGAAATGACTTTTGCAAAAATACGACAGTAAGAGAAATCCGACATGACTGACTCCATCTTGCTTCTAGCTACACACACTGGCTGTCTTTACTCATTCCTGGGCTTGGTCCAAACTTACTTTGGGAGAAATTTGGTTTGTAGTTTATATGATAATAATCCTTCCCCCAAACTAAACCATTCTTGTAAAACTAATTAAATACTACCAAATTAGAAGGGTGAAAGTGGTTTGAATTCTAAATAATTACCAGACATTATTCCAGAAGTCATAAGATTTGCAACATTCCCAATTACTCTCGCAGTAACATCACTATTGGAGAACCTAGGATGGGCCTTTTGAGGTCTTTTCTGGTTTTTGCTTTTCTAACAACTGGATGGGCCCACGTAGACCCACCAAACAGTCTTGTAGCCCCCACTCGAGAACAGCACAAGAGGACAGCTTTGATTCCCTATGATTTCTTCTCCAACCCAACCAATCAGCATGCTCCCTATTCTAATCCCCTGCCCACAAAACTATCTTGGAAAAACCCCTAACCCCAGGTCTTTGGGGAGATTGATTTGAGTAATAACTCCATCTCTTGTGTGGCGTGGTCAGTCTCATGTCAAATAAACTCCTAATTTACTGCAATGCCATGGTCTTGCTGAAATGATTTTGTTCGTGCAGTGCACAGGAAGAACCCACTGGGTGGCCATGGTCACAAAAAGATGAGAAGGGGTAAGTGTCCCTGAGGACATAGATCCCTTTTTAGTTTACTTCCCAGACTTCACCCTATATGTCTCTTTCTTTGGCTGGCATGAAATTGTGTCTTTTTGTTATTAAAAAATAACAAAACCTGCTATTGTATATATAGGCTTTTCTGAGTTTCTTGAGTCGTTCTAGTGAATTGTTGAACTTGAAGGTAGCTATAGGAACAAACCTGATTTTTTAATCAGTTGATACAAATTAGGGTGACCTTGGGGAAACCCAAAACTTTCAGATTCTGTGTAACATGAGGGCAGTCTTGTGGAGACCACTCCTACACTGTGCAATTTGCCTACTTCATTATAGCAGCATTATTTAAATTAGTGTTGACAAACTTGTGGATTTGGGTAGCTAGATGGATATTTGCATAGAGAATGAGGAATCCTCCTACGGTGTAATTCACCCTAAGACTGAAATACCAAACTTAGATTGTTAGTGGGAAGGGGTGTGCTCAGAGTGGGCATTCTGTTTTACATTTAATTATTATTTTTCCCTTCTCAGACCCATCTTTATTCTCACTTGAGTCATATGTAAACTGAAGGGAAAAAATAGAGGCATAACAAATTAAAATCATGAGACATAGTTCAGTGAAAACTATATTAGGCTGCTGAGGCACAAATAGCACTGCCTCAGGGCTATTTGGGGCAAATAACTTCGATTAACTCTCTTACTCATTTTGATCTCTTGCTATGCCTTTTAGTATTGTGAACTTACAAAACTAAAAGCTAAATTTTATGACTTCCTTGCAAGTAAGAGTTTGAATATTATTGCCATATAACTGTTTAGGGCTTGATTTGGAAAAGAATGCAATGAGCAGAAGGCATGGGCCACCCATTACCAGAAATTGAACATAGTATTATTTCCAGAAGTTGTATTGTGACTTCCCCATTTTTTAGATCATACCAAGACAGTTACTCTGGAACCAGTCACTGTAGTGGTGACTTCCATTTTCCACAGGTAACATAATGATCCTGTAGTACAGGACACTCTTTTGGCGTGCTCGTGTGAGGTAAGTTTCTAGAAGTCATTCCTGGAAGCTTAAATAGGTTTGTATGATTAGGAAAAATGAGTCTTCAAGGAAATTTTAACCCACTGCTTAACCTAGTTATATTCAGTTCAGCAAGTAAACCCCAACTGATAAACTATGATCACCTTTAAAGAGAAGATATACAAAAATTAAAGGGAGACATCAAGTTTCTTAACTAATGTACTCTACCTGGAAAATTGTTAGAAATATAAATTTTCAGGTCCAACCATAAACCTACTGGAATCAAAATCTGCATATATATTCTGCACATATATATAATCTACATATATATCTGCAGAATCTGCATATATATCTTCTAGATAGCATACTATATTATATATACACATATATAATATATATATATTTGTACTCTGATAGACTACATATTTGTATATATTTATACATTCTAGCAGAAGAAAAGTAAAACAAATAAATTTAGTGACAACTACTAAGGAGAAAATACAACAAGATGATATGTTACAAAGTAATTCTGGCAGGTCCTGCTACTTTAAATGAATTAATGGACAGGGTAGGCCTCTGAGAGGTTCTAACATTCGAACTGAGACGGAGTTGATGATAAGGATCCAGGAATGAACAACCTGGAGAGTATTTTACACAGAAACTCTGTCAACTGCAAAGGCTCTGAGACAGAAATGGTTTGACATGTTCAGATAATAGAGAAACTATTGTGACTTGAATATGGTGAGTAAAATAAAGTGAAAAGATAGGAAAAGGTAAGCATGAACCTGATATACAGGCCTGTCTCTGACATAAAAAAGAACATTGATTTATACTGACTGCAACTAGAAGCACTATTAGTGGATTTTAATCAAACAAGTAGTATGATGTGATGTATCTTTTAAAAAGACAAATTGTAGAGAAGAGATAACAGGATTGAATAAAGAGAGGAGTTTATTTTATTACACATGCAAGAGACAAAAGTAGCTTGGATTAAGGTAGCAGTAGTCAAGATGGGGAGAAATGAAAATATTAACCACTTTACATATTATTTCAACAGGACATGGAAATGATTCTGATAATCCTGAGATGAACACAGGAATGGAAAAGGTTTGGTTGCAGGACTATTACAAACTCTGTTTTTGTACATTCTGCGAAACTAGATTGAGATATCTCTTAGATATAAAAATAAAAAAGGCAGATAGATCACATAAAATGAGGCTAAAGTTCAGAAGAAATGTTAGAGTTACAGCTGAAACTGGTTGATCATCTGTACTGGTGTTAAAAGCAAGATGCTCGGTAAAAACTTTCTAATAAAAATATGTGTAGAGAGATGATTGAAAAATACGTATAGAGATGATTGGCATTAAGAGCCAATTGTTGGAGTTTCTCTTGTGTCCCCAGAATAAGTAGAAAAAAAAGGGACAATGGCAATGGAAACTAAGAAGAAAAATCAGTGAAATTAGAGGAAAAGAAGACATGTATAGGCTGGGCATGGTGGCTTATACTTTTTCAGGTTGAGGCAGAATTGCTTGAGTCCAGGAGTTCAAGACTAGCCTGGGCAACATAGCAAGATGCCTTCTCTACAAAACATTTAAAAAATTACCCAAGCATTGTGGCACATGCCTGTAGTCCCAGTGACTCAGGAGGCTGAATTGCTTGAACCCAGGAGTGTGAGGCTGCAGTGAGCCGTAATTGTGCTACCGCACTCCACCCTGGGTGACAGAACAAGACTCTGTCTTTAAAAAAAAAAAAAAAAAAAGACATGCTTTTGGTACAATATCACCTTATTACTTTACAAAATATTACAAGAATAGACCAGTAGGAATGGAATCTACATAAAAAGCGGAAGACGGAAACACTAGCATCACACCCAAAAAAGTATGGTGAAAATTGTACTAAGAAGGAGACCAGAGGAATGGGGCAATAATTCAGCAATTGAAGCAAGATGGAAGTTTAAAATTCAGGCTTTCATTTAGTATTATTTTGTCTAATAAGATGTAAGAAGGGATGTTTGCATGCCAGAAGATTATTATTGTGATAAGGAGAATACATACATTTGCAAAGCAAAGTCTCTGACAATTTACAGGGAATGAGATCCAGAAACTAAGAAAAGAATCTTTTTTTTTGATAGAGCAAAACTTCTTGTTTTTAATAGAAAGGAACATTGAAAGCAAGTATAGAAAGAAGTAGGTTTTTAAGCATAGTTATAGGAATATAAGTCATTTCCTATTTTTTCATCTGACTTATGAAGAGAGTTAAATACCAGGAGTTTTAGGATAGCCATGTAGTCTTGCTCTTCCTGTGGTAACTAAAGTAAACCAAAAAGTAAATCATGATGGGATTGGTTCTGTTAGTCTTTTGTAAGAAGGTGGCCCAGAATTTCAAGTTTGAGTCCAGAATATTTAGCTAAAAATTATTGACATTTAGGCAACAATTATCTAGTGATTGTATGGCAAGCCTGAGTTTAATAGTTTTATTTGAATCTAGATATAGCCCAGTGACTAAATTTTAGTAAATAAGATTGCAATGACTTCTGACACAAACTGCCTAGAGTTGGACCAAACCTCAGAAGTTAAGAGCATAGTTCTCTACAATATTTGTCTCATCTTACTTCAGATAGTAAACACTAATTTAGAGGCCCAGCTTGTGAACAAATTTGGAGGTTTTCAATGTCCACTCAGGTTCAAATAATTGCTAGAATGACTCATAAAACTCAGGTCAGCACTGAACTTATGGTTAAAATTTTATTACAAAAGATACAACAAAATGAGTGACATGTAGACTACCACCAGAGAAGCTCAACCATGCTAAGTGTCCAGAGTTTTTATTGGGGTTTCATTGTTTAGGCCTTATGAATCTAAATATTGTCCATGTGGATTGATTCTATTTCCAGTCCTCTTTCCTCTCCAGTGTTTGGGCTGATATCATCGATGAAAGCCTCATAATCACATGATTGATCTTTCTCTCATGGACAGCCCTCATCTGTGTCATCTTATTAGCATAAACAATGAGGGGCCCTTCCTCAGACATCTTGTTAACATAAACTATCAGGTTTGCTCCCAGGGGCACACACTGCTTGTCACTTAGAAAATTCCAAAGATTTAGAGATGAGTTTCCAGAAACCAGGGCAAAGACCAGCCAAATTCTCTATTTCAAAGGTTTAGTGGCTACTTCTCAGGAACCAGGATAAGGATGGGCCAAATTCTTTATTATGCAGAGATGTAATTAAAAATGTGGGTCTCATTCTCTAGAAAATGAATGTAAAAGGAGCTAATTTGACTGTGAAGAAAACCCATGTGTCCTTCTATTTTTTTGTGCTTTTCTTTTTTTTTTTTTTTTCTTTGACTTTCATCATCTACCTGCTGTCTAGAGCTTGAACATCCATCTTAGATCATAAGTTGACCTTGAAGATGAATGCTACACTCTAATACAGGACTTGGTAAACTATAGCTCACGAGCTAAATCCAGTCAATCACCTGTTTTTGTATAAAGTTTTATTTGTATGGATTTGAAGTTAGATAGATAGATAGATAGATAGATAGATAGATAGATAGATATTTTTTTTTTTCCCCTGTTGCCTAAGGCTACTTTTGGCTATAAAGGAGAGTTGACTTTTTGTGTCAGAGGAAGAGTTGAGTGGTTATGATGGAGAATATATGTCTTGGGCATATTAAAATATTTTCTATCTAGTTTCTTAAGTGTTCCTACCACTATCTAGAATGATAAAAAAGAAAAGAGAATGTCTATCTCTTTGGTAATCATAGAACTTTACACCAGTTCTAGACGACTTACCTCCCAGCTTCTTTCAGGTGAAACAGAAATACTCTTCAACCCTGTTTAAGACAGTGTTTTGTATTATGTATTTAGATATATGCAGCCAAGTTTTGTCATTAGTGATATATCTGTTAGGTAGCAGAATTGATACCTAATATTTAAAAAGTACTTTACATTAAAAACTAATACATTTATATGTTTACTATGTGAATATTTTGCCATATGTCATTTATTTTCCTCTTAGAGAGGTTTAGGAACTTTTTTGAAAATTGATGTCAAAGCCTCATTTTGTTAGCACTCATCAGAAAAGTGCTAATTGGAAAGAAAAAAAAAGAGAATTTTAAGATGACTATTAATATCCTTCCTCTTCCTCTAACGTAATTTTCTTAATTTTCAATGAGCTAATGTTTGCTATGAGCTAAAATCTTCTGAGAATATAGTCATTACTGTAAATATCCCGCAGCAAGATATACGTTCTACTAATTGCCATATGTCAAAATTTCAATCTCCCCACTTAGTAAAAATTTACCAGTTTATTTTTCTGTACTCAATGTTGATGATAATATTTCTTACAAAAATACCATGTGTACATTTAATAGAATATTCAGTACAAAATTGGTGGAATTTTCTAACATTTGATATAAAATGTTATTAACATCTGGAAGGCTCTTTATTGACATTAAATAAATGCTACATTAAGTTTTAGTGTTTTATATCTTATAGTAGATCAAATAACATCCCAATCTATATCAGGCAAATGCCGTGGTTATAAGAATTTACAGTAGTACCTTAGCCTAGTTCCATAATTACACATTTATTTAACCAATTAAGCATGAAAGTGGCATTATTGTCAAAGATATGATATATGACCTGAACATAATTTGGTTAATGAGGAACAAGAAATGCCTGCTAAGTAGGGCAGGTATTCTGTTAGCAGAGACTGCTAATTGGCTCTGACATATGTCAGATTGAATGGCCTTATGTAAAAAAAAAAAAAAATGCTGAGTGGAGAAATCATATTGAAAATAGATCTCACCTTTTTATTTATAAAGTGTTTATAAACATTTAGCTCTATGAAGTTAAAAGAAAAAAAAAAGTTTTCTGTAGACCGTAGTTGCAGGCATTGTGCAAATTCCGCTGTGTACTCAGTCAATGATAAATAACTACTGCCATTTCGAGGTTTTGTCTGTTATAAACTTCTAGAGAAAAATCTTTACTCCCAATTTCTAATTATCCAGGCTCCCAAATGTATCCACCCACAAAATCCCTTGGTTTAATTTGAAGCCAAGTCTTAACTCATAGCATCCATTTAACTCCTTCGATTCTTTCTCTTTTCTTGTGAATAACAAAGACAGGCAGCATTTTCTCTGAGGATAAGAAAAATCTGAAAGGTAACAGATTTTTAAAAGTCTATTGTAGGATTTCAGTGAAGTTCCATACTGCTGGTAGACAAAGAATTAACGTAAATTTAAGCAAGTCTCGGGAATATGGCATGGTGTTTGAAGGTGATAGCTGCTAGGAAATACGAAACACCAGGTAAAAAAGAAGACTCTGAAATACAAGGCATTTATCTTTATTGATGAATAATAATAAAAAAAATCTAATGACAGTTTGAAGTCACTGAGATAATTCAATATGATTTCTAGAGTCTAGATTTGTGACTCCAAACAGTCTGCATTGAAGCATATAGAAATGGTCCATCTGAAATAGTAAAAATGAATTATCTTATATAATTTTCAATGTGCAATTTGCTAATTTGTCTGTTTTTAAAATGCTACATTAAGGAAGCAGTGTAGCATGGAGATTATGGTATAACACAGTTTTTACATCCACTAGATATATTGTATTGGTCAATTTAAATGATTTCCCTGTAACTCGCTTTATGTAACGAAATTCTATATATTATTATTAACCCTATAAATTTATCACACAGAATGGTACTTAATACTTACATAAAGCAGTCTCATCTGCATTCCTACTCCGTATCTTCTCCCTGTCACCCAAAAAAGGTGATCCTCTTAAACAAATAGTACATTCAATTTATAGAAAATATACAGTGAACTGCACTAAAATTGACACTGTCAGTTTCACAATTTATTTTGTTAAAAGCAATATTTTTGAGAAAACAACAATATATTCTCTTAATTTTTTCCAGTTTTCAATGTCTAATTTTGGTGAAGTTAATTAGTATATAGAAACAATTTTTAATTACTTGAAAAAATTATACATAATTTAAATGTAAGCATGTTTTTAACATTAAATTTTTAGATACCATGTTTATGCTTGGTTATTTAAAATTAATTGTATCACTGTTAAAAATATTAGTCATAGTCCAATGATTTTATGTACCTTTAAAATAAATGTAGGTAAATATGGCTAAAGAAGTTTGAAAACAATTTTTGTTGCTAGTTTTGAAAATTTTCATATAAGTTGGGAAAATCAAAGATGATACTTTTTTATATAACATGTAATGCAATTCCACATTGGTGTATGCAGTTACTATTTTGTTCCAAAACTTCAAATCATTTATAATTACGTTATATTTTATGAAAAATGTAGTGTGCTTATCTGGTAAGTAATAAAGGCATCAAACTCTGATATCTTAAATAAAAAATATTTTCAGTGTTCCTTTTTCTGGTGATATATTGAAAAAAAATATGTTCTGTATTCTTTCCATTTGTTATTTCCTAATCACGTTTTGTTGAAAATCTATGACTCATATTTTGGCACAATTCCTAATTGAGATAAGTTAATTCTAGTGTGACTAAACACAGATTCACAAGTTTTAAGTTTTGTCTCACCTCCAAAAAGAGCAAATGTTACGTGTATTTTTAGCATTTTTGTCTGGCTACACCCAAACCATTCATATTTATCACTTTTCAACCAGATTTATCAGCTTGCAGGAACTATGACCCCCAACTCAAATACGGTAGATCCTGATCATTCCAGCTTTTGTTTTCATATGGAAGTTTTATATTTTCTTAGAATTTCCTCTAAAATTAATCATTTGAAATCACACTAACTTTTAAGATCTCTTGTCTAATTTCCTTTGGAATCACTAATGGCTGGATACTTCATTCTCCAATATCCTATAGAAATTGCAATCTGCCTCAATGAAATGCAGCAATGAATGAGGTAAGTTCATAGTTGTTTCTCTATTTCAGAACTGTTAGGTTTATCTCTGAAATTTTTGTGGTCTCTGGAGAGCAAAAACAGCATATTATTCTTTTCTATTTCCCACAGCTGTTGTTAAAAAAAAATGTGGCCAATGATTGTGAATTATATTGTTAACGTCCAGGTGATACCTGTGTGAATTAATGTATGTTAAGTATTCAATGTAATACCTGCTTGATGCCCTGACTTGGAGTGCTTAGTGATTGTCAAACATTATTGTTGTGATCTTTACTTTCTCTTTATTGCTCTTATTGTTTCAAGCCTGCATTTCTCAACATTTCTGTCGCAATTATATCCATTTTACAAACAATTTTATTTGGCTTTTACTTCTCTTTTAGCGTTTAAATGTTGATGTGTTCTAGTACTAGTGTTCTTCTCTTCTCTTTCTATACTCCCTCACTTATTTCCTCATTCACTTACATTCAAGAAATTATTGATGAAAAGTGAAATGGGTTTGATTATATATAGGTGGCAGACAGATAAACAGAGCATTCTTTTTTATTTACCTTTTTAGGATAATAGAAAGGTAAAAATTTATAAAAGAATAGAGTATAATTATAAATTAGATTTTCTAAAAGATTTTAAAAATATGTAAAATTGGAGAAGATGATATCAGATAGCTTCATTGTTTTCAATGAAGCAAAGAGAAGGTAGTTATCAAAGAAAGAAGTAGAAAAATTTGTTTAGGCATATTGAGAATCCTGAAGATTTTGCATTGTCCTTGGGCAAAAACAAAGATATCTGACTTCAGACAAAAATTAAAATTAACTGCTGGTGCTGAAGTCTGTTGAAGTTTTGAATGTAATAAGTGCTTTGCATTGACAAACATTTGTCTTAAAAGATATGGTCTCTGTCTTTTAACAACTCAAAGAATAGTTTAGAAAATAAGCACATTAAAGTGTTACAGATAGCAAACTTTGATAAGTGCTAAGGGATAAAGATATGCTAGGGATTTTAAAGTAATGAAAGTCTTCCAAAACATGTAAGTAGATTTCCATGAGGCAATAGCATTAGAAATTATAAAGTTCAAGAACTGGGAAAAAATGGACTTGTTAACTTTCCCTTTTGACTGTTAAGGGCTTTATAATGCTTTCATACATGTGCCACACAAACCATGCTAACATATGAAAATAAACTTGACAAAGTTAATATGTTTGAAGATTTTGAATGGTACAAGAAGGAATAGGACATGAATAATTGTGGTTATAATACAAAAGTAAAATGATAAGCCTTAAACGATTTATGAACATTCAAACATGAGACATAACGTCTTTCTGAATGTATCTCTGCTCTGATTCACAGATTGTATCTAAGCCGCCAAAAGTCTAATTATGTTGGCTATTTCTATGATTATTTCAAATTGTCTCTTCATGCAACCATGAAAAATCCTTCACACCTTTCTTAAAGGTCAAGAATTCATAGAGAATGGTGCTTAGGGTTCATGTCGCAACTTCTTTTAATATCTGTAAGCCTTTGACAGGATTTTAAACAAATATGAACTTAAGTTTTCTTTTGATGATGTTGGACATTACTGGTGTCCTTTGATCCTGAATAATAGCAATCGTTAAGAAATACTCCCCACACATACACTTTTTATGTTCTGGAATAAAATTCATCAAAATTCATCACTACCATTTCCCATTTGACTTAGATGTTCCACCTGTTTACCTATAACAAGGCCAGACATAGAGCCTTATATTATTAGCCGAACTGTTTTAATCTCATTGATCAATCAAATTGAAATGTTTTGTTGATCAATCAAATTGAAATGTTTTGTTAATCAATCTTTGGATAAGATTATTTCCTCCCCCAGGCTCTGAACTTTGGCCCATCCTAAGCCTATGTGAGAATACAATCCCTCCTTAATGGCCCCTTGCTAGAACAGACTGACCTCAGGGTTTGCTCAATGATTCATCCTGTTCATTCTCCTTTCTTATATCCAGATCTTTCTAGCCTTATTACTCTTCTCTATAAGACAAAAGTTTCTTTCTGTCTAACTTTCAGATTGTACTGCATATATTTTTCTCTATTACAATAGTATCTTTCCCTTTATTAATGTAATTATTTCAAGTAAATCTCTGCTTTCATAAGCCTGAATTGTTGCTTATTTTATATTTGTCTGCAAAATTTGGCAGATGAAGCTGGATTTTACCTGAATCATGTGGTCCCATGAAAGCAACAAATTGGACAGTTAAAATATTCCACTCACCATTTATTTTCTAAAGGAGCATGTCTGCCCTGGTCAAAGAAAAATTACACCAAAGCAAGTTAATCAGTAAAGGAACACTTTATTAAACACTATTACAATAGAGAGAGATTGAACTCAACTTCAGTGAAACAAATGAGGAGAGATTTTAAGTGCCAGGGTGAGCTTGTGAAAAAGTATTAGAGAATATTAGAGGGAAGGATGATCACTGTGATCAGGACATTTTTGTTTCCTAATTGATACAGACAGGGACTCCACCTTTCTTGCTAATTACAGTTCAAAGGGTTGACTTCCAAGTTCTTGAGAAAGACGTGCCTGCATTGTATATAGGCAAGAAGCTATAAGAAGACTTACATGTCAAAGGCACAGAAAAAGAATCCACAACTAAAAGTTTTCTAAAATAAATACTCTAAGAAAAGGAAGGTCAGTGGCCTATGTTCGGTGAGAAACCTTTTTAAATTTTTGTTATTCTTGGGGGACTATGAAGCTGTTGTAGTCAACTTGCCTACTCTGAGATAAAACCCACTTCCTCCTTTCCTCAAGACTCAGAGAAGATGCTTTTCCTTTCTTCCTCATGAAGAAGTCTTTTTGGACTTCTTCTGAAGTGCATAAGAATTCAGGATACCTCCTTTGTTTACCTGCCTCTATAAAACCTTACATTACTATTTCCCCCTCATTAATAAATATTCTTCTTATCATAGTTGCCTGGATATGATTATGTCCATTTTCTAATGCATCTTGTCTTTCACAAGATAAATACTTCTTACTGAATTTTATTTTTCATAAAGATTAAATGAGATGCTATAAACAAAATACTTACCTGATACTTCCAATATAGTTAACTTTCAACTACTCAAACCTACAAATAATATTATTGTGAATACCTAAAAAAAATGGTGCTTCAAACAAGTGTTTGGTTCTATGGTTGAATATTGTCACTTTCTACAATTAGATATAAGTGGGATTATGTCTTCTCTTAACTAGGTGATAGTCTTAAGTGGAAGTAAGCACAAATTGATACCAATACATACATAAAAGAAGCAAACAAATGCAAAGTCTAGCAAAGAAGTACAGAGCCTAGAAAAGAAATACAAATCCATCACATAATCTGTTTTCCTAAACTGCCCTCCTCTGTTATCAGACATCTTGACAAGTATCTTATAAGGAATGGGTCGGTTTGAGTCAGGCAGAACCACATTATGATGGCAGGTCAGGCAAATATCTGTTGGAATCAGACAACAGAATCCTACACTAATGCCTAGAAAATGGTAGACACAAGATCAACCAGGAATCTTGACCTAGAGGTTAATTCCAAACATTCCAAACTGCAGAGTCTGCTGAATTCTTATATCCTCTTTGTAAGAATTGCAGAATTCATGCAGATATTCTAAACAACTACTTTACGGAATTTACTTCACCCACAAAAATTTATGTTTAACATTACTCATACTAAGTACTGATTCCTCTGTGCAGAGTTCGATGAAGTTATATAGATATTTTTCTATAATCTTTGGAGTATAAATTCCTGATTAGTCTTTCAAATACAAATGAAACACCCTTAGAATGTGAATTCCTTATTTCAGTACTTCAAATCTTAGCTAACATTACCTTGGTTGGTACCTATCTCTATTTGTATAGAAATACATGGCACTGTTCCCAACAAACTATTGTTGAAGTAAGTCATATTATATATGACATCGCTAATGTTTCGTGTTCTGTTTTGTTTGTTTGTTTGTTTGTTTGTTATACATATTACATAATGAGCTTGGACCCACTGAAAGTCTTGAGTTTGTCTTTTTTTTTTTTTCTTTTCTTTTCTTTTCTTTTTTTTTTTTTTTTTTTGAGACAGAGTCTCGCTCTGTCGCCCAGCCTGGAGTGCGGTGGCGCGATCTCGGCTCACTGAAAGCTCGGCCACCCGGGTTCACGCCATTCTCCTGCCTCAGCCTCCGGAGTAGCTGGGATTACAGGCGCCGGCCACCACGCCCAGCTGATATTTTGTATTTTTAGTAGAGGCGGGGTTTCACCGTGTTAGCCAGGATGATCTTGATCTCCTGACCTCCTGATCCGCCTGCCTCGGCCTCCCAAAGTGCTGGGATTACAGGCTTGAGCCCCCCGCGCCCGGCCGAGTTTATCATTTTTATATTGGCTTTTCATAATGTGACATTAAGTTTAGCCTAAAGCTGCCTCCTTACATACTTTAATTTTGGCCTAAATGTTTCTGCATACATAATAAACTGTAACCTAACTGGATGTGGAAACAGACTGTACACTACTCTTGTACCAATCACAGAGGTTTGGACAATCACAAGTCAGCAACTGTTTAAAATATGTTCAAATAAGTCAAACATTGAGCAGGAACGAATTCAGCTGTTTCCGTACCTCGCTTCCAATTTCCTTACGTCACTTTTCTTTTACTGTGCATAAATATTATCTGACCATTTGGCAGCCATGGGATCTGGGGTTGCTCTGAACTTACCCAGTTCTGGGTGCTGTTTGATTTGTGGATTGTTCTTTGCTCCATTAAACTCTGTTAAATTTAATTCGTCAAAAGTTTTTATTTCACCAGTAGTTATATTATATACAGTAAAGTTCTTCTGAAGACTTCTAACAGTTTGAAGAGATGATTTCTAAGCAGGCAGACTTAGAACAGAGTTTTGCTTTGCTGAATATTTCATAGGTCAGTCTCACTCTAGCTAGTCTTTAGGTTTCATTGTGGGTAGTTCTTTATTTTCCCCTTTGTCTGATTTTATTTAAGTCTATAGGAAGCATTTGAAGACTTAGAGGCAATGTAGCTGATCAAGGTAAAAACAGATTATTTCTGTATTAAAAAAATACAAATTAATCATTGAAATAAATTTAAACTTAGACAATTTTTATTTTACATTACATATCCAATGCCAGACATATAAAAACAGAAAGCATACATCAAAATAATGTTTTCTTCTGAAAGACCTAAATACGTTCTCTTTCCTACAGTGCCTGAAAGAACTAAAAAACAACGATAAAATAAATATTTTTTAAACTGTAGCATCAGCTCTTAAAACAGACAGTGCTGACATTTTGAGGTGTGAAAGGGAGATTAATTTTGTACAGAAAGACAGAGAATGCTAAGAATATCAATGCTTTCTGGTAGATAAAAAATATATATCTTTACTGTTTCCTGTTTCTGTTCTCTATTTGCAACATTATCCACACATCTACTACTACCCTTAAGGAAGCAGACAAATGAGAACACCATTTGAATGTGTGTGGTTGAAGTATTGTGAGGGCATTTTTTGAAAGAAACTATTTTGAAAAATATAATTTTCAAAGAAACTACCAAAATAAAATTATAGAGAAGAATTACCATGTATTAATTGCTAAACATTGCTTTCAGATTGCTTTGTATTACGTTGCTCCGTTCTTGAGCCTTTTATGTTTCAAATTCCTTACAAAGTACTTTGCTGGGCTACTGGTTTAGACAGGCTACCTAGAACTCGAATCACTCTAATGGTGGAGTGATCATGACAATGATTTCAAACATAAGCAAGCTGAGGTGAAGATAGAGATCAGATTTCATGTATTCCCACTCGTTTTTTTTTTCCAGTGGACTGTTTTATTAACCCTTAAAGTGCCATCATTTAAAAACTTTTTCAATTAACAAATGTCTCCAGAAAGATCTAGGATGACACACATACACACACTCATAAACACACACTGCTAAAGAAAGGCGAGGTTACAATCAGTACACTTACTCTGTGTGAAAACTAAGAAAAATTTTCCAATGTGTAATACTTATTCTAGAGACAGTAGAAGTATAGTTAGCAATAGTTGTTTATGTTTTTTGTATTTTGTTTTCTCTCCCAATATTCATTCCTTTATATTTGGCAACATCATACAAATTGTTTGTTTGGAGAACAGCTCCTCAGCTTCTGGGTTTGTGTGTTTTAAGATGGACTGACACCACACTTGTGGTTCTGAGGGATGATGCAAGATGCCATCCAGCACAATTTGCACTTCATGTCCTACCCAGTTAACTCAGGACTGAACAAGTGGTTGGTCCAAAGAGACAACCCGAGATATTCACTAGAACTCTTTGAATTACAGATTTATTAAGCTAGTTGGAGGTGGATATTGCCAGCCATTGTTACACCAAAGAGAGAGAGAATGCTTGAAAATCAAGCCAATTTGTGGGAAATTCATTACTTTGGTAAAACTCTAATAAAAAATGTTGTATCACTGAAAGATTTTGTGTGTGTGTGTGTGTGTGTGTGGTTGTTTTTCTTCTTTTTATCTTTTTCAAGTCTTTTCATCCAGACGTTCAAATTCAAAGTATTTTTGTCCCGTGCTAGAACAAACACAATTATCTTGAAAAAACAATAGAAAGTATTTCTAGTTCTAATAAGAGAAAGAGAGAGAGAGAGAGAAAGAGAGAGACAGAGACAGATAGAGACACAGAGAGAGAGACACACCTACACAGAGAAACATTTAATCTCCATGAAATTGTTTATGCAGCTAGATCCAGCCCCATGAAGAATAACAAATCTATTTCTAGAATGTTCACTTACATGAAATAATAGTTTTCCTTATTTGATTATATAAATATAAAGAAGAATTCTGTCTCTCAAAAATGAAGTATTTTGGTTTATATAAAAAGAGCTCTTCAGATGACTAAGCCATGAACTCCTTGAGGAAACTTGCTGATAAGCTGCAGATTTTAGTAATCCAATTTATGTATCCTTTATCATCCTAAATGTTTCCATTTATATAAGAATGTGAGGACTGCTCTCCTTCACTTGTTGAGTTGTGGAGATTATTTTTTGGGATTCCACAACAAAAATATTACTTAGATTAGGAGAGAATATAATTGATTCTGCTTTTCTGTAAAACTTAAAAAGTGCAGAACGTTTTATTTTTCTCATCTTTGTAATATGCATTTTTCAGCTTAAAAATCCACCTCCCTTTGCTGCATAAAACTCCACATAAGTCAGTTTCCATTTTCAAAATTAAATCAGTGCTATAAATTATAAATACTCTTGTCGTGAAGAAAATGTAGTTAAAAAATAAAACTAACCTTTCAGTGTCTTTTGAGATGGTGGGAAATTCATTACTTTGGTAAAACTCTAATAAGAAATGTTATATCACTGAAAGATTTTTTTTTGTGTGTGGTTGTTTTGTCTTCTTTATATCTTTGTCAGGTCTTTTCATACTGACGTTCAAATTTAAAGTATTTTTGGTCCCATGCTAGAAGAAACACAATATCTTGAAAAAACAATGGAAAGTGTTTCTAATTCTAATAAGAGAATTCTTTTGTTGTTTTATTTTGTTTCAATACCTTGCCTTTATCAAAGATAATTAGTTGAGAAACTGAAAGACCTTATCTGAATGTGCCTTCAGTAAGATAGATTAGATAGCTGGAAAGATAAATACATACATATAGATACATAGGAAGAGATTTACTATGAAGAACTGGAATATTTGATTATATAGGCTGAAAAACCTCACAATCTGATGTATGCAAGCTGGAGGCCCAGGAAAACTTGTGGTACAATTCCAATCCAAATGTAAAGCCCTGAGGACCAAGGGTGCCAATGGCCTAAATCCCAGTCCAATGACCCAAGAACCAGAAGCTCCAGTGGGCAAAGGCAGGAGAAGCAGACCACCCAGCTCAAGCAGAGAGGGCTAATTCATCCCCCCTCTACCTTTGTTGTTCTATCTGGGTGCTAAGTGAATTGGATGATGCCCATCTGTACTGTTGAGAGTGTACTCAATAACACACTGTACACAGTGTACTTATTTAAATGGTAATTGTTTATGAAAACGCCCTCACAGATGCATTCAGAAATAGTTTTATAAGCAATTTGGATATCTCTTAGCACAATCAAGTTGACATATAAAAATTAACCATTACAGACTATTACTAAGAGAATGAAAGAATATATGTCTTTGCCTCTTTCTAGAAGAGGAAAATAATATATTTGTTTGTTTTGTTTTGCCATTTATTTTACTTCTCCCTTTTTACAACTACTAAATTGCCAACCACAACTGACACATGATGTGAGATAGGCCCTTGGTTTGAAAGCTATTGTGTACGTCATGATTACAATCAAAGAGGGTGGGCATAATTGGTTTGGGCAGCCTGCATGCCTTTGTGCCAGTGACTGAGCTGCTTGAAATCATTGCCAGGGCCAATGATGATGATATCTACTGCAGCTATTGTGGGACTAACCCTCTAAGTGAGGAATAGTTCATGTAGATATGCATCATGCTGTGGTCAAAAATGTGTGACTGATGGCAACAGGGCAATAAATGAGCATCTATATGACTGAAAAAAGACCTGCTGGAGGTATCCATGGACTCACTGGAGGTGCAGGTAGCACCAGACATAACAACTATGATATTTTTGGATAACCATAGATGAGGCAGTTAAGAACAGATTGAGAGATTCATAGATATACGAGACCTGCTCTCAGCAGAGGAGTCTGCGATAGGTTACAGAGTTCCCTACTCTGGACAGAAAGTGTTGCCATTCCAAGCTCTCAAGAAGGACCTCACCTCTAGGCTACTGACTGGCTAAATAACTATTCACAGGTGGCATCATGTATCTCCAAAAGGAACCATCCCATGCTGGTGGGCATCACTTGTGCCAAGGGGTACCTGGATGAAAAAACAAGACATGTTAATCGGTATCCAGGGACAATGCCACTATGTGCTATGACTCCTACACATGCACAGCTTCAGCAGTGATACTGACATTGTAAGCTGACAAGCTGAAAAGCTGGCAGAGCTGAGCCTGCTCCCACTCTCAGGGAAGAATATCTGGGCCCAAAAGAAGGATCTCTACATCAACATCTAACCATACGAGTCCTTCCAAAGCCACAGATGAGGTGCCCATTGGCAGCTTCCAGAGTATCAGAGTCGTAGTGTTGGAGCATAACAACAGTTTGTGCTTCATGGACAAGTACAATTAGGAGCTGTCCTGGAAGTTACAGGTGAGCAAGCCCCCATGGAGAAGATTATCAAAATCCTCACCATTATCATTAAGGAGATGGTGACCAAGTGGCAGGAGAAACTCTCTTTCAGTAGCCTCTGTATGTCAATCCCAAGCATTAAGCTTCACCATGGAATAAGTTAAGCAGCTTAATGATGGCAAGATGTCAGGAAGGACACCTTAGATCTGGGCATCATTTAGATGCTCCTTTCATTTAGATGCTCCTCAAAGGTAGTGATGGTGTTGCTGGTGCTTTTGGGCAGACTCCAAGGAAAGAGTGACCAGTTACAAGTCTATAAAGTAGTGCCTACTCAGGCCTAGTGTATTAGGCCATTCTTGCATTGCTATAAAGAAATATCTGAAGCTGGGTAATTTACAAAAAAAAAAAAAAAAGAGAGAGAAAGATTTGATTGGCTCATGGTTCTATAGGCTTTACAGGAAGCATGACTCTGGCAGCTACTTCTGGTGAGGCCTCAAGAAGCTTACAGCCATGGCAGAAGGCAACAGGGAGCCAGCATGTCACAGGGTAAGAGCAGGAACAAGAGAAACAGAAGAGAGAGGTCCCAGACTCTTTTAAATAACCGGATCTTGCACGAACTAACTGAATGAGAACTCGTTTATTACCAAGGGAGTACTGTTAAAGTATTCATGAAGGATCTACTCCCATGATCAAATTAACTCACAGCAGGCCCACCTCCAACATTGGGAATCACATTTCAACAAGAGATTTGGAAAGGAAAAACATCCTCAACTATATCATTCTGCTTCTGGCTACCCAAATCTCATGTCCTTCTCACATTTCAAAGTACAATCATGCCTTGGTAAGAATCTCACAAGTCTTAACTAATTCCAGCGTTAACTCAAAAGTCCCAAAACCTTATACAAAATAGCAAGCACCATGCTAATCACCCCCATCCCTGAAACCTCATGCCATTAATCTATTTTCAACATTTCCTAGTATGTTCCTTTAGAAATGCTTCCTGGAAATAGTTGTTTTTCTGCATCCTATATTTTGTTATCTATATTTTAACTAAGAAGTTTTAATTTGGTTCATTAATACATTGACTTACTTTATCAACTTACTTTATAATATCCATTAGTCTTACATTTCTGTACTTGTGTTTTTTAATGCTCATGCCTTCTTTTGCATTGATGGAGCTCTTATTACTGTGATAATTTTAATTTTCTTATTTCATACTTGCTTGTTTATTCTCTCTTTACTAGTTTGTCGATTTTATATTCTAGAGGAGAGATATAAAATCTATTTCCCAGGGAGGCAAATGTGGCTTAATACCTATTTTTGTAAATCAAGGTTTATTAAAGCATAACTATGTCTGTTTGCTTACATATTGTCTCTGTCTCCTTTCAAGTAACAATGGCAGAGTTGGGTAGCTGAGAAAGAGATCTGACTGTCAAAGACTAAACGTTCACAGAAAATGTTTGCCAATCTTGACAGGAAGTTACTTTCAAAAGTTCACCATATACATTTACATTAATAATTCAAATAACATTTTAACTATTCCTATGAACAGTGTAAGGTTTCCCAAAACACTTAGATTATGATTCTCTCTTTTCAACACATGTGTTATTTTTTCCAGTATTTTTAGTCTTTCATTTTTAAATTCATAAGTTAGATAATAATAATTGTTATTGCTGCTGATGGTGGCCATTTGCATTTAATTAATACTTTTTATTTTGTTTATCATTCCTTTTGTACCTTATACTATTTGTTTGTGCTCAATATTTTTCTTCGTAAGTTCACATTTTGTAATTTTTTAAAGTCCAGTTATCTTGGCATTAAGCTGTATTACCACCAAGCTATTTTCTCATCAATGTATTTTTTGTTTACTTCACCTTCTTTTGTGATTTGTTAAATATGTAACTCTGGGCTGTGAGTTACTTTCTCTCAAACCTTAAGGATATTATTCCATGGCATTTGTCTTCCATTGTTACTACCAAAACGTCTGCTGTCAAGTTAAAAGTCATTTCTTTGTATGTGACATTTAAAGAAAACATTTTTTAGCTTCTTTTAAGTTCTTATCTTTGTCTCCAGTATTCTACAGTTTTACTATAATTAATCTAGCCATGTGTTTATTTATTGCTCTCCTTTTTGACACAGTTTGCTTTTTTATTTTATAGATTCATGTTTGTCATAAATTTTGCCAAATGTATAGCTATTGCTTTTTAAAATACTGTCTTTTCATCGGAAACTCCAATTGGATGGCAATCCAATTCAATCTATCCTCAATACCTTTCAATAACATTCTTTTATTTTCATCTTCATGCTTTTCTGTACTTCATTATAGATTAATTATTTGGGAGTAAATTCCATTTAATTAATTTTTGGGTGTATCTAATATGCTGTATTGCCTTTTGATTAATTAAAAAAACAACGTATTTTTTATTTTTAAAAAGTTTTTTTAATGTACCTACTCATGTATGAAAATCTTTTGAAGTTTAACATTTCTCCATGTGTCCTAAATATTTTTCATATATTTCATTCATCATTATTTGATATCCCACATCTAATTATTCTAATATTTTTAGATTTAAATTTGATGTGAAGTAGCTACTTTTTGGACTCTGTTTCTGGTACTTAAGGTGAGACCTGATTGAGAGTTATCAATGTCCCAGAGGTACCAACAGAAAACGTCTTACCTTTGAATTCGAGCCCTCAGGGTTCTATGACATGAATTGTGATGCCTGTGCCTAGATGAGGTGGGATGAATTTGTGTGTGGGCTTACTGATTGGGTGATTTGGTTGTGGTTCTGGTTACATTCTTCTTGGCCTGGTATAATAACTTCCTGGAGATTATAGAATCTACCTAACAGCCCTTAAAAATTCTTCTTTTGTTTAAACAAGCAAAAATTGGTTCTTTTGTTTCCAACTAAGAATTCTAAATAATATATAAATTGATCATATTATACCACTTTATAATTTTCCAAGAGTTATTTTAATCATATTAATCATATTTTCCAAATGAAGGAAAAATTTGTCTCTTCATGCATTGTCTGACACCATTTTGCTTTATTGTTTTTGAGAAAATACTTTATTACACTTAATTTAGTCAATTTATTTATTATTGATAGTATTATTCATATCTTTTAAATATTAGGGCAATCTGAAACTAATAACCAAGTCTCTACCATTTTACCTTTAATATCTTGTTGCCTACTCTTCTACTCCCAAGGATACTGTAGTAATCACCTACCTCCTCTACTCATTTGCCTTGTTCATTCTTAGTTAACAACTGCAGAAAGCAATTCTTCGATTCTTCTGCTTTGCAGAAAAGATAATTATATTTTTCTTTGTCTCTATGTGGTTATATATTTATTTATGTAATTGTATTTTCAATATATAACTATGGTAAAATATAAGTTTTAGTAAGAGAAAAGGACAGAATGTATTTTTTTCAACATTTTATTGACTGTATTTGTCATAGCGCTACTACATAAAAAGCAATCAATCAATAAATGCTAAAGTGTTGATAGACAGATATTTAATAGCACATACATAATTAATACTATATGTGAATAATTAAGAGAAATAAAAATTTATATGTAATTATATTTTTGTTACCTAATTAAATAAAAATATCAGGCAGTATGTGTGACCATACTACTCTAATTATAGAGCCAAACCAAACATTTTTCAAATCAACTTTAGACATAGGAGAAACAGGTAATTATGAGCGAGTTTTTTTTGAGATGGAGTCTTGCTCTGTCGCCCAGGCTGGAGGCAGGGCCGGATCTCAGCTCACTGCAGCTCCGCCCTGGTTTACTTATTCTTCTGCCTTCAGCTCTCCCGGTAGCTGGGACTACAGGCTTCCGCCCACCTGCCCGGCTAGTTTTTTTTTGTATTTTTAGTAGAGACGGGGTTTCACCGTGTTAGCCAGGATGGTCTCGATCTCCTGACCTTGTGATCCGCCCGTCTCGGCCTCCCAAAGTGCTGGGATTACAGGCTTGAGCCACCGCGCCCGGCCTGAGCGAGTTTTTATACTAATTTCAGTAGTCATGTGCAAATGGAGGTATTTGATGAGTATAGAGTCTTACTATTGAGTAGAATAGAATGCCTAGTAGAGATAGAAGCATTGTTTGCTTTTGAATGTGTCCAAATATGTATGTACAAAGGTTGTAATGTATATATTTATGCAGTAATCATGTTTACCATCTTTGAAAATGTAAATCATAGAAATGAAATATCTAAGTTTGTTATCTTTAGGGTGTCACACTCTTGTAGAAAGAAAAGATTTAAAAAATTACAAAAGTAAGTTTATCTTAAGATTTTTATTGTCAAAATAGGAAAATTTTAAATTAATGAATGTATTACTTTTTATTGCTGCATAAGACATTACCTCCAGACTTAGTGACTTAAAACGGTAATTATTATTTGTTGTTTTTACAGTGTCTGTTGGTTATAAACTTAGGAGTAGGTTGGCTGGTGCTTCTGACTCAGGGTCTTAATGAGGTTGCTTTCAGAGATGAGCCGGAGCTGCAGTCATTCAATATCCTTCCAGAGACCAGAATATCTTTTTCCAAGTTGGCTCTCTCGCATCACCAGCAATTTATTGCTGGATGCTGGTGGGAAAACTCTGCAACTCTCCATGTGCGTGCGTTTCTATGGGGCTATTTAAGTGTTCTCATGGCATAACCGTGGGCTTCCTCCAGAATGAATAATCCAGGAGAGCAGGATGAAAGTTGCAATACCGTTAATGATTGTTCTGTGCAAGCCACAGGCCATCACTTTCAAAATATTGACCACACAGTCAGGTTTGAGACAATATGGGAGATCATTACTGAAAGTTATCAATACATGGAAAGGGAGATCATCAGTGGCCAACTTGCAGTCTGGCTACCACAGTAAGAAATCAAGAAAATGAATATGTTTTTGTTAAACAAAAGCACCAACTTTTTATGAAAAATTTTGTTTGTATAATTTATTTTCATCATTACTTAATCACAATCACACAAAATTACTTGCAGTGGTATTACATATTAATCTACTACTGTTTATTCGTTTGTTTGCTTCCTAAGGAGAGGGATTAATAATGTGTAGCAAATCCATGTGAAGGTTTATCATTTGCACTGAAAAAATAACCTTTTATCACCCATATTTCTTCCTCATAAGGAAGCTCAAAATGCTTCTTGGAATGTGATTTAGAGCTAGATATTAGTGAAGCTGGGAATAAAATCACAATTTTATATTGTGACTCTTAACCTTCTCCCTAGTCCACCTTTTCTGCATAGAAGAACCAATGTATTTAAATAATCTATTTTTAAAATAAGCACTAGAAAAGTGCTTATGTTTCTTCACATACCCTTTTTTCTTTCCTTTCTTAATTATTTGTATTACTTAATTCATTACTCAAGTATAAATTCACAAAACTTCCCTTCTAAATTATATGGAATACCATACACATAGATGATAGTAAATGCATACAGTATACATTTTTTGAAATGTCTACTATATTAAAGTCTATTTTTTACTGCTTTGTGGAATATAACAAAAGACAAAGATAGCTTTTTGCTAAAATGGCTTTGAAGATGTTTGCAAAAAATGAAAATTAAAAAAACGCTCATACATTCAGAAAACAAAAGTAGTATAGTAATCTAATATAGTTTGTCAAACTAGATACACAGGTAATATACAGATAATTCCCAAACTTTATTTTTCCTAGTCCGGTAATTTCTTGATATTCATTATGGGACTGGTTTCAGGGATTGCACCCCCATACCAAAACCTATATATGCTCTAATTCCTGATATAAAGTGGGATAGTATTTGTATATAACCTATGCACATCCTCTTGTATATGTTAAATCTTTTTTAGATTATTTATAATACCTAATGCTTTGTAAATACTGTAAATATTTGTTTTGCTGTATTTTTTAAGGAATAATGACAAGAAAAAAAGGTTTGTGCATCCTCAGTACAGATATAGTTTTTTTTTTTCCAAATATTTTCAATCCCTGGTTGGTTGCATTTAAGGATGCAGAGCCCACAGATACGGAAAGCTGATTGTAATTATAATCGTTTATTGACCTTATATAGACAGCTACTAAGAAAAGAGCAAAGTCAACAAATGTAAAACATTATTCTTTCTCAATATCTGGGAAACAGGCCAAACTATCATTACCATAACTTAAAAAGAAGATAATGGGGAGCTAAGTCACTTTTCAGTTATCTAATCAGTCTTCAATATTAGAGCGTCGGCTAAAACTGTTCTCACTAATAGTTAAGGAAGGAGAACTTGGAGGGGAAAGGTGCATAAACCCTAGCCTTTATAATTGTGGTATTTTTTATATATATATATATTAAGATTTCCTGAGAAATTAAGATTTCCTGAGAGATTAGAATGATAAGACCATCATTTATTATTAATAATTGGATGATTTCAACCATAGCTTGAGTTTATGCTAATAAAGTGATTCTTGGCAGCCCCTAGATAGCGTTAGGATGGGGGTTAGTCACTGAGGAACCTACAATGTAATTATAAAATGAATCTCTCAGCCCCACTTCTTGATTTTTAGGAGGTGATGGAGGCTGGAAACTGACTGGGATCACCAGTGGCCAATGATTTAATCAAGTATACCTACCTATATAGTGAGAGCATATATAAAACCTTAAATGACAGAGTCGGTGAACACATCAAGGTGCAAGGACAGTGGCAGTGCTGCACCTGGAAAGGGTCAGGAAGCTCTGCCCTAACCCCATACCTTGCCTTATGCATATCATCCATTTGTCTGTTTCTCCACTGTATCCTTTATAATAAACTGAAAGAGTTAAGTAGAACACTTTCCTGAATTCTGTGAGTCAACCAATCAGAAGTTGGGGTAGCATAATACCCCATTTTTGGCTGGCCTGTAAAATGGGGACTGACTTTAGGGGTGAACCCTTAACCTGTGAGGCCTGGACTAACTGCACAAAGCATCAGAACTGAATTATTGGGCACCGAGTTGGTGTTGGAGAATTGTTGGAAAAAGGACATGCATTTCATATTGGAAAAAGCCACACATGTGATGTTAGGGAAAATATATTACAATAATATTTACACAATGTCGTCTTCATTTAAACCTAGTGATCTTGCAATTCTAAAGTAGATGGTTTATGTTACAGTTGCTTATTGTCTGAGGATTATTTTTAAAAGGTAAGAATAGAGAAACTACCTGGGATTTGAAAGGGAAGACTGAAAAAATTTACATTGTAAGTGTTAAGGAAAGATCCTAGAGAGATAAAGAACTAGACAAAAACTAGAGCAGTGTTTAAGGTAAAAGGCAAAACCAAAAGCATGAGGGATGGAGCTTGTCATTTGTGCATGTCCATTCAAGTTTCCTTACAACTCAAAAACAAAAAAAACAAAAAAAAAAAAGAAATGTAAAGTGGTTCCTTTCCTACCTTGGCACATAAGAAAACGAGGAACTTCTAAAAGCAGCTGGAGACAGGTTTTTGTTGTTGTTGTTTTTTGTTGTTGTTGTTGTTATTTTTTCCTGTTTTAAGACAGTTACTACTTTTTATTATTATTATTATTATACTTTAAGTTCTAAGGTACATGTGCATAACATGCAGGTTTGTTACATACGTATACTTTTGCCATGTTGGGGTGCTGCACCCATCAACTCGTCAGCACCCATCAACTCGTTGTTTATATCAGGTATAACTCCCAGTGCAATCCCTCCCCAGCCCCCTCCCCATAATAGGCCCCAGTGTGTGATGTTCCCCTTCCCGAGTCCAAGTGATCTCATTGTTCAGTTTCCACTTATGAGTGAGAACATGTGGTGTTTGGTTTTCTGTTCTTGCGATAGTTTGCTGAGAATGATGGTTTCCAGCTGCATCCATGTCCCTACAAAGGACACAAACTCATCCTTTTTTATGGCTGCATAATATTCCATGTCATATATGTGCCACATTTTCTTAATCCAATCTGTCACTGATGGACATTTGGGTTGATTCCAAGTCTTTGATATTATGAATAGTGCTGCAATGAACATACGTGTGCGTATGTCTTTATAGCAGCATGATTTATAATCCTTTGGGTATATACCCAGTAATGGGATGGCTGGGTCATATGGTACTTCTAGTTCTAGATCCTTGAGGAATCACCATACTGTTTTCCATAATGGTTGAACTAGTTTACAATCCCACCAACAGTGTAAAAGTGTTCCTATTTCTCCACATCCTCTCCAGCACCTGTTGTTTCCTGACTTTTTAATCATTGCCATTCTAACTGGTGTGAGATGGTATCTCATTGTGGTTTTGACTTGCAGTTCTCTGATGGCCAGTGATGATGAGCATTTTTTCATGTGTCTGTTGGCTGTATGAATGTCTTCTTTTGAGAAATGTCTGTTCATATCCTTTGCCCACTTTTTAATGGGGTTGTTTGTTTTTATCTTGTAAATTTGTTTGAGTTCTTTGAAGGTTCTGGATATTAGCCCTTTGTCAGATGAGTAGATTGCAAAAATTTTCTCCCATTCTGTAGGTTGCCTGTTCACTTTGATGGTAGCTTCTTTTGCTGTGCAGAAGCTCCTTAGTTTAATTAGATCGCATTTGTCAATTTTGGCTTTTGTTGCCATTGCTTTTGGTGTTTTAGACATGAAGTCCTTGCCCATGTCTATGTCCTGAATGGTATTACCTAGGTTTTCTTCTAGGGTTTTTATGGTATTAGGTCTAACATTTAAGTCTCTAATCCATCTTGAATTAATTTTCATATAAGGAGTAAGGAAAGGATCCAGTTTCAGCTTTCTACTTATGGCTAGCCAATTTTCCCAGCACCATTTATTAAATAGGGAATCTTTTCCCCGTTTCTTGTTTTTCTCAGGTTTGTCAAAGATCAGATGGCTGTAGATGTGTGGTATTATTTCTGAGGACTCTGTTCTGTTCCATTGGTCTATATGTCTGTTTTGGTACCAGTACCATGCTGTTTTGGTTACTGTAGCCTTGTAGTATAGTTTGAAGTCAGGTATTGTGATGCCTCCAGCTTTGTTCTTTTGACTTAGGATTGTCTTGGCAATACGGGCTCTTTTTTGGTTTCATATGAACTTTAAAGCAGTTTTTTTCCAATTCTGTAAAGAAACTCATTGGTAGCTTGATGGGGATGGCATTGAATCTATAAATTACCTTGGGCAGTATGGCCATTTTCACGATATTGATTCTTCCTATCCATGAGCATGGTATGTTCTTCCATTTGTTTGTGTCCTCTTTTATTTCACTGAGCAGAGGTTTGTAGTTCTCCTTGAAGAGGTCCTTTACATCCCTTATCCCTGATGAACATCAATGCAAAAGTCCTTAATAAAATACTGACAAACCGAATCCAGCAGCACATCAAAAAGCTTATCCACCATAATCAAGTGGGCTTCATCCCTGGGATGCAAGGCTGGTTCAACATACACAAATCAATAAACGTAATCCAGCATATAAACAGAACCAAAGACAAAAACCACATGATTTTCTCAATAGATGCAGAAAAGGCCTTTGACAAAATTCAACAGCCCTTCATGCTAAAAACTCTCAATAAATTCGGTATTGATGGAACGCATCTCAAAATAATAAGAGCTATTTATGACAAACCCACAGCCAATATCATACTGAATGGGCAAAAACTGGAAAAATTCCCTTTGAAAACTGGCACAAGACAGGGATGCCCTCTCTCACCACTCCTATTCAACATAGTGTTGGAAGTTCTGGCTAGGGCAATCAGGTAAGAGAAGGAAATCAAGGGTATTCGGTTAGGAAAAGTAGAAATCAAATTGTCCCTGTTTGCAGATGACATGATTGTATATTTAGAAAACCCCATCATCTCAGCCCAAAATCTCCTTAAGCTGGTAAGCAACTTCAGCAAAATCTCAGGATACAAAATTAATGTGCAAAAATCACAAGCATTCTTATACACCAGTAACAGACAAACAGAGAGCCAAATCATGAATGAACTTCCATTCACAATTACTTCAAAGAGAATAAAATACCTAAGACAGTTACTACTTAAAATAAATCAATCACCTCTGGGGGCAGCAGGACATTTGGGGAATGTTAAAAGAGGCTAAAGATCAGTCGGAGAATAAGCACTCTTTTGAATTAAATTTATAATACCAAAAGTGTTAAAATATTTGGGAGGCACTTGTGAAATATAAATCTAACATAGGATTTTATGATGTTTGCAAACACACACACACCACAAACAATTATTAAGCCATCTGTTTTATTGGTATAGTTTTATATTAGAGCAACGATTTTTAATTTTTTTTTTTAATATACTGTCTTGGGTATGAACACCTGAGTCTCCTTACCTCAAACCCTTTCATTTGCTAGTCAAGAGAAGAACAAAATATCTTCACAGTATTTACTACTTCCTGAGTAGTAAAATGCACAGTTACGTAGCAAAGTGGGAAACCATTGGAAAAAAAATTGCTGAAATCCCAAATTTACTTTGAGAAGGTATTTTGTAGCTCTTACATTTTTTTTTTATTGTTGTTGTTTAAGACCTGTGGTTAGTTTGTCTCATTTCTAATGGTATCATTAAAAATAACTGTGCATATTAGTAATTTGGTTGTGCTGGTAGAAGAATAGGGAATAGGGAATAGAAGAAAGGATGAGAGGTAAAAAAAAAAAAAAAAAAAATGTCGGCCGGGCGCGGTGGCTCAAGCCTGTAATCCCAGCACTTTGGGAGGCCGAGACAGGCGGATCACGAGGTCAGGAGATCGAGACCATCCTGGCTAACACGGTGAAACCCCATCTCTACTAAAAAATACAAAAAACTAGCCGTGGGTAGTGGCGGGAGCCTATAGTCCCAGCTACTCGGGAGGCTGAGGCAGGAGAATGGCGTAAACCCAGGAGGCGGAGCTTGCAGTGAGCTGAGATCCGGCCACTGCGCTCCAGCCTGGGCGACAGAGCGAGACTCCCTCTCAAAAAAAAAAAAAAAAAAAAAAAAGTCAAAATTTGTATCAAGAACGTTAAAAAGATACTATCTATTTGTTTTTTAGTGATTGAATTGATACATAGTATTTTAATCTATCTTAAATGAATTGGATTTTGTAAGGATTTCATAAACTGAAGTGGATTTTTAAAATTTATATTTTTCTTAATGTAATACTTTTCTTCAGACATTAATAAGAATTAATT
Source organism: Papio anubis (assembly GCF_008728515.1). Taxonomy (NCBI): domain Eukaryota; kingdom Metazoa; phylum Chordata; class Mammalia; order Primates; family Cercopithecidae; genus Papio; species Papio anubis. Next base: position 157,310,276 of record NC_044978.1, on the reverse strand, counting down.
ATGATTGTGACAGTGGAGAAAACCAATTACAATCATCTCAACTAAAAAATCTTTAACTAGCTGGGTGTGGTGGCTCACGCCTGTAATCCAGCACTTTGGGAGGCCGAGGCGGGTGAATCACGAGGTCAGGATATCGAGATCATCCTGGCTAACACGGTGAAATCCTGTCTCTACTAAAAATACAAGAAATTAGCCGGGTGTGGTGGCGGGCGCCTGTAGTCCCAGCTACACGGGAGGTTGAGGCAGGAGAATGGCGTGAACCCAGGAGGTGGAGCTTGCAGTGAGCTGAGATCGAGCCACTGCACTCCAGCCTGGGCGACACAGCGAGACTCCGTCTCAAAATAAATAAATAAATAAATAAATAAATAAATAAATAAATAAATCTTTAGCTATATCATCATTTTTAATTAAGTCTGTGTTTCTAAAGTATCAATGTAAAATTAATATAATATTGATATTGATAATGAGCATTCCTTTAGAACCTTTCTTGTCTTGTAAAATATATCTTCAGTATTTTTTAATCTTACAAAAACCTCCGAAGTTAACCAGTAGTATTTCCATTTTGTACTTGGAAAACTGAGATTTTAAAAAGATAAAATCTACCCAAATTTATCTACCCAAAGTAGATAAATTGCGACCCAAAAGGCAACACAGCTGAAATTTGAATTCGAGGCTCTCTGACTCCAAATGCTATGCCTTCTCCTATTACATTTATCTCTTTCTAAAATTATTTTATATTTCTGGGGGTTTTAAAAGTTAGTAGATAGTATCTGTTATTTCCATCTTGATTTCAGAACTATTTGAGAAATAAAGCATAGGAAGTAGAAAAATGAAGATCAACATGTTAGTTTTGGGAGATTGTATTTATAAAGTAAAATAGGCTTCTTGGTACTTCATCTTTGAAGTGGAGAGGCTCTCACACCCAATGAGAGACAGACCTGGACAACCATAGGCCTCTTCACAGAATAGCACCTCATTACTAAACCTAGCTCGTAGTGTAGAGCTGAGCAAACTGCCCTGTGCGCAGACAGATGGACCTCACCAGTGAGGCAAGGAAGGGGTACTAACCTTAGTTTTATCTCCTAAATCTAACCAAGTAAGAAAATGATCTTTCCTCTCCTTGGTCAGAGTTAGTGAGGGTGGGAGAAAAGCTAGGGGGGGCTTTCATGGATAGAAACATGATTATTATTAAACAAGTATACTTGTTTAAGTGTCTTTGAAATGTATTATCAGCATAGTTTGACCATTTTAAAGAATGGACAAAGAAGAAGTTTGCGTTACTTTATACTGCTCTAAAATAAGATACTAATAACTATGATACAATATGATATGATATGATATGATATATGTAATACAAGTAAATGTCAGAATACTAGTAATTAATGTGGTAATCAATGAAGATATTACATTTTGGAATATATTCATTTTTTTAAAAAAAATCTAGAATATAATTTTCTAATTCTTGTGTAAAATAAAACTTAGATATTTAATTATTTGAAACTCTTCCAAAGTTTCAAAGAAATATTTTCAATCACTTGAAAGTCAATGCTAATTTCTGAAATACATATGTCACCAGGGATGGATGACCTAATTTAGATGAATTGTGATTCAAGTATTCATCTAAAATTCATGATTGACCTAAATCAAATGTGAAAGCTTCGAAGTTTGGTTAACTTTATTCATTACTTTCCTCTTTGTATGTCTTTTTATTTCCTGTTTCTGGCTTGAATTAGAAGCAGACCCACTAGCAGTGTTAGAAAAGCTGTTTCTATAATGATTCTACCCAACTACAAATCTAAAATGTACAAGTTTCTACAAGAATTAATACCTAGTTTTTCAGTATCAGGAAAGACATTTTAATAAATATATTTTCTTTTCTGTATCATGTGATTGTTTAATCTTATTGACACAATTTAGTTGAAATGATAAATGTGTCTTTATATTTATATTTGCTAAAATATTTAGAAAGCAGTTCTTATTTCAATATGTACTGACTCAGTCTTCGAACATTCATTTCCAAATTGGCAATATGCATTTACACAAAATTAAATGCAAACCTCATGTAGGAAAAAAAATGCATGATATGTTTTCATATGGCTGACTTCTAAATTTTTATATCTTGCCTGCAATATGCCCTCTCACAGAGTCCTTTAATAATATCTAGTATATATAATACAGCTCTAGTCATTATCACACTGTCTTACTTCTTTCATTGAAAGATATAGCCATTGGTTAACACCTTGTTTTTATTTGTTTATTAGATGATTGTGTTTCTCTCTACATTACAAGGTAAACTGTATGAGGCCAGTTACTCATACTAAGTGCTAGTTTAATTGTTTGAAAATAATTAATAAAAGAAGCTAAATTTCCCTTTAATTTGTTCCAAGTAATATATATGTCTGTCTATATATTCCCACTTGCTTTATTCCTATATTATCTACTTATTATATGTATTTAAATGCACAGGTATGTATGTGTGCATATGTACATTGAATGTATACAGCCAATTCATTTTATTCACAGTAGTTGTGCCTTATAAAATAGCCATGACCACTGAAACAAGCTCTGAACCACTGCTCCAAGGAGAAATACAGTGAGGTTCCTGCAAACCTGTAGTCACACATTTCATCAACCAACTCTCCATTTGTATTACATAGCTTCTTTTAAAAAACATATCCTTGTCAAACAAGCCAGGCTCATCAATGTTAAAAACTTGCTCTTCCATCTGACCCATTTCCTATGTAACAGAATCTACCTTGCCTGCAGACTCAACATTTTTCACACTGCATTGGCTTTTGAGACACATGAGCCAGTTAGCACTAACCAAGAGTGGTTTAGCATTTTCTTTACCCTGGGCAAAATGACCATATACTTTGGTCTTCAGCTTCACAACAATGTTTGCCATGCTTGTTTTTTTTTTAAATCAGTTTTCATTTCATGAATCCACAAATTTTGACACTTTTCCATCATTTAGATAGTGCTTTCTGGTGCAGCCTCATGTATGGATTGGCAAATTTTTCTTTTTTCTGTGTGAACCATATTATTGACTCATTAATATTCAATTCACAGCAACTGCACAGTAACTCCTGCCTGAACAAAGTCTATTTAATACATGTATTTTCTCTGTAAGGTACATCACAGTCTTCTCGTGCTAAGAATACTAGACAGCACTTCAACATTATGTTTGAGGTCATTTTAAATAATAAGATCAGCAATCAAAAGCACAAACATGAAATAAATGTGTCATGAAATAGACTGCAAAAAGTACAGCTGTGTTTACAGTATGATCGCTGTTGTTTCCAATATAGGATTGCTGTTTACAGTATTAGAGGGTTGTTCAACCTCAGTTATGTGCTTGCCTACAAATTACCATGAACGCACCTTGACCATTGATTTGGGGATTGCAAGTAAATCTGAACAAGGAGACAAATTTGAAATAAAGGATATAAAATTGGAGAATAAGTAGGATTGAATCTATCTATATCTTTATGCCAATTATTCTATAAGATCTTTAAGTGCATAGGATAGGATTTGTTGGACTTCAGAATTCTATTACATAGCAGGACCTCAATTTCCTATGCTTGAAGTGGTATGACATAGAACCTATTGTCTAATGACAATATATGCGATGTGTGTATTTTGGCTTCAGGGCACTAGATGTACTGTGATGCATCACTAAAACGTGATTAAAGGCAATATCAAGACCACAGCTGAAGAAGACTGACAATAATTATGCAGATAAGCAGAATCTCTAGAAAAGTGATCCGAGAGTATAAATCTAATATGGAATTAAAATTTTAGTTTTACAGTCTGAATAATAAAATAAGATTTGGGAGAAAGGTTTAGTAATTCCAAGAATACCTAATGTTTAGCCCATTTGCTTTCCATTCCTTTTATCCCTTAATATAAGAACTAGATTTCCATTCTCCCACTACTTTCTGAAACATACATCTGTTATCCCACATTTGTGACATAGGATTTGTTTGCATACTACCACATTTTCATAGAATAGGTACTAGGACTGATATGAACTGAATATAATTGACATGGAGTAAAGCTGGAGAATGTGAGGACTAATACCTTGACAATTTTGCTATTTAACACAATTAAATCATAAATAACACAGTTTATATGAGAAAATATATCAAAATTTCCAAAGAGTTAATATAAAATAGTAATTGGATTATGTATATAAGTTTGCATGTGTGTAAGTTGGATTTATTTCCTTATATCTATTAACTGGACTGACATAATATTTACAATGCCTTCAAAACAAAAAGCACAATTAAAAAACCTATAGACATAAATGAGCTAGTTGTGGGAAGATAAATATAGTTTGTATTATTAAAATGTGAAGTTCAAAGCAGAGAGTTAGGGATACAGCTGTATAGAAAGGTAGGAGTCAAATCCTGGAATATCATGTATGTCATGATAAAAAGCCTTCCAAGTTTTTGTATAAGAAATTTCTTGAAAACAGCTCCCAGCTCAAATTAAAAACAAATGTGCTGTGTTTTCATGTAAACCTCATGTTGATTTCTGGCTGTCTCTCACTTTATCGGTCTCATACTCAAGGAAACAATTTAGTCTCAACCTCACCTGTTTCAGATTTCTTCCCTTCGTCTACCAATGTATATTCTATTGCACTATTCCCTTTGTCTCCTGGACAAAGCTGTGTAGATTAAGACTCAAAATGTACCTCATGTAGAGTATTAAGTAATCAAATTCAATTGCACTTCCCCATACTGCCTAGAATCACATACCAAAAGCTATTCATTTAACTAATATCCATTGAGCACCTTCTATACATGATGCATTATTGTAGGCACATATAATACATGAATGGAAAAAAAAAAAAAAAAAACAGAAATGATTGCCCTGTGGAGCTTACATCCTAGTAAGCATACTAACATCAAACAACAAAAGAAAGAAAAACAGCCTCCTCCCTCAAAACACCATTGTTTCTCCCAGGAATGGAACATCTTCAAAACTGATTCTGATTTTTGTGACAGTAGTTCCAGTAGTTCTGATAATGGTTAGGTCCTGAAGAAGCACCTTTGGAAACAGATGATGAGAAAGAAAGAGGAGATGGTCCAGTGGCATCTGCTTTATCTCTGATGGCATCCCCTCTTAGCTTGCTGTTTTATGTTTAGTGTAAGTTCTATTGCTTATAGATGGTCTCCTTGGATTACTTTCTTGAATCCACTATATATGAAATGTATTAAAATTTGCTCTGTGAAGTGTCAGAAAATCACATTTAGACCATTCTATCACTTACTCTTATGAACCCCTTTGAGTCACTTGCATCCTCCTGGAAGCAGACATCAAGACAAAATCAAAGGTACAAGAAAATCTTGTTCATAATATCTATGAAAGATAAAAGGAAGAAGAGCTAGAGTAGATGGAAACATGTGCAGACAATACAGGTCTGAGAGAAAGGAGAATCGAGCCCCAGATGGTAGTGCAGCTCTGAGTGAGCTTTGGCCAGGCAATTAGGGAGCTCTGAGACAACAGTTACTACAGAAGAGGCCCATGCTGGGAAGAAATGCCTGGATTCTATCACTATTACCTTAAGCAGTCATTGAATCTTGGCTACTTGGGAAGAGTATGGCCTCAGTTTAACCACTGCAGCTGATTCCAAAGGTTCTGTAGCTGAAGGCTGTCAGCTAAATGCTCTCGTTGCAGTTGACTGGAAAGCTCTTTATTGCAAGAAATTCCCAGAGGTTCACCACATCTATCCATCACATTTATCCTACACTCTTCCTTTATTATTATTATTTGGGTCTTGCTTGCTGAAGCAACTCTCTGGAACTCAATCTGATTGTCTTTCCTCTGAGTGGCAGATAGCATCCACCCTATCTATACCATTGTATGTATTTCTTCTCTCAAGCTACCTAAGACTGGATATGAGTGGTACACACTTCTCTCGAGTTTTGCTTTCTAAACTGTATTTATTAAACATATACACACATTTTTTCACTTTAAGTATTTTTCTGTTTATCTGTATAAACATGCAATATAATAATAAGCAGAGAAAGTAACATAATTTTTATGATCTTTTAATGATCTGAGAATAGAAATACATGGTTTAAGGTTCTTGACTATTTTTTTAAACTAGAAGTCTTCTAAATTTATGAAATTCTACAGTTTACTTGAACATGTCTTCAATATTGATGCACATTTCCAAAACCTTTATGAACTATTCCCTCTGTTGTTGACCGTCTTTATTAGTTCTTGTTTTTGTTCATCTTTACCACACCCTCATTTACCCTTAGAAAATCCTGCTGGAAAATTTTTTATTCTTTTTTTTTTTTTCTTTTCACTCTTTAATGGGTGGTCTTTTATCCTCATGCATTGCTATTGTCTAAATGTATATGACCACCTAAAATTCATATATTGAAATCTAACATCAAGGTGATGATATTGAGAAATTAGACCTTTGGGAGATAACTTGGTCATGAGGACAGAGCTTTCATAAATGAGAGTAGTGCTTTTTGTTGTTGTTGTTGTTGTTGTTGTTGTTTCTTTTTTTTCTTTCTTCTTTCTTTTTTTTTTTTTTTTGGAGAGGGAATCTTGCTTTGTTGCCCAGGCTGGAGTGCAGTGGTCCAATAGGCTCACTGCAACCTCTGCCTCCTGGGTTCAAGTGATTCTCCTGCCTTAGCCTCCTGAGTAACTGGGACTACAGACACACGATACTATGCCCGGCTAATTTTTGTATTTTTAGTAAAGACGGGTTTCACCATGTTTGCCAGGCTATTTCAAGGCTAGTCTCGATCTACTGACCTTATGATCCCACCTCGGCTTCCCAAAGTGCTGGGATTACAGGCATGAGCCACCGCGCCCGATCGGGATTAGTACTCTTACAAAAGAGGACTGAGAGAGCTTTGCCCTTCTGCCATTTCAAGGTGCAGCAACAAGGCACTATCTATGAGGCAGAGAAGGAATCCTTACGAGATAACAAATCTGATGGTTTCTTGATCTTAGATTTTTCCAGCTTCCAGAACTGTGAGCAATAAATTTCTATTGTTCATTAGTTACCAAGTCTAAAGTATTTTTATTATAGCTATTTGAATGAATACATACCCATCATGGTTTGTTAAGAAATTGCTTTTTTTTTTTTTTTTTTTTTTGAGACGGAGTCCCATTCTGTCTCCCAGGCTGGAGTGCAGTGGTACAATCTCGGTTCACTGCAACCTCTACCTCCCAGGTCCAAGCGATTCTCCTGCCTCAGCCTCCAGAGTGGCTGGGATTACAGGCGTGTGCCACCACTGCCTGCTAATTTTTGTATTTTTAGTAGAGATGGGGTTTCACCATGTTGGCCAGGATGGTCTGGAACTCCCGATCACAAGTGATCCACCCGCCTCTTTCTTCCAAACTGCTGGATTACAGGCGTGAACCACCTGACCCGGCACAAATTGCTTTTTGTCTTAAGTGGTTTTGATCATGGGTATTTGGTATTCTTCTGACGGTCATGAAGACAGCTATTGCCTTTTGACTCTGCATTAGCATTCAATATAATGTGCTAGGTGATGCATTTTCTCTGGGTGTACTTTTACCTTCAGAACACAGTATTTCTTAAGGAAACAAAACTGACTACTTGAGTATAATTTTTGTTTGAAACTGTCTGACTTAGATATGACTGAATACAGACTTATCAGATTTTTTTTTTTTTTTTTTTTTTGAGACGGAGTCTCGCTCTGTCGCCCAGGTTGGAGTGCAGTGGCCGGATCTCAGCTCACTGCAAGCTCCGCCTCCTGGGTTCACGCCATTCTCCCGCCTCAGCCTCCCGAGTAGCTGGGACCACAGGCGCCCGCCACCTCGCCCGGCTAATTTTTTGTATTTTTTAGTAGAGACGGGGTTTCACCGTATTAGCCAGCATGGTCTCGATCTCCTGACCTCGTGATCCGCCCATCTCGGCCTCCCAAAGTGCTGGGATTACAGGCTTGAGCCACCGCGCCCGGCCGACTTATCAGATTTTTAATAAATACATATATATGTGTGTATATATATATATTTTGCTGAGCTGTTTTTGCTGACCACAAACATTTACTCATTCTTTTTATCTGAAGGATATTTCTGATGTTTAGTGTGCTATCTAAAATAATTTCTTTCTTAGAGTGAATTAAAATGGGTACATTTTAGTTATAACACTAGCTTAGCTAAAATAGGAAATATTTGTAAAACATGACTGATAAAAGTGTTAATGACCATTTCTCAATATGAAACTCAGATACGTTAATTAAATAACTTTATAATTAAGTAAAATTATCAATTTATTAGATAATCTATAGATAAATTACAAAATATCCCCTGGGTATAGCTAATGTTGTGATTAATAATAACATATTGACATATGAAGCTATGTCAATAAATATACACTTTTAAGGAAGAATCCAGGCATTTTAAATACACTATGATTATAAAGATGTATATAGTTCAATACTAGATTCTTCAAAACCAAAACTAGTTGGAAAAGTCAAAGTTGGTCAAACTGAAATGTGATATTACTGCAGCTAATGTGGTAGTATCCTGGAAATAAAATACAGACAGAGTAGAAATATAAAGTTCATATTATATTCTAGTGCAGTTTTTTAGTATTACTGTATTATTTCATTTTCATATTAATGTAAAGCAAATAAAGTAGATCTTAAGAGAAGTAAAGCATAATAATTAAATTTAAATATTATCATAGTTGAAAAATGTACTAGCTTAGCAGAAAGATCATGGTCTTTATTTTTAGGAAGGATTCAGCTTAAATTCTGACTAAATAAAAGTTACTTTACCTGTTGAAATGAAAATTTCCAGTTATAAAATATCAAAAACTGAAAATTTTATAGTTTTATGAAGATAAAATATCTGCTACAGTTAGTGATAAATATTAAGTTCTCAATGACTGAACATTATACAAATAATAAAATTTAATTACGTAAGTTCTCTGTATCATGGTATCATAAGAAATGCTACAAGCAATACATTTATTATAATAGTATACTTACATTACACTTATAAGAATGAAAAGAAGTTGTTATTTGTATTATTTCATGTTTCTATTAGTCCTGTTTTGGATGTAAAATACGCTTGCCTAAAGAATCTTATATACCCTCATTCAGTTCAAGAAACCTTTGTTACAATATAAGCATAATTAGAAACTCAATTGAGAAGTAAGCCTAAATTAAGAGATTCCTGGGCAACTTGTCATTTGATTTGTGTCACTGAAACCTCCTCTGCCTCTCTGCCCTCTAGCTGGACAGTTATATGTTAATATGCTTGCCAGACTTTAGTAGGATGATTGGACACACAGAAGTCCTGAATGTTGAAAATACTTTCAAAAAATGAAATTAATTGTGTATATCGCGTTAGCCAAGAGTTGACTGTCTTAGAGGAATATGCATTTTGCATGCGACTGCTTCGGCAGGCTGTTTTCCCAGCATAGCTCTTTAAAGCTCTCTGCTGTGATTCACTTATCTGTTATGTGAGGCTCACGGTGAGCAATGAACTGCCTATGAGTCAGCAATATAGAGTGTTGTTATTTAAAACATTATAAAATACTCAGCTGTCCTAGCAGGCATAATGATGTGCCAAAGGCAGGGCACTAACAATAAGTCGAGAAGGCTTCTTAACCTTGTAGTTTCATTATCTTGTGACTTGAGAGTACTCGACTCAAAGGTCAAAATACTGAGAAAGAAGAGCAGAACTTAGGAGTGGAGTGAGAGAAGCAAGATTGCCTTGTTTCTTTCAGCATTGACTAAAGTCATAGAACATCCTTAGAAGTCCGGAGAGAGAAAGAAAAAGCTACACCAAAGTTCTTAGACACTTCACGGCGACTAATCATTCCATTGTGCAATTGATTACAACATAAAGCTGGGACGTGTCAATAATTGCACCCTTGAAATTATGTTTCACTTTAAAGTTTGTCTTTAACAACTTTTATGCAAACGAGTCTATAGAAAGCCACAGCAAAATAGATAAAAAGCCACAAGCGCCATACAGCAATGATGGCTGATTCTCATCAATTTATAAATAAATTTGTCTTTTTTAAAAAAGAACTAAATTACATTTGGACTTAATTTCTAGCAACAATATTTTAAAATGCAAATTGTGCGTAATAGTCACACAATGCTACCACAGCAGAGGCTAGACCCAGAAAACAAGAACTACATAATATCTAATTAAAATACGTCTTTGCTTAATTTAACTTAAAGCAAATAAGAAAACAGAGTTAATTAGCATTTTTTAAATAATAGATTTACATCATGATTTGTATATCTGGACAAACTGCGTATTAACTTTGAATATTACTTGGGTGAGATTTTTGATGTAATTGATAAAGCAAGGGATTTAGGGTGAAACAGAAGTAGGTAGGCAAAAAGCCTCCAACACTGAAAGCTTGTTTTTAAAATATGTTTTTCTTCTTGCTCCCTTTCTTTTTAAAATTGTATTACTTTATTATTATTATTTTTAAACCCGAAGTAAGCCATCTATTTTTCTCAGCCAAGATTTCTTGTCGTGTAAAATGGTGAAACTAATAACGATTTTGAGGAGGACTTGAGTATTTTAGAAATGTATGTATAATGCTTCCCACATAAAAAATAATAAATGGAAACGATTATAACTTGTTTAAGAGAGAAACTTGACTGTGACATTGGTTACATATGTGTATGCATATGTCTACCCTCACCCAATTGTACAGCTTAATTAAACATGTTCATTTTACTGTACATTCAGAAAATTTACTCTAATAAAGTCACAAAAATCTACTTTGAAGTGATCATTGCATATTTTCCTCTCTTTTGGAACAGCAAACAAGAACATGTAATTGTTTCTCTATCCTTTATGGCATATAAATATAAAAATGATAAGAAATATAATAACGTGTTATTTGTTGCTTTTTATTTGCAAAAACTTTTGAAAAAAATCATGTACTACTTACAGACAACTTATGATACAGAAATGCAGATTTTAAAATAAAAAAAAAATCTAAAGGTCAAGTAAAGAATTTTTATAGTTAGAAAACTCCTTAAAGTACCATGGACCACCATCAAATTTTCAGAAGCTGAGTCATCTCAAAATGCATACTATGTAATTTAATAGATGTTTCTATGTATGAAATTACAAAATGTTCTGCCATAAAAATTTCAGAAGATTTATGGCACTGTATGGAAAACATGAAGGAAATGTATGTATATATGGATATCATATAACAAAAAGAAAATAGCAAGGAATTATGTAGCAATAAACTGTATCTATGAAGTGCCAAAGGTCAGAAATGTACATATTCCCCTCCCTCCCTCCTTCCTTCCCTCCTCTCCTTCCTTCCTTCCTTCCTTCCATCCTTCTTTCCTTCCTTCCCTCCCTCCCTCCATTCTTCCTCCAGTCCTTCCTCCTCCCTCTTCCTCTCTCCATCTTTCTCTCCCTTTCTTTCTTGATTCTTTCTTTCCTTGTTTTCTTTTTCCTTTTTACTTATCTTTCTCTAAAATATAAAATTCAACTATGCCATTGAAGTCCTTTGTGTCTATGCACGCTACTTCCTATCAGGATGTTTTTGGGTTTTTTTTTTTTTTTTTTTTTTTTTGAGACGGAGTCTTGCTCTGTCGCCCAGGCTGGAGTGCAGTGGCGCGATCTCTGCTCACTGCAAGCTCCGCCTCCTGGGTTTACACCATTCTCCTGCCTCAGCCTTCCGAGTAGCTGGAACTACAGGCACCCGCCACCTCGCCCGGCTAGTTTTTTGTGTGTGTTTTTAGTAGAGACGGGGTTTCACCGTGTTAGCCAGGATGGTCTCGATCTCCTGACCTTGTGATCCGCCCGCCTCGGCCTCCCAAAGTGCTGGGATTACAGGCTTGAGCCACCGCGCCCGGCCGTTTTTGGTTATTTTATGTTGTATTGTGTCTTCAATATAAATTATAGAATCAAGTTCTCCCAATTTGTTTTTTAATTACTCAGGAAAGAATTGGAATTTTAACAAATTAAATCTATTTATGTACTTAATATATATATCCTTATTTATTTTTTGATATTTATAATGTTTTAAAAATTCCTTAATGAGGAATTTGTATAACATTTTTAAAACTATATATGTGAGTTTTATTTTCATTCTGAATTTAGAAACTTACTGAACTACTTCATATATTTGTTAAGTTCCAGCTATTTTCTGTGAATCTTATTGTTCTATATAGAGATTCATTTAACCTGAAAAGTCATAATTATGCTCTATTTTCTCAATTTTTATCATAAAATTTGATATTTCACCTTATCATTTTAGCTGGCCATATTTAAGCTAGCTACATACTATTACATGGTTCCTTAATAGTGTATTTAATATTCCCTATCGTTGCACATTTCGGTGGTTTTCTAAACTTTAATAAATAATTAGATAAAGAAATAAACACAATGACTACAATGATGATTTCTTTAGAATAAATTCATGAGGGTAGAACGCTTAGTGAAATATTTTTAAAAATGTTTTTCATACATTTGGACTTATTTTCAACACAAACTAAATATATTTGCATTTTCAATAGGGATGCATCACTCTCAGTTTTCCTATACACATGCTAATTCAGGACATTATGCTTCACGTCCTGTTTATGGATCACAGGAGTAATGTGGTTTCTTAGCGTAATTAGTATTTTTTATTCTAGTAAAGTGCTTTTAGCCTAGATCTGTTTTCATACCTCAGCTGCTCATTCTAACTAGACAGCTTCTTGGAAGATTTTAAATACACATATATTATATATATATGTAATAATATATCCTGCCCCTAAATATATATATATGTGTGTGTGTGTATATGTATACATATATGTATGTGTGTGCAAGTATGTGTATGTGTGTGTGTGTATATATATGTTTTTGAGACGAAGTTTTGCTCTTGTTGCCCAGGCTGGAGGGCAGTGGCACAATTTAGGCTCACTACAGACTTCACCTCCTGGGTTCAAGCAATTCTCCTCTCCTACTTCAGCCTCCCATGTACCTGGGATTACAGGCACCTGCCACCATACCCTACTTATTTTTGTATCTTTAGTAGAGACAGGGTTTCACCATGTTGGTCACGCTGGTCTCGAACTTCTGACCTCAAATGATCCACCTGCCTCAGCCTCCAAAAATACTGGGATTACAGATGTGAGCCACAGTGCCCAGTCTATATAATATGTATTACTAGATAATATATGTATAAATATATTTATATTATATATAAATTTATGTATATATAAAATATGGATATTTAAAATCATCCAGGGAGCTAACTAGAATAAGCTATGTATAAAATATATATTAAATATATGTGTATATATTTTATATTACATATATTTATATATAATATGTATACATATTATATAATATACATATATGTAATACATATTTAGAGCCAGGACATATTATTATATTCATATTATATATAAATATGCATATTTGTATTATATAAAAATATTTTAATTTATATATATATAAAAATATATATACATTTAGAGGCAGGATCTTTTCCAGGATACCTTTAACTACTGGGCTCAAGTGATTCTCCTGGCTCTGACTCCCCAGAAATTGGTACTAGAGGCATGCACCCCTCACGCACTGCTTGATTTTGAATATTTTAAATATTACTCTCAATTACTCATTTTTGAGTTGAATTTATTTTTCTATTGGTACATTTTTTCTCTTGCTGATTTGTTTTTAAAACCCTTTAAATGTTTAAGAATATTAAAGCATTAAATAGAAAACTATAAAATAGATACTAATTTTACACACATATTTTTGGCATGGTTAAACTTATGGATATTAAAGATTTTGTTGAAAGGAAGCTGGATTAAAGAAAAAATAAAGTGTCCTAAATCTATGTATCTTTTTTTGATACTTTGAAATAATGGATGCCACCCCACAATAAAATTAATGAACTCCTCCTTCATAGTAATGCACAAAAAGAGGAATCACTCAGTTGTAAAATTTAAAGTAATCTTGTATCTTTCCTAAGTCATTTGTTAAAAAGAGAATATACCATTCAGGCCAGGTAGAAACAAATAATCTATTCATTGACAAAGCGAATTGATCAAATATCATTTGCCAATAACAAGCACTGTCAGAATAAAAACTGGGCTTGTGCAGACCAATGGAAAGCTATTAAAGGGATGCTAAATGTTGTAACCCCTCCTCCATACTCCCAAATCATGCTGCTATCACTTTGCTTTGTGAAAAATGAGAACTGAGTTGTATAAAATTGTTTGACATTAAACTTTGAGCTGTCAACAGCCTACTGATAAATACAAATGTTCCACAGTACCTTCTGCTATTATTTTAGACGTTACTTAAATGTACTTTCTAAACCCATATATCAAATCAAAGTCATAACTTCCTACTGAGTTATTCCACCAATATTTCCTCCATAACTTTTTGTGCTTGAGTTTCTGTTATCTAGTAGATACATGTTATTCCTAGGGAATGATGCCTGTTTTTATATTGCAGACCTAGGTGTATTATTGTAAACTAATACGTTTCTAGAGTTTTGAAAGCAACACTTAACTACTTTTGTTGTACTTTACAACAAAAACATATCGATTTGAACTTGAGGGCAAACTGTCGCTGCCACATGATGAGTGCCAAGATAATTGATGAGTGCATCTGGCATTTATCAATACTCACTCTAATATGATTTTTTACTCTCTATAAAATTTTAAAAATGTCTCTGAATTCAAAGGAATAATAAATAAAATATATATTTTTGCAGACCTTGTTTATATTAGAATAGTCTTGAATTTTATTTTATTACTTTATTATATTACAAATTTTAAAGTCCCATTATTCCATAACTAAATATAAATAAATATTCCATAGTTTAAAAGCTAATCTCATAATTTCATAACTAATTTCATAATTTCATAACTGAATGCAAATGGAATATAGTGCCAACGTTTAACAGAATTCATTGTTTAATTATCTGAGTTAAGGCTCAGTGCCATTTTATGGTTTTGGGGGGTAATTAAATTATTTCCTTGGTGAGTTGTCTATAGCTAGTGGTTTTACTCATAAACATAATTAAAGTGGTTCAGTTCAAAAAATACTTTCATGCTTAATATGTTTGCTACCAGGAAGTGAAAGGATATAAATCACATTCCTTTCATTCAGTAAGTGTATTAGTCTGTTCTCATGCTGCTAATAAATACATACCTGAGACTGGGTAATTTATAAAGAAAAAGAGGTTTAATGGACTCACAGTTCCATGTGGCTGGGAAGGCCTCACAGTCAGAGAGGAAGGTGTAGGAGGGGTAAAGTCATGTCCTACATGGCAACAGACAAGAGAGAGTGTGTGGGGGAACGTCTCTCTCTTTTTTTTTTTTTAGATGGAGTTTCGCTCTTGTTGCCCAGGCTGGAGTGCAATGGTGATCTCTGCTCACTGCAACCTCCACCTCCAGGGTTCAAGAGATTCTCCTGCCTCAGTCTCCTGAGTAGCAGGCATTATAGGCATATGCCACCATGCCTGGCTAATTTTGTATTTTTAGTAGAGATGGGGTTTCTTCATGTTGGTAAGGCTGATCTTGAACTCCCAACTTCAGGTGATCCACCCACCTTGGCCTCCGAAAGTACTGGGATTACAGGCATAAGCCACTGCGCCCAGCCAGGAACTCCTCTTTATAAACCTGTCAGATCTTGTGAGACTTATTCATTATCATGAGAACTGTAGGGGATTCAGTTACCCGCTGCTAGGTCCCTCCCGTGATACATGGGAATTATGGAAGCTCCAATTCAAGATGAGATTTGGGTGGGGACACATCAGTAAGATATAGACTAGTTCAAGAAGACATCTATACGAGAAAATAATTTTCTATGAAAGTTGTTAAGAAAGACAATGAAAAATACACAAAACAGGCCGTTGAAAATATTTAATTTTATTTTTGCTGTTTTGAACTTATTTCCTGCCATTTGAATTTAATGTGTTTTCTAATTATAAAGAGGCAGAAGAAAATTGTTTCTACTTGATGTTTATAAATCACAACTATCATATTACTATGGGTCATGGATTTGTATTACATGAACAATAAAGAAAACACAAATTTATATGCTTTTGGCAAATAAAAATTATCATAGATATTGTAAATATATTAAATCAGTAGAGTTTTGCACGTTGAAGCTACTTTCTCGGTGTGGGGACAGTCAGTATAGAAAAACACAGGTGACTCTACCTTTTGTTTAGATATTAAAAACAGTTTGAAAACTCAGTCAGTTTTGGCATAAAACTGATATTTTCACAAACAAAAAGCTTCCAGGAAACTTTCACACAGGGATGACTCTCTATGTGGGTTTTGAAAGACAGATAAGTGTTCACCAGAGGAGCAGGGAAATACATCCTTAACTGGGAAAAACATGAATACAGGATTTGAGCTGGGAAAATACACGATGAACCAAAGAAATGGTGAATAGAAATTACGACGATCACCACAATCACACATGCGCACAGACACACAAACACACATACACTCTTCTAATTTCTTCAGAGAACAATTTGATCTGCCTGTTCTCTGATCTCTCTCCTCTTAAGTGGTCTGCAGCAAGTAGATATTAAAAATTGTTTGCATAATAAATAAGGGAAACATCACAGGTAGGAGTAATCAATACTCTTCCTTTTTCTTCCTCATTAGATATTACAAACATACTTATTCCAATTAGTGGCATAATTATTTTAGCTGAAATTAAACTATCTGACAAAACAAGGTCCATTTTGGATGCATGTTTAATATTTATTTGATATTTTAAAAAAGAAATTATCTTCCAAAAAAAAAAACCTGACATTTTCTTCTCGTGTTTCCAATTTCCCAGAATGCCAATCTGATTTGAAAGCAGTTTTTTCTTTTATTTTTCAACTACTAAAGATGTTTCATTGATAGAACAATGATAAAGATATCACTTGACCTGTGTTTCCTCTATTCAAATATGTAAGGTGCCCTCCTAAAGACAAATGGAGAAGGTTGCATCCCCCAGTAATATAAAGATTTTCCTGGTAAAATGGTATCATTATTTCCTTAAATGCCAAAGCTTACTGATTTGAAAAGATTTTTCATGAAAACCAGCTGAACAAAACTTGAACAGTTATATCTTAGTTCCACACCCTGGAATGAATAAATTATGAGCTTAGATATTCTATTTTTAGAATTTTTAAAAATAAACCTACTATATAAAATAAATTTTTAGAAAATGTTAAAAATAAGATGTTACCAAGACGCTATTTAACATATATAAAATACTTTCTACATGTCTAGTATAATCAAAGCACTTAATAAATACTATGAATATTATTATCATTATTTCAATAAAATAAAATGTAAGATAATCCCTTTTCTTATGATAGTGCTATCTTATTCAACAGATATTTTAAGTAGAAATAGCATAGTGATTTGTGACATGTATGTAGTCATTTACGTAAGTGACATGCAACCATTTTGTATTAATTGCCAGTTTGTAAAATATTAGACTACTTTCATGCAGATTTATAAATAGCCACTACCCTGAGCTCCACAGTGTCATTTTGGCCTTTTTGTAGAGTTTCCCATGATTTACCAATTGAGGGATGAATGTCTTATGCAGCAGACATCCTTAGTTCCACTACATAGGCCAGTGTCCTGGTTGATGGTTGCCCATTCTGTACCAGAAATTGTCAAATAATTTTGATTTCACGTCTGGATTTACAATAGATCACCATTATAAAGTGAAAAATATATGTGATATGGTTTGGATGTGCGTACACTTCAAATCTCATGTTGAAAAGTGACCTTCAATGTTGGAGGTGAGACTTAGTGGGAGGTGTTGGGTCATGAGAGTAGATCCCTCATGGAAGGCTTGGCACCCATCCCACAGTAATTCGTGGTAATGAGTTCATGTGAGATCTAGTTGTTTTAAGGAGTGTATTAACTTCCCCTTCTCTCTCTCGCTTCCTGTCTCTCCATGTGATACACCTGCTCCCACCTGCTTCACCTTCCACCATGACTGTAAGTTTTCTGAGGCCTCACCAGAAGAAGATGCCAATGGCATGATTTTTGTACAGGGTATACAACCATGAGCCACATAAACCTCTATTCTTTATAAATTATCCAGCATCAGGTATTCCTCTATAGCAACATAAAACGGACTAACACAATGTGAGATTTGAAACATGTTTTGATCATTATTCTTCTTTTAAATTGGGCAGAATTAAAGTCTTGGTTTTCTCCTCTGCAACAATGTCTTATTTTATATACCATTCAAATTGTGAATATAAAAGTGAACTTATATGTAAAAACTTATCTCTGAAGTAGATCTTAAAAATTGATTCCATCTGAAAGTTCTATTAATATTTTTTATTCCTAGATTTAGATGAAATACTTTCCAGACTCCAGATGGGTTAAGCAAAGGATTTCTCAATAATCTATTTATTTTACCCGATATTCATAGTTACTTGTAGCAAGCACTGATCCAGTCATAGGGATTCATCATGTAGCAAAACAAAACAAAACACAGCAGAACAGTTGCATTATAAAGCAGCTTATAGTTTCATTTGGGAAATGGATCAAAATATTAAATTAATTAATAATATATATTGAAAAAGGCTATGATGATAATAAAACTGAAACTTCTGCACTCTCATAATACCTTTTTTACCACAATAATATAGTTTTTTTCTGCACCTAAATTTAAATTATTTCAAGCTAATAAAATGTGGTATTGGAATATGAAATATTTAATAAGTTTCTGTTTTATTAAAAAGACAAAGTAAAAATCAGTGAAGTTTGAATTGGTCAAGATATGAGTCTAGGAAGACATATAACTTCAGAAATAAACAGGAACTGGCTCTCCTAACTACAGGGGGGAGAAAGAATACAGAAGATTAATAGCATACTGAAATCTTGCCAAGTACTACTGAAACAAGGGTACCTTCCTCTAATATATTAATACCAAACATCATTTTGGGGATAAATTTACTTCGTGAGCTCATTAGAGATTCATTATTTTTATTCTATTTTTATTATTTCATTTTATGTTTGAGGCAGGCTATTGCTCTGTTGCCAGATTGGAGTACAGACACATGGTCATGGATCACTGCAGCCTCGCCCTCCCTGGCTCAACTTAAGCCTTCTGGGTAGCTGGGATTATAGGTGTGCACCACCATACCCAGCTTATTTTTAAATTACCTTTTTAGAGACAAAGTCTCACTATGTTGCCCGGTCTGATCTCAAACTCCTGAGCTCAAGCAATCCTACCACCTCAGCACCCCACAGTGCTAGAATTATAGTTGTGAGGCACCATACTAAGCTGACAATCGTTTTTAAAAGATTGCTTTATATGACAGTGTCCTCTAATCTGTGGATCTTATGCCTGTTGACTCTAGACTGCTGCCTTGATTGCTTCTAATAAATATTAAGTATGTTTCTGCTTGGACTTTACGCTTCCCATGCCCTATTATGATGGCTCAATAGATGGCTTTCTCTGCTTATCAAACTTTAAAAACCCAGAGTGAAGAATGGGACTGTCTTGAAGTAACTGCCCAATTCAAGCAAAGTTTTTACTGTTTTTGGATTCGCAAGTGGTTCTGGCTCACAGAGGCAAAGGAAACATAATTCCTACAGGTCCTCTGTACTGTCCTATATAAACTGCATTAAGATCTGTGTCACTTTTTCATTACAAAATTAGAAGGTATCCATGCAGATTATGGTGATCCACAGGGAAAAGATTTGCAGTTTTATTTTGCTTTAGGAAGTAAAATATGCCATTGTAGTTTATGATTTTTTACAGTTTCATCATCATAGAATTTAAGGAAAAGTCCTCTCATTTTATACATATATATATACACACACACCCACAAATATATTTATATGACTGTGTAATATCAATACTGATGTAGATTTTTTCTGAATATGTTTGTGTGTGTATATTTACATCCATAGATATGTACACATAATCTATTATCATATATATACATAAAATACTGGTAGAACGAACAAAAAGTATACGTATGTGTCTCTGTTTACATATTTTTTATTTTATATAATATTCATAAGCCTTAAACAGTCCATAAACAATGGAAAGTATATACAAACTTTGAAATAAACATATTCTGTCTTATATAGGAATGAACAAATATATAAAGAATTTTTAAAAATTAGATATCTCAAGATACTTCTCAGTTATATTGACAAATATCATATTTTTATTGCACTAGGGACATCTGAAGACCTATGTGTAAATTTGATTTTTATCTACAGTCAGTGAAATATTGATGAAAGTCATAAACAGATTTAGCAAACAGACTTACCAACATTGATTATTTCTGGAGCAATAACAATATCTAAAAACTATCAGGAGGATAGATTCCAAAAGAAATGATTTCTAAATCAATAAAAGCTCAAGTTGTCAAATACTTCTTTCTTAAAAGAAAGATAATGGCTTCTGGTTTTCAAAAATCGACATTTACTGTGTTATAAAAAGCATGATTTTAGAGAATCTATATATTTGTGTAATTATTAATTCAGTAAAGAATGCAGTTAAGACACATACAACTTGAAGACTGGCGGAATATTTGGTAAGGATGTAACACATTCTACTATAGGCATTCACATTGAATAAAAAATATTCCAATTAAAACATTCTGGCAATCTTTCGGTAGAAGTTGCCAAAGCATTCCGAAGTACAATTATATTTTTTATCACAATATAAAATATGTTTTCTGTTGGTATTTCATATACGATTGAAATTCTTATTAAAAATAATGTAATGATTCAGTGCTTATCCTGAAAAAATCAAATTATAAAGAACTTACATTTTATTTGCTTAAAGTTGACATTCAATTTTAAATTAAAATGTGGCATTAGCACATAGTCAATAGTGTATGTTTTTTATTTTTAAGGGCTCAAAATATAAAAGAATAGGAATTTTAAAGCTGATAGTTGTTAGAGGATCTGCAAATTTACCTACACTGTGTAAAAAGGGAAGTGCATTTAGAGGAATGGGGAAAGGTTTAGAGCTTTCTTTCCCCACTGCTATTTAATTTTGGCTCTATGACACTAAAATAGGTTATTAACAGAGCATTGATCTGGGCTTATTTCCAAAGTTATCATTTACAAAAAATGTGTTCTATAGAATACTAGTCAATGGATATGTTCCTATTCAGACCTCCTGGAAAAAAAGAAAAAAGGTCTTGTCAAGTAAATTTGGGACACTATCCATAGTACTTTATTTATTTATTTATTTATTTTTTTTTTTGAGACGGAGTCTTGCACTGTCGCCCAGGCTAGAGTGCAGTGGCATGATCACGGCTCACTGCAACCTCTGTCTCCCGGGTTCACGCCATTCTCCTGCCTCAACCTCAAGAGTAACTGGGACTATAGGCGCCCGCCACCACGCCCAGCTAATTCTTGTGTTTTTAGTATAGATGGAGTTTCACTATATTTTCAGGCTGGTCTCGAACCCCTGACCTCTTGATCTGCCTGCCTCGGCCTCCCAAAGCGCTGGGATTACAGGCATGAGCCACCGCGCCCGGCCCATAGTACTTTCATCTTGATGATTTACTCTGCAGCAATTTCCAAATTTGGTTTTTATTCTTTTTTTTTTCCTTGAGTCTCTCTAGACACCAGCATTTTCATATACAAGCTTTGCTACACATTAGTAAAGGGAAGCTAAAAATGTGATTCTGAAAGACTTTTTGAGATAAAATTCTACAATGTTTGAATGACAAGATAAAATTTGGAATTTAATTATGTAAGTGTAAAGTGACACCGAAAGATAATGAAATGATTAAAGGGGTGTTTTAAGGTGAATCCAGCATCACTGTACAGAGAAAACTTTTGGGAAAAAATAATTGCTCTAGGGAATGCCCAGGAGGTTACTATAACAATGAAAGTCCTTTGCTCTATTAGTTTGACCAAATCCAGACGTTAATATACATGTTCAAAATGGTATCTACTAATTGGTGTGGTTTTATGTCGGTTCAGTTCATCATGTGTTATTACATATTATTCCTCCAAAATTCTGTTGCTTCTTCATTTTTCTGTGCACACACACACACACACACACACTCACCACAACCTCAGTTACAATTTGTCTTATGCTGTAAATAAAATGCCTATACCTAAATTTCATTTCTAACTCCTCCGTTTCCCAATTTGGGGATCATTTTATCCTCTTATTGACTTTTAGATTGGAGAGAAGAGTTTATTAGAATCAATTTTATCTATTGCTTTCAAAACTCTGTAACTTCAATAAGGTCTAAGAAGGTTAATGCCCTTTTATTAAAATGAATAAGCCCAATTTCCTCAAACTTTTCTTTCAAATAATATCATTGATTCTAAAACACTATGCTCTGCTCCCTCAAGGGTAATTATGTCTTTAAGTGGCTATATGCCAAACCAGTATTTTACAACATGTTCCAGCCATGTCCAGAATCACATAAGGATTGCTCTGGTTGAAACGGAACTGCGCTAGTGGAGTATCTTATCTGCTATCTTTTAAGCCATATATTAGGCTTTAGGTCCACAGGTATTATAATAGCTATAAAATAATTTTCTTCTCTCAAGGTCATTAGCTTAACTCCCATTTTGCTGAAATGAGCAGATTTATTCCTTGAGTCTGTCTGGTCATAATTGTCCTTCCCTGAAGAGTGTATTGCTCTACTTCTTACTATAAAATTTTATATCCTTTGTTGCTGCACTCTCATTAGTAAAACTAAATTGCACATGTGTAATTTTTAAGTTAATGTAATTTTTGTAAGTTCATGTTAGGATATTTGAATTGTAAATAATAGTTTAAAAATCAAATGTGAAATGTGATAAAAATCGTTAATTATATTTAAAAATAATTTACAATAATAATGGAACATTACTTTGCACCATAGGTAAATATTTTTAAAGATTATGTAAACTCAATTATTTCACAAATTAAATTAGTAAGAACTAGTAATAATATAGTACAGGTGAGGAAGCTCCTTCTATCCATTCACGATCTGCCAAATGCCTTTCAGAATTTTGCACAATTCTTCTTGGTCTTACTTCACGCACACTCTGTTTTCAGTAACCACAAATTCATGAAAGATTGATGGCTAAAAGATACAATGATACTTTAAAAGGATGATCTAAAGGTACCTTAAAAGGAGGATCTAAAGTTTTAGTTTACCTCTCATTTTTATTTAATGCCATCCACATTTTGGTGGAGCTTCAATTTAAATGTACCATGAAGATTTTCTTGACATGTCTAGAGTGATTTGGTTTTAGAAATCATATTAGATTATAAAACTCTACATTTAGCATAAAGTAGTGAGTCTTTTTTTTTTTTTTGTGAGACGGAGTCTCACTCTGTCACCCAGGCTGGAGTGCAGTGGCGCGATCCTGCCTCCCGGGTTCACGCCTTTCTCCTGCCTCAGCCTCCAGAGTAGCTGGGACTACAGGCGCCCGCCACCATGCCCGGCTAATTTTTTGTATTTTTCTCTTTTTTTTCCAGTGGAGACGGAGTTTCACCTTGTTAGCCAGGATGGTCTCTATCTCCTAACCTCCTGATCCGCCCGCCTCAGCCTCCCAAACTGCTGGGATTGCAGCCATGCGCCACAGCGCCCAGCCCTTAATTTTTAATTTTTAATTTTTTAGATTTCACGATGTTCTATAGCAAATATATATAGTATAAAAGTTGCTCAAATTCAGATAATGTGTTCTTTTAAATAACATAGTTGTTTTTCAAGACAAGCTTTGAGAAACCCTTTAAGGCCAATGGCCAGTTGTAGGAATAAGTAGCTCAGCTGTCTTTTTGGTGGAGTGAGAAGCTGTTTTCTTTTCTTTCTTCTGTTTTTTTTTTTTTTAAATTATACTTTAAGTTCTAGGGTACATGTGCACAACGTGCAGGTTTGTTACATATGTATACATGTGCCATGTTGGTGTGCTGAACTCATTAACTCGTCGTTTACATTAGGTGTATCTCCTAATGCTATCCCTCCCCTCTTCCCCAAACCCACAACAGGCCCTAGTGTGTGGTGTTCCCTTTCCTGTGTCCAAGTGTTATCATTGTTCAATTCCCACCTATGAATGAGAGCCTGCGGTGTTTGGTTTTCTCTTCTTGAGAAATACAAATCAAAACCACAGTGAGATACTATCTCACACCAGTTAGAATGGTGATCATTAAAAAGTCAGGAAACGCCGGGCGCGGTGGCTCACGCCTGTAATTCCAGCACTTTGGAGGCCCAGGCGGGCGGATCACAAGGTCAGGAGATCGAGACCATTCTGGCTAACACGGTGAAACTCCTTCTCTACTAAAAATACAAAAAATTAGCCGGGTGTGGTGGTAGGCGCCTGTAGTCCCAGCTGCTGGGGATGCTGAGGCAGGAGAAAGGCATGAACCCGGGAGTGGAACTTGCAGTGAGCGGAGATCTCGCCACTGCACTCCAGGCTGGGCGGCAGAGCCAGACTCTGTCTCAAAAAAAAAAAAGTCAGGAAACAACAGGTGCTGGAGAAGATGTGGAGAAATAGGAACACGTTTACACTGTTGGTGGGACTGTAAACTAGTTCAACCATTGTGGAAGACAGTGTGGCGATTCCTCAAGGATATAGAACTAGAAATACCATTTGACCCAGCCATCCCATTACTGGGTATATACCCAAAGGATTATAAATCATGCTGCTATAAAGACATGCACACATATGTTTATTGCGGCACTATTCACAATAGCAAACACTTGGAACCAACCCAAATGTCCATCAATAACAGACTGGATAAAGAAAATGTGGCACATATACACCATGGAATACTATGCAGCCATAAAAAAGGATGAGTTCATGTCCTTTGTAGGGACATGGGTGCAGCTGGAAAGAAGCTGTTTTCTATGTGTGAAAACTGTTGGCCTTTTGATCTATGTATGCTATTAGAGAGAGTGACAATAGATGAAATAATAGATACAAAGCAATGTACTTGGTTTGCTATTTTATTTTAAATGAATTTTTCCTACTTTATTTTCCTTACTGAGTTCAAAGTGAGCAACATAAAAAGCAAAAATATGGATATATGTTTATTGTCTTAGGGCCAAGCTAATTTTAATATTATGTTAATTCATTTGAAATAACAATTTGTGGTGGTGGTGGTGAATAAACAAACAAATGTATAAAAGAATATATTGCTCCATTTAACATCTGAGATTTTCAGTCTTCAAGGGTGATGCAGAACATTGGGTTAAGTAGAGAATTGAAACAAAATAGTTATGCATAGACATCACAAAAGCAGCATCACTGATATCAAAAAGCAGAGATTTTAGGGCCATTATGAAAAAAAAAAAAAACATTCACTTACTCTAATTTTATATTTCTTTAAGTGAGGCAAAACTTTTCGTTCTCTAACTTATTAATCTTAAATCCAGTAATACAATATTTTGATGAAAATATAAACCCAATATGAACAATACTAGTGACTTTACTGCGAAAATTACTTTGGAAAAGTACTTAACAAAGGACAGCTGAGGCCGGGCGCAGTGGCTCACACCTGTAATCCCAGCACTTTGGGAGGCCGAGGCAGGCAGATCACAAAGTCAAGAGATCGAGACCACCCTGGCCAGCATGGTGAAACCTCATCTCTCTACTAAAATTACAAAAACTAGCTGGGCGTGGTGGCACGCACGTGTAATCCCAGCTACTTGGGAGGCTGAGGCAGGAGAATTGCTTGAACCCAGGAGGTGGAGGTTGCAGTGAGCCGAGATCATGTCATTGCACTCCAGCCTGGCAACAGAGCAAGACTTCATCTCAAAAAAAAAAAAAAAAAAAAAAAAAAAAGGACGGCTGAGGAAAAGGGCTTATAAAAAAACTTTACTCAGTAAAATGTTCACAAAGAGATGGTGTGGGAAAGGTGAAGTCGATTTTCTGATACCATAGTTTTTGTTGGCACCAGCCCTGAAACATGAGCCCAATATTTTGTTTAGTACTTTTCTATTTCTGCATAGCATGAGTTTTCTTTAACAATATGTATATACGTATATGTTAAAATACTGATCTACTCACCTTCCTCCGTGTGTCCTTCTGTAGAAGAATAGGCTAAGCATAAATTCTGCTATATCTGGTAATCAAGAAAGATTCAGGTGGCTTTCAAGTAACTACGCACAACAAATGTATTTTCTGTTTCTCTTAACAGTATGTTTTCCCTGAGATTCACTGGGAAAGGATAAGGGTCTCTCTCATGTGTGTTCATAAGCTATTTTACCTTACTACACTCTGGTCAGCTGTGTCATGGACCACCATAGCTATTTTGCTAATCATCATGTAAACAGATGGAGTATCCTCTCAAAATGCAAACCGCCTGTCATCTACACACTAATGCCTTCCATCACATAGGCTTAATGTGAGAATTAAAGGAGACATAAATGTAGAAATTCCTAATCCATTGCTGAATTGACTATTACCTCTAATTTCTCTAGTTTCTCCATTACCCTTAAGTCTGCTTCTTTGTGGAAGAATAATTTGTTCTAATTAATACTGTGTAAATTTCCACACATGATTCAGTAGATATCATTCCATTTCAAATAGACTGATCCTGGCAAGAATTTTAACTTTTCCCACTGGACATTTTTTTCAGATTTGAGATACTTATAAAGCCAATTTCAAGGGGCTCTGGCAAGAGAGAACTGAATGGCATTTGGCATCAGAAATTTCCAGATTACTACTGATATGGTTTGGCTGTGTTTCCACCCAAATCTCAACTTGAACTATATCTCCCAGAATTCCCATGTGTTGTAGAAGGGACCTGGAGGTGTGTGGGAGGGAGGTGGTAATTGAATCATGGGGAGCCAGTCTTTCCCATGCTATTCTTGTGATAGTGAATAAGTCTCACGAGATCTGATGGGTTTATAAGGGGTTTCTGCTTTTGCTTCTTCCTCACTTTCTCTTGCCACCGCCATGTAAGAAGTGCCTTTTGCCTAATGTCATGAATCTGAGGCCTCTCCAGCCATGTGGAAATATTTAAGTCCAATTAAACCTCTTTTTGTTCCCAGTTTCAGGTATGTCTTTATCAGCAGCATGGAAATGAACTAATACAACTACTGATGGAGAGGAGTGGAGAATGGTATGGTAGAGGAGAACGTGGAGAAGAGTAGGAAATGGGAATAGGCTTAAAAATGCCAAGATCCAGGTTGTGTGCAGTTGTTGTCATTACTTTTAATGGCAAAAACCACAATTACTGTTACACCAACCTAATAATTCTTTTTGAGGTCTTTGCAGTATGCCTGTTTATTTGTTTTTAATTTTTAATTATTGTGGTTACATAGTTGGTGTATATATTTGTGGGGTATATGGAATATTTTGATACAGGTGTACAATGTGTCACAATTACATTATAGTAAATGAAGTATCCATAACATCAAGCATTTATACTTTCTGTTACAAACAATTCAATTATACTGTTTTAGCTATTTTTAAATGTACAATTAAATTATTATTGACTATAGTCACCCTGTTGTCATATCAAATACTGACTCTTGTTCATTGTTTCTATTTTTTTGTACTTACGAACCATCCCCTGTCCCCTAGCCCCCACTATGGTTTCCAACCAGTAGCAAATATTATTCTACTGTCCCTCTGCATGAGTTCAATTGTTTTAATTTTTTACTCCTACAAATAGGTGAGAACATGACTAATCCTCTTTGTTCCAATGGCCCAGTAGATAATCTCAAATTATATGCACGCTTACAAGCGTTTTCACTGCACACTACACATTTTGATATGTAGATATTTTTTCATTCTGTTCAAAACAATTTCTAATATTTCTTGTGATTTCTTATCTAATAATGTAATATTTGGTTTACTTACAAAAGTTTTAATTTCCAAATACTTGGATTTTTTCTTGATTTTTTTTTTATTATTAAAATCTCATTTGATACCATTGTGGTTAGAAAACATATTTTATATAATTTCAATGTTTTAAACCATGAGACTAAGTTTATGATCCAGATTATAGATTTTCTTGGTAAATATTCCATTTGCATTTTAAAAATGTGCATTCAACTATATCATACATATAAATGAGGTCTAGTTGGTTAATGGTGTTATTCAACTCTTCTGTGTCTCTACTGACTACTGGTTCTATCAATTATTGAGTGAGCAGAGTTAAAATCCACAATAATTATAAACTTGCATATATTTTGCTTCTAGTTTCATGAGTATTTTATTCACATTTTTCAAAACTGTTATGTATATTATTTTATACATTCTTGAAGAAATGCCCTTTTTATCAGTGCCTCATATTTTTTGTTGCTATATTCCATATTTTGAGATCTACTTGATATTAATATAACCATTCCAGCCCACTTTTGAAAATTGCTTTCACAGCAATTTTTTATATCTTTAACTTTTAACCTTTGAATATTTTTAAATTAAAGTATATTTTATAATTAAAGTGTTTTTTGCAAACCACACACATTACAGTGTTGACTTTTAATCCATTTTTATAATCTGTAGTTTTTTCATTAGTCTGTTTAGGTAACTTACATTTAATACAATTAACAATACAGTTTGGATTTAAAATATACTACATTGTTACCTGTTTTCTACTATTCCCATCTGTTGTCTGCTCCTTCATTTCATCTTTTCCTGCCCTTATTTGTTTTTTTTCTAGATTTTGTGGTTTTTTTTAGATAAACCTTCATGTTTTTATATTTTTGGTGGTTGCTTTTGGGTATACAATAAACTTCATTAAATCATCAAAGTCTGTGTTTTAATAACAGTATACCACTTCATCATTGTAAGTACCAAATGATATTCTATTTCTGAACTCATACTTTCATTTGCTATTATCATACTTTTGCTAGTATATTTGTTAGAAATATCTGCGTGTATAAATATTATTTTTTAAAGAGTTATGATGGTTAATTTTATATGTCTACTTGGCTAGGCCACAGTACCAAGATGTATTGGTCAATCACTAACTTGAGTGTTTCTGTGAAGGTAATTTTTGAGATGAGATTAACATTGAAATCAATAGATTTTGAGGAAAGAAAGTTATTCTTCATAATGTGGTTGGGCTTCATCCAATCACTTGAAAGCCTTGAAAGGAAACAGAGTGAGGTACTTAAAAGAAGAGGGAAATTCTGCCTCCAAAGCATCTTCAGACTAAACTGCAACATCAGCTCTTTCCTGGGTCTCCAGCCTGCCTGTTAACCATGCACATTTTGGATTTGCCAGAATACACAATCACATGTGCCAATTCCTAAAAATAAATAATTTCTCAGAAAAATAAAATTATAGATAGATAGATAGATAGATAGATAGATAGATAGATAGATAGATGTACATTCTATTGCTCTGTTCCTCAGGAGAATCCTGACTCATTCAGCAATTAAGTAACTTTTTAATTAATTTAAAAGAAGAACTATCTTTTATTATAATCTACATATGAAATTTCTTTGCCATACATTATATTTTGTGTAGGTAAAGATATTCACATAATGTCCCTTTCCTTTTGCCTGAAGAAATTCCTTTACATTTATTTTTGTAGTACATGTCTTATGATTATAAATGCTCTTAGCTTTTGATTGTCTAAAAAAGGCTTTATTCTGTCTTTATTTTTGAGAGGCACTTGCATTTGGGCATGAAAATTTGTGGTTGGTCTGGCACGGTGGCTCATACCTGTAATCCCAGCACTTTGGGAGGCCAAGGTGGGCAGATCACAAGGTCAAGAGATCAAGACTGTACTGGCCAACATGGTGAAACCTGGTCTCTACTAAAAATACAAAAATAAGCTGAGCATGGTGACGCACAAATGTAGTCCCAGCTACTTGGGAGGCTGAGACGGGAGAATCGCTTCAACCCAGGAGGTGGAGATTGCAGTGAGCCAAGATCATGCCACTGCACTCCAATCTGGTGACAGAGGAACACTCCATCTCAAAAGTAAAAAAACATATAATTGATAGATTTTATCTTTTGGTGCTATAAATATCTCAATCCATTGCCTTCAGACTTGCATAGTTTCAGATGAGAACACTGCTGTCAATCTTACTTTTTTATTATTATGAAACATGTCTTTTGAACTTGGCTGCTCTAAAGGTTTTATTGTCTTTATCTTATGTTTTATGCAAGTTGTGTCTGACGAGTCTTGTGTAGTCATTGTAATCCTCTCTTTTTCTTCCTTTTTACTCACTTCTGCTTTTCCTCTTTCCCTTCCCATCTTCTTCCTCCTCTCCCTTTCTCTTTTTGCTTTGTGTATGTCAAAGTTTCTTTGACTTAGTTTATATAAATATATATTATATATTTATAATTATAAATTATATATAATTAATTATAATTTATAATTCATAGTTTATAATTTATAATTATATGTTATGTATTTATATATTTATATTTTATAATTATATATTATAAATTATATTTATAATTATATAAATATTGTTTTTCAAATTGGAAATATTTTTTGACTAACACATTTTCTTCTATATTTATTTGTCTCCCCTTACTCTTGTTTTGGGCTCCAATGGCATTCAATTTTTTTTACCAACCTTTGATATTCTTTCAATTTTTTTTACCAACCTTTGATATTCTCTTATTTTTTTCTTCAATTCATTCTTTTCTATGGTTAATTTTCTATAAGTTTTATTGACAGATCTTAAAGTTCTCTAATATTTTCTTTTGAAGCACATAATCTATTAATTTCAAAAAGCTCATTTCTGTTTCAACTATTATATCTCTAGAAGTACTGTATAGGGATTTTTATAATTCTAATTTATCTTCTCACAATGTTTATATTTTTATTTACATTTTCCTTGGGTCTGTGGCGTATGTTTGTATTAGCCATTCCAATGGCATTTTCTAGTAACCCCCTTATCTCTATCATACTTGAGTTTGCTTCTATTTTCTCATATTTGTACTTCTTATGCATCACATTTTCCTATTTTTCATCTCAGTTTTATACTACTGAGTGTTAATTTTTTTTTTGTATGTGTAAAAGAATTTCTTTTGTTTCTGTCATTAAGTTAGTTGCAAATTAATTTTGTCATTTAAATGTTGTTTTTAGGTTGCTTTAAAGGTATGTCTAAAATAACCTTACTTCACAGTCATTGTTTAATATTACCTATTTTATGAGATCTTCACTAAGTTTCCCAATTTGAGGTATAATCTTTCTTCCTTTGAGTTATTAATGCATTTTACTGTCAGAAGACTTATAAACTGCAATGAATTACATTAATAATTGCATGCTGGTAATAAAATCAACCTCAATTGAAAACTGAATTGAAATGGTGAAGGTGGAATCATAAGTTATGATAAAATCTGTCCATTTAAATAATAATTTTATTTGGATTTTTATTATACAATCTTATCTTCTATTTTAGCTGTTTACATTTTATTCTCTTTTTTTTCCCTTTCTTTCCAGAGATAAGATCTCACTATGTTGCCCAGGCTGGCCTCGAACTCCTGAACTCAAGTCATCTTCCCACATTGGCTTCCCCAAGTGCTGGGATTACAGTCATGAGACACCGCTGTGCTCGGGCTACATATACTTGTGCTTTTCTATAGCTCATCTCCTTACCAGCACCACTTATCTGCACTGTGATTTTTAAACTCTTTGAGGTTAGAGATGGTAATGTTTTTTATTGTATCACCTAAGTCATTGGAACTAGATATTTACCACCTACCATCATTCTCAACAGACAGAGTCAATGCATAATAGCTGACCTGAATAATTAAACTAAGAAGCCGGGGATGCTTTGGCAATTATGATTTGGATAAAAACTCATTTTCAAAACTGTATTCATTAATTTATCACCATCTTCTTATTTAATTGAACTATGTGTATTTTTTACATGTAAATGAGCATGTACACATACACATCTTTTTACTGAAAAAAAAAACATAGCTTCTAGCTTTCTGTCACAACATAATTTTATTTACCATGTCAATTATATTCGTTGAATTACTATAACTCTTCAAAATCCTCAACTTTATATTATACATATGAGTAACCTAAAATTTCATAATTTGTTTGCTATTCAGTTTTATTTTACTAACTGATATTTAGGTCTTCATATTTTTATTTAAATTCCAGAAGCAAAGAATAGAAGATGAAAATTAGAGAAACCAGCTAGTCTCTGATGATTTTAAGAGACCCTTGCTGTGAAGTATACATTGCTTCATTTAGGGTTTTATTCAATTAGTCATGACTGAATTAGTTTCTCTCCTTAAGGAAGTAACTTTATCTCTAATGTATTGGTTATTAGAGAATCAAATGAACATCACTTTACATCTACAGTTCTGTTTTCATTTTTTTCCCCAGATAGCTGGGTTCACTTTGACATACAGGTACCTCATGAAACCCGGACTTTTACCCCACCATTATGGCTGGCATACTCATATTTATAGCAGCATGATTCACAGTTGAAAAAATAGGGAACCACCTCAAATGCCCATCAATCAATGAGTAGATAAATAAATTATGGGATGGAATACTATTCAGTCAGAAAAATAAATTAATTAATGGCATATCAAGCAACCTGGGTGGAACTGGAGACTATTATTCTAAGTAACTCAGGAATGGAAAACCAAACATAATGTTCTCAGTCAAGAGTGGGAGCTAAGCTATGAAGATGCAAAGGCATAAGAATGATACAATGGACTTTGGGGACTTGGGGGAAAGGGTTGGAGGGGGATGAGGGATAAAAGACTACAAACTGGGTTCAGTGTATACTGCCCAGGTGATGGGTGCACCAAAATCTCGCTAATCACCACTGAAGAACTCACTCATGTAACCAAATACTTCCGGTTCCCCCAAACCTGTAGAAATGAAAAAGATTTTTAAAAAGAGAGTTTGAAATTCTTTGCTTTTTCACTACAGAATCTACTTTTTAAATTTGTTTTTTTTTTTAAAGATTGGATCTCATTCTGTCACCCAGGCTGCAGAACAGTGGTGCAATCATAGCTCACTGTACAGCCTCGAACTTCTGGGCTCAAGCACACACAACCATGCCCAGATTTCTTTCTTTCTTTCTTTCTTTCTTTTTTCTAAAGACAGGATCTTAGGTCTCACTATGTTGCCTGGGCTGGTCTTGAACTCCTGGCCTCAAGCAATTTTCCTCCCTCAACCTCCTAAGTTGCTGTGATTAGAGGCATATGCCACCACACCTGGACAACAATAGAATCTTTAAGAGTATCAATACCATATTTCATGTGTCATTTCCAAGAGAATCCCTTTTCCCTCAAATCCACCCTCTGATTCACTCTGACAGTTGAACTAATACCTTTCTTCATTTTTGGTGTGCTCTCTTCTCCAAAGCATCCCACTCTTAAGTACAGTTTCTTGCTCCCAAATATTGGTAATAGAAACAAGGATGTTGGGAATGAGACTTTCACTTGAGAAAGAAAAAGATTAATATTAAGCTCCTTCTAAATCCATGTGCTTCCGCTTAAGAAGTTCATCTATGCCACTCCCAAAAAGCTTCTGTTTTCCAAATGGGATTGTCAGGCATCCAGATGGGATTCCGAAAAAAAAACATGTGTGTTTTGTAAAGCAAATTGAGACCAAAATGCCTTAAATGTCATGCAAGCCACCCAAACTACAGAAATGGAGAGGGAGCCGGGCGCGGTGGCTCACGCCTGTAATCCCAGCACTTTGGGAGGTTGAGGCAGGCAGATCACAAGGTCAGGAGATGGAGACGACCCTGGCTAACATGGTGAAACCCCGTCTCTACTAAAAATACAAAAAATTAGCCAGGCGTGGTGGCGGGCGCCTGTAGTCCCAGCTACTCCGGAGGCTGAGGCAGGAGAATGGCGTGAAACCGTGGGCAACAGAGCTACACTCCGTCTCAAAAAAAAAAAAAAAAAAAAAAAGAAAAGAAAAAAAAAGTAGAGAAAGTTCAGATAGAATTGATCGGGTTATTAAAACACTACTACTGTGCATGTCCTCTTTCTTTGAACCGCTTTGTTTGTTGTACGCATTATCTAATGAAACAGGTGAGTTTATGCCATCTATGGCTCTGCATAAATGTGTGAAGGTCATTTTCAGCTTCCTAAAGAAGGATTAGCATCATCATACCAAAATCACAGTCACAGAGGCTTAAGAGAGGAAACAGTGTTACCAGATTAAAAAGTAGAAATCATGAGAATTGTTTAAAAAGACAAAATTCTTAGGTTTAGTAATATCATTCTGTAGTACCCCATCACTACGGTTAACCATCGTATTAATTATATTACCATTTTTGTATAAGTTGAGATTTTGTAGGGTGCTCTGATATGATTAATGGATAAAATTTCATTCTATAAGAAAATGTCTACTTCAGATAGACATCTTACAATTATTATTTTACTTTCCTACTAAAAATGTTGTCTTAGGCCTGCCTTTATCTTAAAAATATTTTCATCTTGTTATAGGGAGAAAATGAACTGTTTTCTGTTCTCTGAAAAATCAACCTGGAATTGTTTATCTTTTCTATGTGACTCCATTCTTCAGACAACTTGGCTGGACAGGACTAGATTCATTTGGGGACAGCAACATCTTTGTTCACAGGATTGAGAAATGGGCAAAAGATACACTACTTTAAGGGACTGTTCCAGATTAATGTAAATTTGGGGCACTGGATAAGTCATTTTCTGCTCCTGTGTGGTCTGAGAAGCCAAGAAAACATCTTAGAAACAGAGGGATAAAATGGATCATCATAGGAAAAGTAACTGAGTTTCTGGTAACTTTTCATACTGTTTTTCTCTTCCCTGAAAATTGTCTCAATCTCTCTTTTTCTGTGGTAAAAATGAGATATTCTTAAATGATTTTATCAATTATAGCATCCACCTAAAATTTTTCTTTTTTTGTTATTTTAAGTCAATTAAAAAATATGCACTCTGTTTTATAATGCTTTATTGGATGTAATTTCAAGTCAGTTTTTTAAAATAACATCCAACAAGGCATTATAAAATAGGGTGCATATGGCCCACCCATTTCCAAATGCTCATTAGTTGTAGAAAAGTATCTGAAAATATAAAGCATTACATTTATTACTTGTTTGTTGTTTTCCAAAAATTTTTGTAACTGGTCCAACATAGAGTATATTTAAGGTAATGGATTAGCTGCATTGCCAATGCTTAAATCAGAGTTCCTGGGTTTATAGGCAGTTTCTACCATTTATCACTCATGTGTGGCTTTGAAAAGTTGTTTAATCTCTGTATGTACTTGCAAATAAAGGGAATAAATAACTATATCAACCTTTTTTCATCTTGATAAATAATAAATGCATTAACACATGAAATTAATACATGAGTTAATATACAAAGTTAATACATGTAAAATACTCAAGAAATGTGGATTATTATTATTATTATTATTATCTAATTAAATTCAAGTAAATGTCATAGCTGGTAAGAAAGATTGTATATACCCTCCTCCTTTTCCAGAAGGAAGTCTTGTTACAGTCATATTAAAGATCTTGTTAACAACTTTAAAAAGACTCTTTTCCAATATTCTTAAATCTCATTTTATAAATTGTCTATTAATAATGTTGAGTTACCGGTCTTACAATTCTACATTACAGTCATACAGAAACATTTTCTTGATATTTGATGACTTCAGGCACTTCAAGTATTTTTGATGCCTGTAGTATTATAATTTAATGACCAAGACAGGTGATAATAATGATTAATCCTAAAACATTGACTTGTTTCAATTGAAAGTGGCTCCATGTAGTGGTAAATAAAAATCTCAGCCTTCCGGGAAGGACACTGAGAAAAATCACTTTATTGACAGTGCAACTATCCATGTGTAAAAGTTAGATTAAAAGTTAGATATGTTATCTCTTGTCACTGTTGGCAGCTCCAATTCTTCACCTCTTCACCTTGTGGGCTGCAACATGACATTGTTGATAAATAGAATCCTCATTTCTGAAGGCTTTATATCAGGATGGCATGTTGGCTGCAGTCCTTTCAGAAAGTTAATACTTTGCTTGAAGCTGGGTTTCTACATGCTCTCTGAGTGTCACTTTTGTCTATAGCAATTTCAAGCACCTCTCTTAAGCTCATCATCAGCTAGCTAGCTCTTTAGTTTCCTATGTTTCTTCTCCCCCATTGCCCACTTAAATTGAGCTCTCTTTTTTCCTTTAAAGTTATGCCTTTAATGTGAATGGCCTCATTCATAAGAAGCTTGTTTTGTCATTTTACATGACATCTTGAAAAAAGTAAGAACTGTTGAAAATGTCCATAAATACCCACTCAGGTATCGGTAACATGTTCAGAAGGTGTGCAACAGATCTCAAACGTTTTGAAACCTTTAGGATGTTCTCACCATTGTAGTTGTATTTCCAATTTTGAGGTACTGCTTACATGTACTTTGCAGTCAACAAATTGTATATACATTTTGGATTTTTTATGTAGAGAAAAAAGGAAGGAAAGGAAAGAGGAGGGGAAGGAAGGAAGGAAGGAAGGAAGGAAGGAAGGAAGGAAGGAAGGAAGGGAAGGGAGGGAGGGAAAAGAAAACTTCTTCTATAAAGATAGCACATCTGAAGTAACCAAAATGTATGTCATTCCCAGCTGTGTTTTTTTCCACTGGCTTCCTTAGTTGCATATTGTTTTCCTCTAATGGTGGACTTGATGATTTGAAATTAGTATATTAAATTTACTGATTACTTTGGTAGAAGCATGTTTCTAGTTGACAAAAAAGCTATACATAGAGAAATGCTGTCATGACCAGACCACTTTTCAATTCTCTCATTGGAACTCTGTTTGCAAATTCTGGCCTTGCCCCACTTTTCAGAATCAAGGGGAAAAACTATAGCGCTCTGTAATCAATATCAAGCTACTATAGCTACTAATATAATTAAGATTTTTTTCAGTTTTATTGAATGTACTACTACTGTCTTATTACTAGAGCATGTTTTACTGTAACTGACTTGTTATCATAGCTGATCTTTAGCTTGGTACATCCACTGTATATCCATTCAGATAAATCTCTAACATCCCATTGTTAATCCCAGGACTGAGGCTCTTTCAGAACTTGCCAACTTGCCAATCTCCCTCCAAAGGCTGAAGTCCACTCCAGATATCTTTTTTTGCCTTCAATATACATGTTGGGATTGCAGGCAGTTGAAAAGTGCCCTTAGTAGTTAGAAATAATATGCGTTATATATAATACATATGCCTGTATATTAAAAGAATGCATATATAAAATATATATATGCATATATATTATATAATACAGAACATAATTCAGTAGATGCTCCAAAAATATTATTGGAAAAGTCTGAAGAAAACGGGAGAACAATAAGATGTTAAACTACTTGGCTTCTAGGTTTCAAAAGAGGTAGGGCCATCTTGAATTTGTTGAAACTTGTTTTATGGCCTAACATGTGGTGTATCATAGAGAATGTCCCATGAGCCCCTGAGAAGAATTGTATATTCTTCTGCTTTTGAAAGAAAGGTTTTGTATATATCTGTGAGGTCTATTTCATTTATAGTGTTGTTAAGTTCTGCTATTTTCTGATTGATTTTCTGTCTAGATGATCTATCCATTATAAAGAGTGGGTTATTGAGGACATCCACATGCATAAGAATGAAATTGGAACCTTATCTCACACAATCAACAAAAATCAACTCAAATGGATTAAAGACTTTAAAAGTATCTTCTGAAACCATAAACCTCCTAAAAGAAAACATAGGGGAAATCTTCTTGACTTTGCTCCAGGCAGTGATATTTTGGATATGACATTAAAGGCACAGGCAA
Organism: Papio anubis; assembly: GCF_008728515.1. NCBI lineage: Eukaryota > Metazoa > Chordata > Mammalia > Primates > Cercopithecidae > Papio > Papio anubis. Next base: position 157,272,629 of record NC_044978.1, on the reverse strand, counting down.
CAAAAGCAAATATAGACAAATAGAATTGCCTCAGAATAAAAATAATTGTGCACAACAAAAGAAACAATCAACACATTGAAAAGGCAACCCATACAATAAGAAAAATATTTGAAAACCATATATCTGATAAGGCATTGATTTCCAAAATATATAAAGAACTTAGCTCAATAGCAAAAAGCACAAATGCATGATTAAAATATGGAAATAAACTCAATAGACATTTCTGCAAAGAAGACAAAAGAGTAGCCAACAGATTATGGAAGGGTGCCTAACTTTACTAATCATCAGGAAAGTGCAAATCAAAACCACAATGAGATGCTACTTCATACCTAGTAGAATGGCTATTACCAAAAGACAAAAGAGAATAAGTGTTGGTGAGAATGTCCAGGAAAGGGAACCCTTCTATAATGTTGTTAGAAACGTACATTGTTACAGCTCTAAGTGGAAAACAGTATAGGGGTTCCTGAAAAAGTTAAAAATAGAACTACCCTATAATCCAACAATCCCACTTTTCCATGTGTACTCAAAATAAATGAAGTCAGTATGCTGAAGAGGTATCTGCACTCCCATGTTCATGGCAATATTATTCACAATAGCCAAGACATTGAAAGAACTTAAGTGTTCATCAATGGATGAGTGGATTTAAACAATGTAAAAATGTGATGTATATATGAACATATATACATATTAATTTTATTTATTATATATAATACATAAACATAAACATTATTCAGTCCCAAAAAAATTCAGGTCATTTAGGATAACATGGATGAAGCCGTAGGACATTATGCTAAGTGAAATAAACTAAACAGAGAAGGACAAATACTGACTGATCTCACTTAACATGTGGACTCTATAAAGGTCAGATTCACAAGAGCAAAGAGTAGAATGATGGTTCCTAAGGGCTCAAGGGCTAGGGGTTGGGGAATTAGAGAGAAACTAGTCAGAACACAGATATTCAGTTATTAGATGAATAAGTTCTGGAGATATAACATAACAGTATACTGTCTATAGTTAAATAATACTGTGTTTTATACCTGAAATTTGCTAAGAGTTGAACTTGCATCTCAGCACATGCAGAAAATTGAAACTATGTGAGGTGATAATTGTTATTTAGCTTAATTGTGGTAATTGCTTCACAATGTATATAGGCGAACATCAGCCTGTACATTTTAAACATACCGTATACAATTTTTATTTGTTAACCATAACTCAATAAAGCTGGAAAAATAAAGAGGTAGTGTAATTGTGCTGTATATTTTCCTTCTGATAATTGGGTTAGAAAGAAGAAAATAGAAGAAAATTTTCAGTATCTATACAATATCTATAAAAATATTAATAAAACAAAATGTAAGCTAATCTCATTATCATAAATATAGTGGGGGTTCTCTGAACATTTTATAGCATATAAATATTTCAACTAAATTGACCTAAATATGAATTTCAGACCAATTTGAGGGTAATGTAGCATAAGGCTAATTTTAATTTGAAGACTTAAGTCGGTTACTTTCTTCTTTTCTTCATAATTGAAATTCAATACAGGAGACTTTTCAAACATGTAGGTATAAATACATATACTGGTTGCTGCAGAAGTCTGAGTCTATGTGTATTTCCTCATTTCTGCATATTACGTCTCATGGGGCGCTTCACCGGAACCCATGTGCCTCCACAGATAGTTGTTTGAGAACCGCTTTTGAATGTGGAGGCCTTCAAGTGATTCTGAGTAGGCAGATCAATGAGCAGCAGCATCATGTTTTTGAACAATATTCCCAGCGCAAATATAAAGAAGAAAGCAGGGTAGTGGCTTCATCTAAACATCAAAGATGATCCTCACTCTAGAGTGTAGACAAATAATTTCTTTTGCATACACATCTTTATAGCTAAGGCGATGAAGAGTCTATACACAGTTTATAAAAATCTATAACAATTTTAATTATAGTCTTTCATGTCAAGTGTTTACTGGAGATCATAAAATACTTCCAAACTCTTAAGTCTGGGCTCCTCATAACATGAAAGTGTACCTGTTATTCAGTGTTGCCTCACTCAATCAGAAATGGATGAAATAATGTTTCAGCAGATCTGATGCAACAGGCGGATGCATTCGGCAATAGTTTTATAATCACAATAAATGTCTTTGCAATATCATTATTTATTGTATGTTACCAGAATAAAAATGTGTGATGTCATCAGTATTTCTGGGTGAAAAATAGCCCACCTGCACACAAACATTGCTTAAAATACATGTTCAACTCAAATACATAAATAGGGCAATAAATATAAACCCTGATCTTAAAATTGTGAAGGTAGTTTAAACAAGGTGTGAGGAAAAGCAGGCAAAGTAAAAAACTGAGGCACTTGGTTAGAGAAACAAAAGTTGGAGGATGTCAACAACAGAAGCTGCTGGTGGGGAAGCAATTGCAGGATTTATACAAAGTATAATGAAGTTAGAAATGGCTCTGTGTTTGCCTTATTAATAAAAGGAGAGGTATAACATAAACTGTTCTAACACATATTACAGGACCACACTTAAGAAGGAGTTATTTATACCACATATGTGTGTGTGTGTGTGTGTATACAGGTGTGTATATGTATATATGTATGTGTATATGTATATGGTACATATACACCATATATATGTGTGTATGTGTATATGTGTCTGTAAATATATACATATATGATGTATACATATTCTACTCTACATACTTTGTATAATACTATATATACGTATATAGTATTTATAACCCTCCAAGATCTTCTGTGTTCAGCTTTATACTTTACTTTGTGCTCATTTGTTGTTACTCAATTGCTTATAACTCTACCTTGTAAGACATCATCCAAGAACCAATGTAACTTCAATATTATAATGTCACCAGTTCCTGACATATCAAGTTGGTATGAGCTAATTGTTTTCTATGCAATCAGACAGTTTATATAACATGGCATACATTCTTTTTCCTGATCTTTGGGGCCATATAAGACAAATACTGTACCAGTATTTTGATGTTAATTAAGTTTAATTGATAAGTGTGAGCTTTACATACACACAAACCTTAGGTAACTTTAGTATTTTCAGAAACCACTTTCTATTTTTTCTTAAAACATGTAACCTTGAGTAAATCTCTGCTAGGCTTAACTTTTTTATGCTACAATGGCAGCAAATACAAGGAATAATAGTTTTAAGTAACAGTAGCAACTGTATGTTCTAGACACTTTTAATTTGTCTCGATCCTTTTCAATATTCACTATTTTATGAGGTCACTGGAATAGCTTATTTTATAGTATAGCTAGTGAAGTTATCCAGGGGAAGATTTCTTAGTACTACCTTTCAGATTTCTTTGGGAGTCTAAGTCTATTCAAATCTGTGAGCTGCTGACCATTAGGCAAAGTTTTATATTGAGAAACTATATGACCAATATATTTAATTTCTATGGAGCTTAATTTTATAATGTAAAAATAAAAATATAACCTACCTCATTAGTTGGTTGTGAAGATAAATAAATCAATGCAACAGTGCACATGAAGCACTTAATGCCAAAACACAACACACCTTTAATAAGCAGTGGGTCACTGATCTATTGTATTTAGGCTGAAATTAAAATATGGGTTCATGACACGTAATTTAAAATATTTTAACCACAACATAAAATCAAAGTAATTTCATGTTAAAAAACAGCAGTATTGCTAAGCAAATGTTTCTGAGGTTTAATTTAATCCTTAATTGAATATTTATTTGCTTTTTCACTTTAGTTTCCTTCTACAGACAACAGTCTGACTCGGGTAGAAATTATATAGCAAATAGACATTTAATTAAAAAAAAAACCACAAAAACAAAAAAACAACAACAACCAAAAAAAACAGGCCTGGCATGATGGTTCACACTTGTAATACCAGCACTTTCAGTGGTGGATCACTTGAGATCAGGAGTTCAAGACTAGCCTGGCCAACATGGTGAAATCCTGCCTCTACTAAAAATACAAAAGTTAGCAGGGCATGGTGGCAGGCCTATAATCCCAGCTACTTAGGAGGCTGAGGCAGGAGAACCACTGGAACCTAGAAGGCAGAGGCTGCAGTGAGCCGAGATCGTTCCACTGAACTCCAGCCTTGGTAACAGAGTGAGAGTCCGTCTTAAAAAATAAAACAAAGGAAAAAAAAAAAAAAAAAAAACAGCATTTCTTTTAACAATACAATGGTGAGTAACACAAGAGGACATCTTGTCTCATCTTATTCTGTTGTCATGTATTTATCATCTTTCTCCCATTCCCCCTTCATGATCCCTTCAGCAAAGAGGAAAACATTGTTTTTACATATTGGGGCTCCTCTACACATCACGAGAGATAAATGGTTTCTGTTGTAACAACTCACTTTACAACCTGGATCTGTTACCATAGAGATTACCCTAAAAGACTTCTGAGCTTCAAAGCTGGAAACCTGTCAACGTAATTAATCTGATTTTTCAGTACAGCATGAGTGAAGGCTGGCGATTTGAATGGAAGAAAGAACCTCTTTGACTCTGGAGGAAGAAGAACATCCACAAACTAGAAAGAGGGAGGAGGACATAGATTGATTATGTATTGATACTTTAGTGCTAATTGACAGAGACTTAGAAACATAAGCAGACGCTATGGAGGGGACAAAATTATTAATGAAATTGGCCCATGGTGAGAGGTGACAAGGCGCTAGCAGCCCTCGCTCGCTTTCGGTGCCTCCTCAGGCCTCAGCGTCCAGTCTGCCTGCGCTTGAGGAGTCCTTCAGCCCACCACTGCACTGTGGGAGCCCCTCTCTGGGCTGGTCGAGGCTGGAGTCGGCTCCCTCTGCTTACCGGGATGTGTGGAGGGAGCCGCACTGTCAGAAACAAGGCTGCTCACCGCGGTGGCAGGCCTGCGCGAGTTCCGAGTGGGCGCGGGCTTGGCAGGTCCGCACTCAGATTGGCCAGCAGGCACCGCTGGCCCCAGGCAGTCAAGGGCTTAGCACCCGGGCCAGCAGCTGCGGAGGGTGCAATCTCCACCCCGGTGCTGCCGGCCCGCCAGAGCCACATTGGAATTCTCGCAGGGCCTCAGCCTCCTCCCCGCAGGGCAGGGCTTGGGACCTGCAGATTAACTATTTTCTTGATATCATTGAGAAGTCAGGTGAAGAAATGACATTCGTTGTCAGAAATATCAATGTTTCTATCAAAATTCATATTTTTAAACACAACCCTGGTGTTGTCCTTAAGTCATCTTATTATAAGTAACACAAATTCCATTTAAAAATAGATTTTGGCTGGTTGTGGTAGCTCATCCCTCTAATCCCAGCACTTTGAGAGGCAAAGGTGGGCATATCATTTGAGGTCAGGAGTTTGAGACCAGTATGGCCAACATCTCGAAACACCGTCTCTACTAAAAATACAAAAATTAGCCCGGCGTGGCGGTGGGTGCCTATAATCCCAGTCACTTGGGAGGCTGAGGCAGGAGAATTGCTTGATTCCAGGAGGCGGAGGTTGCAATGAGCTGAGATCCTGCCTCTGCACTCCAGCCGGGAGGACAGAGTGAGACTCTGTCTCAAAAAACAAAAAACAAACAACAAGAACAACAAAAAAATCATCCCTTAGAGGAAAACTTCCGTTTGGGACCTAGCAGTCAGTACTTTAAAATCACGTCTGGTAAGTATTACTCATAGCCAGCTTGAGATATCTTGCGTTACACAGTACAATGTCATTTATTCCTGGAAAATGCACTTCTACAAAAATATGTCTCATGTAATTGCCTCTAGCCGAAGAGCATTTTATAGTATTAGGACATTTGCAACTTCCACATGTGTCTGCCATTTTAAGTCTTTATAAGTTCCCAAATTCCAACTGGACACCTCTCTAATTAAAAAAAAAAAAAAAAAAAATCACTCAAGAGAGAAGACATTTCACTTTACAAAAGTGGCCGTCCTCACTGTTGAAGGGGAGTATGCCCTCTAAAACACACTTAGTTTTTGATACATGGGATCTCAAACTAGGCACATCAAAGTCGCATGAAGCTCCTTCCTTCCTTCCTTCCTTCCTTCCTTCCTTCCTTCCTTCCTTCCTTCCCTCCCTTCCTCTCTCTCTTTCTCTCTCTCTCTCTTTCTCTCTTTCTCTCTTTCTCTCTTTCTCTCTTTCTCTCTTTTCTTTCTTTCTTTCTTTCTTTCTTTCTTTCTTTCTTTCTTTCTTTCTTTCTTTCTTTCTTTCTTTCTTTCTTTCTTTCTTATTTCTTTCTCTTTTTAGACGGAGCCTAGCTCTGTCACCCAGTCTGGAGTGCAGTGGCATGATCTCAGCTCGCTGAAGCCTCCGTCTCCTGGGTTCCAACGATTCTCCTGTCTCAGCCTCCCAGGTATCTGGAATTACGAGCAAGCACCACCATGCCCAGCAAATTTTTATGTTTTTAGTAGAGACAGGATTTCACCATGTTGGTCAGGCTGGTCTCAAACTCCTGATCTCAGGTGATGCTTCTGCCTTGGCCCCCCAAAGTGCTAGGATTACAGGCATGAGATGCTGGGCATGGCCTATGAAGCCCATTTCTGAGGCTCCCTGATAGTCCCATTCCTGAGAGACTGTCAGTAGGCTGTCAAGTTCACAGTTTCCCCACTATCATCAGCAGTGTTGCACTGACCACGAAGAAAACAATCCCCAGAGTACTAAAATTAATGTTCTTTTTACACTGCTGTCACAAATGAATGGATTTTCAAATAGAAATTATACAAGGAAAATTGCTTTCAGAACAAGACCACATTCTGCAAGAAAAATGTCATGCAATGTTTATTTGTCTGACCAGTGCATGGGCTTCTAGGAAATAGAGTTTATTATAGAGAATTATGATGGGCCTTTGACAGACACTATAGCAGGAGCACTGAGAAAAATGTTGTTTGGGCAACACAAAGCAATTACTTGTTAGGGAGACTACTGTAGATGAAATGACATTCCCCTGTTAGCCTCAATTTTATGACTACATTTTTAAGCACTTTAGTCTTCGTTACCAACGGTAAAATATAATTTAGATTGCTAAATCATAATAATGATATTTCTCATCATCTAAAGGTACACACTAATATACATTCCTTAAAATGTCAACAGCACACTCTTTCTTTGTATAAGAAGTTTACTTGAATACTGCTATTATAAATTTTATAAGATGACAATTATTGTGTGAGTCTTGCATCAGGGAGAATTTTCTAACTTACACATCGTTTTATTTTCCCAGTAACTAATCAGATCAACTTGCTTTCAGCTTATCTCCAAGTTTTAGATTGACAAGTTTTAAAAAAAAAGATGACCAGATGTGGAGAATAGAGGCCACAGGAAAGGGTGAGGGAGAAATATCACTTCTGTCAATAAAGCTATCAATAAAGTTATTGGTCCAACTGGCCAAATAGAATCTTCAGGATCAGTTTTTTAAAAATTTCCCTTCTTCCATATACCATATATCTAATCCTACTAGTTTGCTATCTTCTCTGATTTTAATATCAGCAACAACCTCTTGCATGGTGTGATGATTGATACTGAGTATAAACTTAATTGGATTGAAGGTTGCAAAGTGTTGTTCTTGGGTGTGTCTGTGAGGGTGTTGTCAAAGGACATTAACATTTGAGTTAGTGGCCTAGAAGAGGCAGACCCACCCTCAGTTTGCTCTGCATGCATACCATATGATCAGCAGCCAATGTGGCTAGAAGAAAGCAGGTAGATGAGACTGGTTGTCTTCTGACCTTCATCTTTCTCCTGTGCTGGATGCTTCCTGTCCTCGAACACTGGACTCTTGAACAAGGTCTTCAGCTTTTGTATTCCTGGACTTACACCAGTAGTTTTCCAAGGGCTCTTGAGCTTTCGGCCACAGACTGAAGGCTGCACTGTTGGCTTCCCTGTTTTTGAAGTGTTGGGACTCGAACTGGTTTCCTTGCTCTGCAACTTGAAGATGGCCTATTGTGGGACTTCATCTTGTAATCTTGTGAGTTGATACTCCTTAATAAACTCCCTTTCATATATACATCTATCCTGTGATTCCTGTACCTCTAGAGAACTCTGACGAATAGACATGGTATCCCTGAATCTAGCCTTATCCTTTTTCCATCCATTCATCCATTCACTGTTACACTTAGCTCATCTATCTGACAAAAATAGAAAGGAAAAAGAAAAAAGTTCTAAACCATTACTCCAAAGCTATTCTGCTTAGCCACTCTGCTTAGACTCTCCAACACTTTTCACCATCCTCTGAATAATATCTAAAACAGTGAACTTCTCGACTTATCTCTCCCTCTAAACATTTGAGGGACGGTTGGTAGCAAGATCTACCTATTAATAATCAAATTTCTGTCCTCCTCACCAATTCTACCTTCAAACTATCCATACTGTCTTCCTTAAGATTGCATTCTCCACATGCAAAGTCTGATGACAGAATTCATGAGATTTCACATGCAAGTGACTTACGAAGGTAGTACTTTCAGGAGATGTCAGTGAGGTGAACGAGAAAAGATGAAGGGGAAGAAGGCACGCAAATGTGCAAAGTCATACAAAGTCTCATGGAAGGAAGTTATGCTCTGATGTTCAAGGACATGCTCAAGAGTAAATTATACCTCAACTTTTTTGCAATCTGGGGCAGGACTACTGAGTTCTGCTGCTCCAACGTACTGATCATGGGCTAAAAGTCTTTGAAGGGAGAGGAGAATAGACTCCAGATGTAACTTTTAAGCAGATTCCATAGTGCTATGACATCTCTGCAAGGAGAATAGAAAGTATAATCTTTAAAGGAAAAAAAAATCAGAAATTAAGAGGGGGTACATAATAATACCAAAAATGATCCTGGAGATCAGAACACCCACAGTATTCACTTGTAGATTAGCTAGTTCCCCTTAAAGAATTATATAAAATTCCTCAAAAAGGCAAAGCATTTATGTGTCTTTTAATTCTATTGCTTTCAAACTACAGCAATTATTCATGATTAGAGAAGCCAAAATCTTCTTGGTAGAATTGACTGTTTATGTTCTCTCCTTTTAATGGGATTATTTATTTTTTGCTTGTTGATTTTAGTTCTCTATAGAGTACTTAATAAATAATAATTAGTAGACCTTTGTCAGGTGCATAGTTTGCAATCTTCTCCCATTTCATAGGCTGCCTGTTTACTCTTTTGATAGTTTATTTTGCTATGTAGATGCTCTTTAGTTTAATTAGGTCCCAATTTTCTATTTTTTGTTGTTGTTGTTCCAATTGCTTTTGGTAACGGCCAAAAATTATTTGCCAAGGTCCATGTCAAGAAGAGTATTTTCTAGGTTATCCTCTAGGGTTTGTATAGTTTGGGGTCTTACATTTAAATCTTTGATGCATTTTGAGTTATTTACCATACACATTGAAAGGCAGGGGCCTAGCTTCAATCTTCTATGTTGGTCAGCCAGTTATCACAGCAGCACATAATGAATAAGAGTCCTTTACCCAATATGAAAAAATGATTAGCTTCATTATTATCAAAGAAATGCAAATCAAAACCATGATGACATACCATCTCACATTAGTCAGAATGGCTACGATGATAAAGTAAAACATCAACAGATACTGGTGAGGCTACACAAAAATGGGAACCCTTGTACACTGATGGTGGAAATGCAAATTAGTCCAACCCCTGGAAAACAGTCAGGAAATTTATCAAAGAACTTAAAACACAGCTACCATTCAACCCAGCAATCACATTACTGGGTATATATCCCAAGGAAAATGAATCATTTTACCAAAAAGACAGATGCACTCTCATATCCATCACTGTGTTATTCACAACAGCAAAGACATAGAATCAACCAAGCTGCCCATCAGTGGTGGGTTGGATAAAGACAACTTGTTACATATGCACCATGGAATACTACACAGCCATATAAAAAAACGAAACCATATCTTTTGCAATAACATGGAGGCCATAATCCTAAACAAATTAGTTCCAGAACAGAAAACTAAAATACTGCATGTTTTCACTTATAAGTGAGATCTAAACACTCAGTATACATGGACATAAATATGGGAACAACTGACACTATTGACTACTAGAGGGGGGATGGAAGGAAGAGAGCATGCACTCTTTATTGGGTACTATGCTTACTACCTGGGTGTCAAGCTCCATGCTCCAAACCTCAGCATCACACAGTATTCCTATGCAACAAACCTGTACATGTGCCCCTATATCTAAAACAAAAGTTGAAATTGAAAAAATAAAAACCTAAAATAGCATTTATACTTTCTTCTTTTGCCCTTGTAAATAAAAAGTGTCTCTCTATATGAGAGCAGAAATTCAATTATATTCATTCTCCTATGTTCCCCTCTATTTTTGTTTAAAATACGTAAGTGTTTAAAAACATAACCGGTCTACTATCTCTGATCTGTAGAATATGATTACATAAATGTTTCTTCCCCTTATGTGGACATAACATGGATGTTACTGTAGATTTGCTTTCAAATCCAGTTACCACCTTTCAATTGCAAAATTCATTTGCTATACTCTTTTTTTCAACTTTCTTCTGACAAGAATATCCCAAATAGACCTACTGGTGAGAGACTAGGAGAGTCAACAGGAGATTAAGGTCTATTTTGTTCTTTTGCTCTCTATTAGATGAAGCTTTCAAAACAGGGGTTATCTTCTTCCGGGCACCAGTGTTTAACAAAACAGTTGTTCTCTCTGTGGCTCCAGATCCCACAGAACTGGTATTTCACACTTCTGCAAAATAGAAAATTGCTTTGTCCTTATAAACCTTCACTTTTTAAAATAAAGCCTAATTTATAAACTATATTGTAATACAGATTGTGAAATAAAAATGATTTGTCATATGTCTTACACAAATATTTAAAGACCTGTGAATCTATCATAATATCAATTTAGTTCTTTAATTAATGTATATCCCTGTGTTTAGGAAATTAACACACACAAATAAAATATAGATTAGAAACTGTTAAGGGTCATAGAAAAAAATATCTAAAGTTCTATAGAAACTCAGGGACTGCAATATTTCCAGGAGAGACTTCAGCAAAGAAACTTTACAGTCTAACTCCAGGCTGGCATTAATGATACTCTCTTTAGGTACCCAACATGTTCTAAACATTCCAGTCATACAAAGATGGGCTCATTTGTCTAACTTCTTGTAGTTGCCTCTTGAGTTCAAGACTTAACAGCTCTAGGTCTAAAATGTGCTCCTTCATTTACGCCAATGTACCAATTTTTAAAACACATATTCAGTCAATCGATAAACATTTAATCTTGGCAAAATGCAGCTCCATGACATAAAAAATACTCTTATTTCTCTATCTCCCAGTTAATAATACCCCTCCCTCTTTGTGAATACCTCCATAACTCCTACCCAGCATACAGACTCAGACACTTCCTCTAGAATGTTAAGCAGAAATGTTGTAGTGTAGATTCATTACACTTAGAGCTGAACTAAATCAAGCCTCACACCTCACCTCTCTCAGCACTGGACCTTTCTATTTTAATTAGGTCTGTGAGAATTTGTTGCATGGGCATCTCATCCTAATATGTGTAAAAATGGCATGCATATGACATAATCAGTATCTACCCCTCCTATATTTTAAAGACAATGCATCCAGTTGTGTTTTTGATCCCCTTCTTTGTATACATGACCTCCAGAATAAGGGCCTTAATTTTTTTTGTATTATCTGACTTGTCCTATATTTTTCTCTTTTTCATCTCTTCCTCTCTGAAGTTTAGTATTATGTTATGTTTCTTCTAACTTAAGAAAAAAAAAAAAAAAAAGAATCCACCTTCTGAAGCAACTATGTCTTTCCAGCTGTTGCCCAAGTTCCCTATCTCTTTTTGTTTTTAATCACAATATCCTCAGATCCTAGAACAGTAACTGGCACTGGAAAATTATTTGCTGAATGTGTGTTATTGATTCTTTCTTCAAAGTCAGGCTTCCTCAAATAATAGTCCACTTTTGCTGACTTCCTTTTTTTTCCCCATTCACTCCCACTCAATAATTTTACTATCTTCTCTAATGAAAACATTTTGTTCTTCCTTTGTCATCATACTGAATGACACCATACAAGCTCCTCAAATTATTCTTTTCTTCATGACCATCATTTAATGTTACCAAATATCAAGGCTATCCTATCTCTTTTGCGTTTTCTACATATAACTTCTTGTTTCAATATTGTAAATGTTATGACCCTACGCTTTCCCACGTGGATTATTGTAATCCCTTTTGACTCATTTTGTATATTATCAGCCTTATTCTGTTCATCTTACACATTTTTCTCAGAGTAAAGTTGCTAAAACTCATATAATCCCGAATCTTGTGGTTTTTTTTTTCCATAAATCAGCATGTTTAATTATAAAAACCAAGCTCATACTCATGTTGCATAAGACTGTTTTTAGGTCAACCGTGTCCTATTTCTCTAGATATGTCTCCATATTCCTTCATCAATTTAATCAATTTGAACCATTTTGGTATGTATTTGTGATGGTTTCCTAAATGTACAGTACTATCTGATTTACTCAAATTTCTAGTTTGTCTAGAGTCAATGTATACCTTTCCTTTTTTTTTTTTTTTTTTTTTTTTTTTTTTTTTCTGGAGAACACATAAACCCATTTCCAGACTCTGGTGAAGCCTCTAGGAAGATTTTCCTTGTATTGTATATTCATTTCTACCCACCATCACCCTGATCAATTCAGTATTGACCATACTATATTTTATGCTCTTCCTCTCTGTGAAAGCAAGTAGATCAGATATATGAAATGAATAATTGAATGGAGAATTGATGAAATTTTTGGTTATAAAACATAACTGCCCCCCACCCCCAAGAAGATACAGCTTGGATCACAACACCCAAGTACTTTCAAATAGCTCGAAAGCCTTCCCAAGAAGGATAACTACAAATAAGCAGAGATAGTGAAGCCTACAATAAACACCTAACTTTGGTGCCCAGACACCAAAGAACATCTACTAGCATCAATGCCATCCAGAAAAAAATGAGCTCACCAAATGAACTAAGGAACAAGAGACCAACCTTTTAGAAACAGAGATATGTGTCCTTTCAGAGAATTCAAAATAACTGTGTTGAGAAAACTCGAAAAATTCAAGATAACACAGAGAAGGACTTCAGAATTTTGTCAGATAAATTTAACAATGACCTTGAAATAATTAAAGAGAATCAAGCAGGAATTCTAAAGCTGAAAAATTCAATAGGTATATTTAATAATAAATCAGAGTCCTTTAATTGCAAAATTGATCAAGCAGAATAATTAGTGAGCTTGAAAACAGGTTATTTGAAAATACACAGAGGAGACAAAAGAAAAAAATGGAAAACAATAAACACATCTAAAGGATTCAGAAAATAGTCTCAAAAGGACAAACCAGAGTTATTGGCCTTAAAGGGGAAGTAGAGAGAGAGAGGAGGTTAGAAAGTTTATTCAAATGGATAATAACACAGAACTTTTCAAACCTAGAGAAAGATATCAATATCCAAGTATAATAAGGTTATGGAACACTGATCAGATTTATTCCAAAGAAGACTACTGCCTCAAGGCACTTAATAGTCAAACTCCCAAACATCAAGAATAAAGAAAGTATTATAAAAGCAGCAAGAGAAAAGAAACAAATAATATGCAATGGAGCTCCAATACATCTGGCAGCAGACTTTTCCATGGAAACCATACAGGCTAGGTAAGAATGGCGTGATGTACTTAAAGTGATGAAGAAAAAAGAAAAAAAAAATGAATTCTAGAAGAGTTTATCTAGTGAAAATATCCTTCAAACATGAAGGAGAAATGAAGACTTTACCAGAAAAACATAAGCTGAGGAATTTCATCAATACCAGACCTGTCCTACAAGAAATGCTAAAAGGAGTACTTCAATCAGAAAAAAAGACATTAATGATTAATAAATAACCACCTGAACATAAAAAACTCACTGGTAATAATAAGTACACAGAAAGTCACAGAATATTATAACATTATAACTGTGGTGTGTAAACTACTCTTATCCTGAGTAGAAAGACTGAACAATAAATGAATCAAAAATAATAACTACAACTTTTCAAGACATAATTGACACAATCAGGTATAAATAGAAATAGCAAAAATTTAAATGGCATAAGGACAAATTTGAGCATAGAGTTTTATTAGTTTTGCTTTGTTTGTTTATGCAAATACTGTTATGTCTTTATCAGGTTAAAATAATGAGTTACAAGATAGTATTTCCAAACCTCATGGGGACTTCAAACCAAAAAATATACAATGAATATACAAACAATAAAAAGCAAGGAACTAAATTATAACATTGGATAAAATCATCTTCATTAGAAGAATAAAAGAAGGAAAGGAAAAAGAGAACACGAAAAAAAAAAAAAATGGCAGGAGTAAGTCCTTACTTATCAATAATAACATTTAATATAAATGGACTAAACTCTCCATCAAAAACATAGACGAGTTGAATGGATGAAAAGAAAAAATAAGACCCATTGATCTGTTACCTACAACAAACACACTTTACCTATAGTGACACATGGATTGAAAATAAAGGGATGAGAAAAGATATTTCATCCCAATGGAAACCAAAAACAGCAAGAGTCACTATACTTATGTAAGACAAAATAGATTTTAAGACAGAAACTATAAGAAGGGCACTATATAATGAAAAATGGATCAATTCAACTAAAGAATATAACAATTTTAAATATATATGCACCCAACACTGGAGCACCCATATATATAAAGCAAATATTATCAGAGCTAAAGAGAGAGTTAGGCTCCAATGCAATGATAACTGGGGACTTTAACACCCCACTTTTTGCATTGGACAGATCTTTCAGGGAGAAAGTCAATGAAAAATCAGACTTAACCTGTAGTATAGATTTGACAGATATTTACAGAATACTTTATCCAACAACTGCAGAATACACACTGTTTTCCTCATCACATGCATTATTCGCAACGATAGGCCATACATTAGGTCACAAAACAAGTCTTAAAATATTCAAAAATAACTGAAATAATATCAAACAACTTCTCTGACCACAATGAAATAAAACTATATATTAATAATAAGAGGAATTTGGGGAACCATACAAATACATGGAAATCAAACAATATGCTCCTGACTGACCAGTGGGTCAATGAAGAAATGAATAAAAATATTTAAAGTTTATTGAAATGAATGACAATGAAAACAAAACATACCAAAATCTATGGGATACAACAAAAGCTGTACCAAGGGAATTTTATAGCTATAAGTACCTAGGTTAAAAAAGAGGAAAAACTTCAAGGGAGCAATCTAACAGTGCATCTTAGAGAACTAGAAAAGCATGAGCAAGCCAAACTCAAAATTAGAAGAAAAGAAATAAGAAAGATCAGTGCAGAAATAAATGAAATTAAAATAAAATATACAAAAGATAAGTTAAACAAAAGTCAATTTTTTTGAAAAGTTAAAGAAAATTTACAAATCTTTAGCCAGACTAATGAAGAAAAAAAGATAGAAGATCCTCACAAATGAAATTAGAAATTAATAAGGAAACATTACAATGGATACTACAGAAATGCAAAGATCGTTTGTGGCTACTGTGAGCAACTATATGCCAATAAATTGGAACATCTAGAAGAAATGGACAAACTTTTAGATAAACACACTATCAAGATTAAACCAAGAAGAAATCCAAACCTGAACAGAAAAATAACAAGTCACAAGATCAAAACTGTAATAAAAAATTTGACAGCAAAGAAAATCCTGGGACCTGATGACCTAATTCAAATATTTAAAGAAGAACTAGCACCAATACTAATCAAATGATTCTGAAAATTAGAGGTGAAGGGATTACTTCCAAACTCATTCTACAAGGCCAGTATTACTGTGGTACCAAAACCAGACAAAGATACAACAACAACAACAACAACAACACTATAGGACAATATTTCTGATGAATATTGATGCAAAAATTATCAACAAAATACTAGCAAACTAATTCAATAATACATTATAAGGATCATTTATCATCACCGAGTAGGATTTATCCCTGCAATGCAAGGATGGATGGTTCAATGTACACAAATCAATCAGTGTGATACATTATATCAACAGAATGAAGATAAAAACAAATGATTATTTCAACTGATGATTTAAAAGCACTTGATGAAATTCAACATACCTTCATAATACAAATCCTAAGAAAAACTTGGGAATAGAAGGAATGTAGCTTAGCATAGTAAAAGCAATATATGAGAGACCCATAGCTGGTATCCTACTAAATGGAGAAAAATTGAAAGCCTTTCCTCTAATATCTGGAGCACAACAAGTGTGCCCACTGTCACCACTGTTACTCAATATAGTACTGGAATTTCTAGCTGGAGCAATCAGACAACAGAAAGATATAAAAGGCATCCAAATTAAAAAATAAAGCTGGATATAGTGTCTCATACCTGTAATCCCAGCACTTTGGGATCCACTGCCAAGGTGGGTGGATCACCTGAAGTCAGGAGTTTGATACCAGCTTGACCAACATGATGAAACCCCATCTCTACTAAAAATACAAAAATTAGCCAGGCATGGTGGCACACCCTTATAATCCCAGCTACTTGGGAGGCTGAGGCAGGAGAATCGCTTGAATCCAGGAGTTGGAGGTTGCAGTGAACCAAGATCGCACCACTGTACTCCAGACTGGATGACAGAGCAAGACTGCTCTCAAAAAAAAAAAAAAAAAAAAAAAAAAAAAAAAAAAAAATTGAAAAAGAAGAAGGCTAATTATCTTTATTTGCCGATAATATGATCTTCTATTTAGAAAAACCTAAAGATTCCACAAAAATATTATTAGAACTGATAAATAAATTTAGTAAAGTTGTGGAATGCAGAATCAACATACAAAAATCTGTAGCATTTCTATATGCCAACAATGAGCAATCTGAAAATTAAATAAATAATCCCTTCTACAATAGCCACACATAAAATTAAATTCCTAGGAATTAATCAAAATAATGAAAGATCTCTAAAATAAAAACTATAAAACTATAAAACACTAATTTAAAACATTGAACAGGACACCAAAAAAATGAAAAAAATATTCCATGTTCATGGACTGGAGGAATCAATATTATTAAAATATTTGTACTACCCAAAGCAATCTATAGATTCAATGCATTAATATATCAATAATATTCTTCACAGAAATAGAAAAAAATCCTAAAATTTATAGAGAACCATAAAACACCTAGAATAGCTAAAGCTATCCTAAGCAAAAACAATAAAACTCTAGGAATCACATTATCCAACTTCCAATTATACTACGGAACAATAGTAACCAAAACAGCATGGTACTGGCATAAAAACAGACACATAGACAAATGAGACAGAATAAACACATAAACAAATCCTTGTACCAACAGAGAACTCATTTACAACAAAGGTGTCAGGAACATACACTGGGGAAAAGAGAGTTCCTTCAATAAATGACGCTGGGAAAACTGGATATCCACATGAAAAACAATGAAACTAGACAACTATCTCTCCCATATACAGAAATACAATAAAAAATCAATAAAAGGCTTCAAACTGTGAAACTACTGCAAGAAAACATTAGGGAAAATCTCTAGGACATTGGTCTGGGCAAAAGTTTCTTTAGTAATACCCCAAAAGCACAGGCAACTGACACAAAAATGGACAAATGGGATCACATCAGGTTAAAAAGCTTCTGAACAGCAAAAGATACAATCAACAAAGTGAAGGGACAACTCTAAGAATGGGTGAAGGCTGGGCGCAGTGGCTCACGCCTGTAATCCCAACACTTTAAGAGGCCAAGGCCAGGTGAATCACGAAGTCAGGAGTTTGAGACCAGCCTGGCCAACATGGCAAAACCCTGTCTCTACAAAAATACAAAAATTAGCTGGGCATGGTGGTGGATGCCTGTAATCTCAGCTACTCAGGAGGCTGAGGTAGGAGAATCCCTTGACCCCCAGAGGTGGAGGTTGCTGTGATCCGAGATCACTCCATTGCACTCCAGCCTGGGTGACGGGATGAGACTCTGTCTCAAAAAAAAAAGAATGGGAGAAAATATTTATTTGTATCTCCCATCTGACAAAGGATTAATAACCATAATATATAAGAAGCTCAAATAACCTGAAAAAAACTAATAATCTGATTAAAAATAAAAACTGGCCAAAAAATTTGAATAGGCTTTTCTCAAAATAAGACATACAAATAATAATCAGGAAAATGAAAAAGTGCTCAACATTATTGATGATCAGAGAAATGCAAATTAAAACTACAGTGAGATAGCATCTCACCCCTGTGAAAATGGCTTCTATACAAAGGGGAGTCAATAACAAATGTTAGCCAGGATGTGGAGAATAGGGAACCTTGTGCAGTTGGTGGAAATGAAAATCAGTACAATCACTATAGGAAAAAGTTTGGAGATTCATCAAAAAACTAAAATTTGAGCTACCATGTAGTCCAGCAATCCCACTGCAGGGTATATATCTAAAAGAAAGAAAATTAATATATCGAAGGGATATCTGCACTCCCATGTTTGAGGCAATGCTGTCCTTGATAGCTAAGATTTGGAAGTGGCTTAACCTGTTTATTAATCAAGAGATGAATGGATAAAGAAAATGTGGTAATGTTTACAATGGAGTACTATTTTATCCATTAGAAAGAATGAGATCGTGTCATTTGCAATAACATGGATAGAACTGGAAATCATTCTGTAAAGTGATATAAGCCAGGCACAGAAAGACAAACATTGCATGTTCTCATTTATTTGTGGGATCTAAAAATGAAAAAAAACTGAATCCATGGACATAGAGAGTAGAAGAATGGTTACTAGAGGCTGGAAAGCATAGTGGGTGGCTGGAGGGGAGGTGGGGATGGTTAATGGATACAAAAAAAGACAAAGAATGAATACAATGTACTATTTTATAGTACAATGGGGTGACTATAGTCAATAATAACTTAATTGTACAGTTTTAAATAACTTAAAGAGTGTAATTGGATTGTTTATAACACAAAGGACAAATGCTTAAAAATATGGATACCCCATTCTTCATGACATGTTTATTTCACATTGCATGCCTTCATCAAAACATCTCATGTACCACATAAATATATACATCTACTATGTATCCACAAAAACTAAAAATAAAAAGAGTATTTGCAAGAGCTCAGAAGTTAAAAGTTAGCATATATGTTTTTCTTTGACTGGAGTCAAGATTATGTGAAAAGGAAATAAGAAAGTTAAAAAATATATATTGTGGAATGACTATAAAAATTGTTATGATTTCGTTAACATGATGCTATCATGAGGGATGGTAAATCTTAGTCATTGAAATTCTAAGTGGCAATGTAAAGGTAAGAAAATTAGTCACAAAACATGAATGAGTGGAGAGGTCACCTCCAGATCTTTTTGCTCAAGCAGGATGAAAGCAAAACTAATTACCATTTGAGAGAGCTGTGGGGAAAAGAGTATCCTTGGGAGACAGATGAGTTTCTGAGTAAGAAGAGATAACAATATTCAAAGAGTTTGAATACATAACAAATGATGGTGATGATGTATTATAAATTCCAGAGAATATATGGAAGAATTTTAGTGATTGGAATTGAATGAAATATGATGAACAAAAAAAAAAAAAAAGAGGATGTAAAGGTCTGTATGCATAACTGACTTCCTCTTATACTGTTATGCACAGTGTTAGAGGGAATAACATTATTAGTCCTAGTTGTCTCAAGGCAATAAGGTAGGGAACATGTGAATCACAAGGCTGTGGGGTGTAAGTTTCCTTCTCACAAGCACACAAAGCACAGGTGCTTCCTTCTAGTGTTAATAAC